>NW_017170480.1:0-209 GCF_001652005.2 Ceratina calcarata | reverse complement strand
TTAAGGGGACGTTGAGTCTCCGCTGCGTGCACGAGAAGGCGTCTGTAGCTGTTGACTAAACCTAGAAAACTACGAAGTTGATTAATAATTTTGGGTAGTGGAAAATTTGAAATTGCCTTAACTTATTCTGGATTTGGCTTAAAGGCGTTGGGCGTAATAAAGTGCCCTAAGAAGATGAGTTCAGAAACGCAGAGAGTGCATTTCTTTAA
>NW_017170479.1:0-209 GCF_001652005.2 Ceratina calcarata | reverse complement strand
CTACTTTGTTTGTGCCACCGCGGGGATTCGAACTTCGTTCCGTCAAAATCTCTTCAATTCTTAAATACTTTCTGCGCCAAGGGTCGAAAATGTGTCTTTTCGAGCGAGGTTGATATTTTAGCACGAGTGCCAGTTGAGCGCGTCACAGGCGCCCGAGACGAACACAAGCCGTTGAGAACATCACACTAAGTGAATGGTGTGCACGCACA
>NW_017170478.1:0-209 GCF_001652005.2 Ceratina calcarata | reverse complement strand
GTCTAGTCTCAAAAGTGTAATAATTTCACGACGCCAAGGCAATCCGTAGTAAAACAAACAGATATCACTCGCCTCGATAAGAGTCTCGTCGAGGCATTCGGTTTTATATAAGCAACTGGTTCAGAGAACTGCAGTATCGAATTATTAAATCAAAACAGTTGAGTCAATAATTAAAAACGTTAATATTATATATTATATAGTACATATTC
>NW_017170477.1:0-209 GCF_001652005.2 Ceratina calcarata | reverse complement strand
GTATTATAATAATACTTTCAGTTCTATCGTAAATCTCCAAAACTCCTTTTTGAATCCTACGCCATCAGCTATAAAAATGCGTCATTAGCTTCGATAACCAATGGTGCCGAAATTAGCTCGGAAAATTAACGGCGCAAGCGCGGTTGCTCTTACTGGCTAAAATTTTTGACGTAACATGATTACACCCAATGAGATCTCTCAACACGATG
>NW_017170476.1:0-209 GCF_001652005.2 Ceratina calcarata | reverse complement strand
CAGGTGCTATTACGTGAAAATTAATTTTTAGATATTGTCTTCCCTTTGGTTTATTCCTTACATTGTTATGAGTACTGTACGCTATGGACATCGATTTAATATTAAAAAAATTTAAAAGATAATGAAATGTTGTATTATCTGGAGTTTTTTAAATTATTGTGTACCCATTACTTTTAGACCACTACAACTACTTCGTCGTTCAATTCAAG
>NW_017170475.1:0-209 GCF_001652005.2 Ceratina calcarata | reverse complement strand
GCGAGCGCGTTGGAAATTATTTGTTTTTGCAACTCGCATTTCTGTTGAATGATATCTCGGTAGAGTTGTGAGATCTGAGTTCTTATGTGTCTTTCGACTTATACAAATTTCGAATTGACATATGTGAAGATATCCAGGTTGTCGACTGGTGATGAGGTTTTCTGTTTGAATTTGCCGTTGTCCTGGGTTTCCAAAATTAGCAACTTCGG
>NW_017170474.1:0-210 GCF_001652005.2 Ceratina calcarata | reverse complement strand
TGACTTTCTCGGAACCTCAATACAGTTCCGAGAATATTATTATTTCGGACGATTACAATTAAATTGAGGAGAGGCGATTTGAAAATTAACTTATTACTTTTTTAAACAGCGGTATTATAAATATTTGAAGCAATTGACGAATGATCTTGGGTCTAAGAGATATCACACTTGATCCCGCCCATGTATTAAGGGCCTAGCTGGATAAGGGGG
>NW_017170473.1:0-1326 GCF_001652005.2 Ceratina calcarata | reverse complement strand
ATATATATATATATATATATAAAACTTTAAAAAAAAACTCAACTGAGAAATAAGAATGACAAGTAGTAAGAATTTTATATCGACTTTCAATTGACGTTCCTATGCAGTATTGCTCAATAACGATGATACATTAAGTTGCAATTTAACAATTCAGTATAATGATCTTATGTAATGTTTCTACATAATAAATCAACGTAATGATTCAGTAAAGAAAATGTTTTTTGAACGACTCTCTTCCGTCTGCTTGATTTGAGCCTCGAGCCACTTGTTCGAGTCAATTTGCCTAGTCGACCATCGAGGATTTGCCAAAGCCTAAAGTGAATGGTCTCGCGATACTTTACCGAGAGCAACGTCTCGGAAATGCGGAAGGGAAATATGAGTCTGCTGTCGTCTTCTCCTTCTACCTCCATCCGCTGCCTGACGGACGAGGAGACAGATCGCAACATGCTTCAAGGTAAAAATGTCCTTATAAAAAACAGCTTTTCAATAATAGAACAGCAATCGTCAGTTCGAGATTTGTGCAATCAAGTCGGTTGAGAAAATCCTCGACGATTTATAAGCACCATAATTTATTATACGTTTGAATATTTTTAAAGTAGAGCTAATACACGCATTCCTTCGAGGCAGGATTTCTGCTCGATAAACGAATTATCTCGGGTTGCTATTAATTCTCCAATCTTTGATCAATCCGGACTTGCGCGATATGCTCGTTTGTGGATAATAATAACCATATTGTGTCTGATACAAAACAACTTTACTTCGTGTTGGATAACTGAGATGACTCCATTTACAGATTTTTTTGTACCATCTCACAATTAAAATCATTAAAAAATTAATCAAATGCAAAGCGAGACTAAATTTATGTAAGAATAATTCAGTGTAAAGACCGAGTATTCATGAAATTCAGTTTGTTAAATCTGAAGTGGGAACAAGGCTTGGTGCGTGTACAATAAAAGGAAAAAGCAGGGTGTAGCAGTACGTGATTTATGCAAACGATTCGTGCCATTACCGGTCGCATTTCGCTCTTTCCTTTTAAGATACCTGGCATACCTATTTAATAGTGTCACGTGGCGCGAAAGGAAGTGGCTTAGTTAGTCATTTATGATGTATATCTGCTACAAAGCGTCGCCCATGTGTACAACACATCGTTACGTTGGATTGTTACAAAACCACATGCGACAGAAATAACATATTTATACAAAACTGGCTGTTTCACTTTAATTAAAATTCTTAGAAAATTTCAACTCGTTCAGATTGCGTCTACTTCGTAATTGGATAAAACGTCTCGCATTAAGTCTTGCATTAAAGCTATTTTAAAAATCTGAT
>NW_017170472.1:35358-37629 GCF_001652005.2 Ceratina calcarata | reverse complement strand
ACGCAGACAGTCTCGTCGAAAAATCCGACGTGAACTCGTTTTAAAAATTGTCTAACATTCCATGAGAAACGCTTCGCATCGAACACGTAACGTCGAGACGAAATCCTCGGATTGATTTCCGGGGCGAAGTCGATCCTCGGATAAATCGTGACCTTTTTCAAATCCCTCAGTTTCACACTCGACGTGAGACTGACCCCTGGGCGAAGCGACGCTTGACCCAGGGATTACCGAAACGCCGTTTCGATTTCGAGCCAACGATTTTTCCTTACTCACGGATTTCCAGCCTCGATCTTCGCCAAACGGGGCCATGCGTCACTTTGTTAGACGGCGCGGAAGAGAATTTAGACTCACTGTCAGATTCGATCTGCCAGGTCCTATTGTCTAAAACTCTCGAACCGATCTTTCGACAAAATGTTTTCGCAATTCAAAGTGAAATATTACAGATCGGATTTATTACATCGTTCATCTCTCGTCATACGGGAAATCAGTTAATAAAATAAACGTCCCAATTTCTGTTCAGTGAGCAGAAATTAAAACGCGACCAAAAAGAAAGTTAAAATGTTGTACGAATAACAAGAGAAAATTAACAATTTGCACTCGGCAAGAGAACTAATTGTAAACAATAATATTTAACAGATTTTGTTGTATTCAACAAAAATGAAAAAATTGGTAAAATTTTATTACTTTTTTATTATTAAAAAAATTTAATGTAATAAATATAAAAATTTTATTACGTTTTTTTGGGTANTGGTTTTCCCTCGAGACGGAGCTCGGTCGACGATCTCCGGATTCACGTCACTTACACGATTCGCGCTTCTACTAGTGTGTGCTCGTGGTTTTACACCTAAACTTTGCTGCTGCGCTATTAATCGCTAACCGGCTAAGCGGTTCAACGCCGATTCGCTGAAATAAATTTATACTAACGAATCGATTGATCTTTCATTGAGACTAGCTTTGCGTGATTTTCAGAGATATGCTTGTTCAACCCTTCGCACGGTTTGACAATTCCCAACGTGAACTGAAAATCGGCGTTGAATCGTGTCCCCGATGATAAAAAGACTCGTAAAATTGCACGTCTCTCGAATACACGCTTATATAATCTATCGTACGTACGTACCTCGGCTTCCGAAGACCGATCCCGGCCTATCCACGAGGGTTTCATACCCTCCGCGCAGGTAATCCGAACGCCCACCGTCGAATAAATAAGGAAGCGCCGACACCCGGGCGACCATCACCGTGGAATCGCGTCTTCGAAGGACGATCTCCGGTTGACAAAAAAAAACGCGCGCGCGCGGATAGAAATTGCCACTGCGCAGCGATACACGTTATACATAATTAATATAGCGTCCTATGTACAAGTCGTTTGAATCCCTAATTCAAGACTCCACGCACACGGGTCGTCTTTCGTTTAAGTTTGACTCTCTTGTTTGTACTTGGGGCCCGGGCTCGAACAACGCCCATCTGTGTTTTATCTTTTTTTTTCTTCGTTTACCGAAAACTTTACAATATTTACAGCGACCGCGAAACGAGACCGATGACGAAACAGGGGCTGAGAGGCGGGGGAGGACAGAGTAATTGGAAATTTCGTTTCGAGAACGTCTCGCGCCTCTATTTCGATCTTTCCCACTGGCTGGCCTCTCTCTGTTCGAACGGTCGACCGTTCGCGGTGAGAGAAAGAGAGGAGAGAGAGCTCGGGCGAATTTACGTTAGAACGAGAGTGGTGGGCTGCGTCCTGAGCTGGTGCTCACTCGCGATTCATGTGTACTCCGATCGCCAACCGGTCTGCAATCAATCAAACAAAACACCGATTGTGGTTTCGTGTCATAGTTCACCTGCCGTTCTTCCTTCGTTACGATCGAGACGCAACACGACCACTGAGACCAGTCATAACTTTTAACGATAGAAATCGTATAACGGAGAGGCGCTCACCATCGCGTTCGTCGTGGCTGCCAGTTGGAGACCTTGAAGACTCGTCATGTGATGCGAGTGGGAATGCGAATGCGAGTGAGGGTGGATCGGCGGCGGTGCCGGGGGTGCGAAGCCTTGGTGAAGGCCACCGGCAACCCCGACACCCGTGTGATACATGTAATGTTGCATCGCCGGGTGCATCGTGTGATGATGCTGCGACGTGCCTGCAATCATAAAATTAAACGTCTCTTTAACGAGATTCAAAAACGTATAATTTCACTCCAAGGCATAATTAATAATTTGCGGATCTCATGAAATACGTTCAGATTTTAACAGATAAGGTAAAGGAGGTAGTACTGGGAC
>NW_017170472.1:31776-33744 GCF_001652005.2 Ceratina calcarata | reverse complement strand
TCGCACAATCACGTGTCGCAGATTTAATTTAGAACCTCGTCCTGAAATTTCTAACGCGACAACTCCTCCGTTAATGAATCATTCATTTCGTTCGAGAGTAGTAAAATGAAAACTTGAATGACTCTTCTACTGGTCGGTGTTACTTTGTATGCACGAGTCAAGCTTCGAATTGGCATTTCAATCTCCCGTGAATCCTGATGTTGCATTAATAATGACACAACAGTCATTCTGACAATTTGCTACATACGTGACGATTACCAGTGGACTAGAGAAAATCGTTACATTCTACGTTTCGATGGAAAATGTTGAAATTGATTAAACGGCGTCTCAATCATTTCGAGACAAGCAGATTTCTATGCAAATTAACAACCGTTTTGCTTTCACTCGTTACACGCATCGCTTCTAACATTTTTTCGTCTTTTTTCCCCGTTAGTAAAAATTCGCAGTTCTCCAGTTTAACCCTTTTTTTTTAGCCGGCCGCAATACCTCAGTGGCATTTTTTGGCGAGCCACTATAGTGGCCCTCAGTTGCATTTTATGGAAGGCCACTATAGTGGCCCGTAGCACCTCTGTTGCATTTTATGGAAGGCCACTATAGTGGCCCGTAGCACCTCAGTTGCATTTTATGGAAGGCCACTATAGTAGCCCGTAGTAGCGAAAGGATTAATGATCCGTACTATTTTTTATACATCAGGACTCAGAGACTTGATAGAACGATTTGATTGGAACGTAAAAAAGGAGTACTTACTCATGGGCGAGCCGAATCCGGAATGGAAGGGCTTGTTGTCGAGATCTAGGTGACCACTCGCCTTGATCATATCGCCCATCACGCCGCCGAGTCCCAGACAGCCACCAGCCTTCTTCTTCTTGCTCTTCGACGAAAGCTTCCTGTTCCTCGTCTGTATGCCCTCCTTCTTCATCGTGAGCGGTCGGTTCACCTGCAAGAGTCGTAGCCAACAATTCGTTGAGTCGATCGGTTATTCTTTATCATCTAACGCGAGGCCAGCCGTACCACGTCTCGGTACCTCGACAATCGAACTACCATCCACACGTAGCTTCCAACGTTCCTCACTCTAATTACGAAACGGGAGCACAGCAATTCTCAGAAATTATACTGGTTTTAAATTCGTTTCTAAGATCGTTAATTAATTTGTTTCATCGAGCATTTTATTAAATCAATTTTTAATTGACGGTAGGAATGAATTTATTCGACCTCCGAGGAACATTTTTTTTACATATAAATTCGAGACGATCCAGTGGCGAATTTTGGTAAAAGGGTACCGACGGCAATTTTCATCAGCGCGGGTCGGATCGAAGCTGGAGACGAGTTTAAGTAATTCGGCAAATTCGAGCAATTGCGTAATTCCGAAAAGAGTCGTTGACCGTCGGGTGTCGGCCGCGGGACGGAAAAGGGGGCGAGGGAGGATGATGCGTCCGGAGGCTCCCGGGTTCGCTCGGCTCATCCCGCAATACCGGGAACCTTTTCCTTAAGTTGGCAGTTGCGTCACGTCGCGGCAAACTACAAAGCGATCCTACGGCTTTCTCTCTCGCCCGTGTCCTCCCGCTCGCGCATTTCCTCCTCCGCTCGTCGCCGTCTCGCCGCGCGCAGCAACATCCACACTTGCATACCTAGTTATTTCGTACTTAAAAGCATTGCACGCGCGTGCATCCGCGCGCGGTACGAGCATCGGCTCTCCGCTGACATCAAGCGCACAATTGCACCCGCGAAAAACTCGCCGGGATCGGTACTCGATCGTGCATACGACCGACGACTAATAAATTCTACTGAATCTAATTAACCGGTACCAGAAGAAGTGTTCCCGAAACAGACGTCACGGGCTGAGAAGAGACTAGGTCTCGGGACGCTTCGTCCTGTGCTCGGGTGTTGAACTTTTAATATCATTTTGTTTTGCATGTAGAAGTTTTATATTTTATTCCATTTAAGGATGTATTTGCTATACAGTTAATC
>NW_017170472.1:29990-31755 GCF_001652005.2 Ceratina calcarata | reverse complement strand
ACATAAATTCAATTTCTTTTAGAATTCATATTGCCGGCCACGTGTGTGAATATTTCATTTTGTTCACCTTACGTTTTCCGACATTATACATAATAAAATACACGATCCTACCTTTTCCTAATTTTCTTATCTGATCTGCTGACTAACTTATATTTTAATTGTACTCTGACTCAAAACTGATTCTTTTCGATTCTTCCAGACTTTATACTTTCACGATAACCGACATAATGAATTGCGAATTCACATAAACTCATACGATCATACATACGCGCAATTCACACATACGATCATGCCTCGAGCCTAATTCTAATGAAAATAATTACATCTGAACATCGGGTTGAAATGAATTTTGAACGGTGTGGGCGGGTGAATCAGTCCCGAAAACGCAGTATTTTACCGGAATCGACGGATGAAGCTTAATGAGCGTCGACCGGGGTTGAACAGGGGGGAGGAGGGGGAGGGGGTAAAGGACGGACGGATGCGCGGAGGAAAGCTTGGACCGATTTGAATACAATACGTAGCGGCTTTAATAGGAGCGAGGAGGAGCCCCCGTCTCCCGACCGAGAGGCGCGAGGTGCAAACGAAACAGGGTTCGAGAGAGACGGAACGCGTTCGGATTCGAATGCAGATTGATGTGATCGCACACGATGCTACCGCACACCGATCGAATACGAAATCGTCCCGCGAACTCGGGTCAATGAATGAAACGATTTTGGTCGAACCTCGGTTCCCACCCTTTTCGGCTAAACGAACGCTCATACCGATTTCTTACCCTTCTGTGTACTACGCGTGTACGTCGCCTCGTCAGAATACGTGTTCCAATGGAATTTTGCATTTTTTATTACAACACAGTCTCGTAAATTTACATATGTTTATACAACCAATGACTGAAAGACTCGTTTGCTCATTTTTTTAATAGATAATAGAGTACGTTTCTGAGTTGATTATAGATAAGAATAAATCCGATGCGAAACCGGTTGCAAATGTTCGCCGATATCACGCAGCGTGTGTCAAGAGTTAACACGTTCGATCAGAGAAACGGTAACGATGCAAATGGTTGTTTTACGGCTCGGGCGAAAAGGTTCCCCGAACGCGTCGCGTAGGAATGTCTCGTAGCCGGGGCTTCGTCGAGGGCATATCAATTGGCAGCCCTTTACGATCCTACCTCGCTCCCTCCCACCACCGTCGGCTCGCGCGATTTTACAACTTCCTCGCGGGACGAAGCTTCCTTCGGTTGTGCACGCGCGCGTCCACGTCTGATTTATCCGCGGGTTGTGCGTCGAATCAGAAGGAGAGGAAGTGTGAGAAAGCTCGAGGGACCCGACGAAATTTGCCCCCGTTTTATCGGTCGATCGTGGAACCACGACCGTACTGGCCACACGCGCGATCATCTCTCAGATCGGTATCAGCAAAGACGGAACACAGACCCGGCCTCTGTGCGTTTACCCGACTAGACGCTAATGCTATTTCCGTCGCTCGCCGATTTCAAATTTCATTTCTCGAGTGCAGACGTCCTCCGACAGACTTCAAACATTCACGAATCTGTATTTTTTTACACCGAGAGAACTGTTACAATTTTAACCCTTTTAGTGCCAGAGCTGATATATCGGCCCACAATTTGTAACGCTTTACTATTCGCATTGCGAGAGAACTCTATTTGAAATATGTGCCCATAATTATGAAAGTGGTCTAAGTCAAAATTAAAAAAAAAATGAATTTATCACTTATTTCACGCGACGAAATCATGTCTTGTTATACAGGGTGT
>NW_017170472.1:27138-29505 GCF_001652005.2 Ceratina calcarata | reverse complement strand
TTATTATTTGTACATTTGCTCAAAAGCAGTAAAAATGACTTCCTTGGACAATCTAGTGTTAAAATCATGAAATTCTATCTTCACATAGGCACCTCTTTTTCGCCCGGCACTAAAAGGTTTAAGAAACGTCTGTGAAACGATTTTTTATTCGATCATCGATGCAAAAATGTACACTAAATATACTCGACGCGTTTGATAGATTTTTTTTTTTTTTTAAACGGCGAAGGGAAGTAGAATCCCTGACGTGAAAGATTCAATTCTCAGCATGGAAAGAAAGTCAGGAGGAAACCGGAGCCAAGGCTCGTGCGAGGATATTCGGCGAAGAAGGTAGGTATCTCCTCGATTCCAGCTGGAGGCACCTGAAACGTCGACCTTCTAGCGTTACAAGGCCTGCTGCTCCAGCCGTCGGATGAATAACTCCCAAAGAAAGTATCGCTGCTTTGCTCGAAATCGATTTCACAGTATCGAGTGTCCCTCTCACGGTATCTCATACGCGATACAAACAGTCTCGAGGATTTTCGAGGAAAAAGAATACTAAACGCTTGGTACCACGTGTATTATTGCTAAAGCGAATGTTCTGTTTCCAAAGCTCGTGGTACTGAAAATCATACATTATGTATGATCCTGTTATGTACAAACGTCTCGTGTGTTTTTCTCTGATATCGTGCTCATCGACAAGCGATTAATTAAATGACTTGGCAAATAACCCTGACACCTGAATTCTCAAACACGTCGATTTATATAAACACTATTTTCACTGACTCTTATAAAGATCGAGCGAGACTGACAGAAGACAGAATCCGGGACGAGATTAAACAAGAGGACGCGGTAAACAGTGGCAGGAAACAAGTTTAAACAGGGTTGAAATGAACACGGGGTACAGGAGAGGCTCGTTTCCCCGATTTCGGAGGTCGCCGCGTGACCCCGACGCGATTAGCATATTTCGAGCAGCCGGTAGCTCGGCGCCGAGCAGGAATAATCCGTGTATTTTCGACTAGAGACCGTGGCTCGTCGTTATCGGCTCGCTCTATCTTAACGACGCCAGATCTGTCGTTCCCCCGTCCCCACCTCCAGAGAGGAGCAGCAGAGAAACCACCGTTCTTCGCTCGCGTCTATCTCGAATCTCAGGACGAGAACCGTGTACCCTCTCTGGTGGCAGGTACAAGAGAAACTGCCGGAGACGATGCTCTCGAAATGATTGATCTCTCTCGCCCTGGACATACGCTTGGTAGCCATCGATTCTCTCTCTGCCTCTGCTGCCTCAAACATCCGGGATCTTCAGATACTCTCACGACGTCTTTAATTTCACTTCTCGTTTCAACGATTAAATACTTGGTCAATATTATTAGATTCGTCTCAATTCCTCCCAGCGATCTTCCAATCGATCCTCCATTCGATCAATCAAAATTGCATTATTTAATCTCACATGAAAAATTCTCAGACTACCAAAGTAATATTCTAATATATTAGGTCTACCGGAAAGTTCTGTCCGGTTCTGTCTGGTATTAATACTGTTAGGTTTTAACCCATTCGCTGCCAAGGACGAGTATACTCGTCCTGGCAATGCGTGACACCCTGCCAATCATTTAGAAGCAGAAAACCAAAGACGAGTATACTCGTCGTTGGCAATGGGCCTTCAAAAGAGCTTGCATGTTATAATATATTTAAAGCAGGACGAGTATACTCGTCCTGGCAATGCGTGACACCCTGCCAAAGACGAGTATACTCGTCCTGCTTTAAATATATTATAACATGCAAGCTCTTTTGAAGGCCCATTGCCAACGACGAGTATACTCGTCTTTGGTTTTCTGCTTCTAAATGATTGGCAGGGTGTCACGCATTGCCAGGACGAGTATACTCGTCCTGCTTTAAATATATTATAACATGCAAGCTCTTTTGAAGGCCCATTGCCAACGACGAGTATACTCGTCTTTGGTTTTCTGCTTCTAAATGATTGGCAGGGTGTCACGCATTGCCAGGACGAGTATACTCGTCCTGCTTTAAATATATTATAACATGCAGGCTCTTTTGAAGGCCCATTGCCAACGACGAGTATACTCGTCTTTGGTTTTCTGCTTCTAAATGATTGGCAGGGTGTCACGCATTGCCAGGACGAGTATACTCGTCCTGCTTTAAATATATTATAACATGCAAGCTCTTTTGAAGGCCCATTGCCAACGACGAGTATACTCGTCTTTGGTTTTCTGCTTCTAAATGATTGGCAGGGTGTCACGCATTGCCAGGACGAGTATACTCGTCCTGCTTTAAATATATTATAACATGCAGGCTCTTTTGAAGGCCCATTGCCAACGACGAGTATACTCGTCTTTGGTTTTCTGCTTCTAAATGATTGGCAGGGTGTCACGC
>NW_017170472.1:25769-26772 GCF_001652005.2 Ceratina calcarata | reverse complement strand
TGGCAAGAAATCATTAATAATAATGGCAATTATATTATTTAATAAAGTTTATTGATGGTAAGAAAAATTTGTATTTTGGTTTATTCCAAAAACGGACAGAACTTTTTGGTAGACCTAATAATTATTATTATAGCCCTTCTTCCTTGTCAATCGTGTATGGAATACGAAGGTGCATAGGTTCGAATCGAGGGACTCGTTTGCGAGCGAGAAGAGAAAGAAGAGAGAGAGAGAGACTGATGGGTAAATGTAAAGCTGCGGAATAGGCGAGACTGTCTTCGAGTTGACGTTAAGCCGACACGTTACAGTCTCAGGAATCGGTTTTTCGGTGCACGCCGTCGAACAATCGGACGCTGGGGATTAGCCCAGGGTCTCTGGACTCTGCGCATCCAAGGTTCTCAGTAGAACAAATTTAAACGCGTTAGACAAACTCGCTTCATCAAACTTCGCCATCTCCAATCGATTAAATACATTTTATTTAAAAAAACATAATCTAAATTCATTTAACGTGAGGAATAAATAATTGAGATTATTCATTGAAACAGATTTCTCTGGAGTTATCCATCGATGAGAAAAAATAAATTTGAAGACACGCGATAGTGGGGACGAGGGTGAAACACGCGGGATAAAGAGAAAGCGAGAGAGGAGAGTACCGAATTTATTCCCCCCGGTGGAAGGAGCGTGCACTGGTCGTGTCGCGGGGAGCCCTTACGCTTAATTAATGATTACCAGGAAACGTGTCTGGGCCCGGGCTTTATGCTCGGCATTAACCAACGCGAGGATGTTGCCGCATCCCCTTTCCGTCGCGTCGCGTCGCGCCGATCCGACGAGATAAACCGTCACGGAGAAAACGCGAATTAAACGGGGCCCCCAGTTTCAACTCGTCGCCACGGTTTCAGCGTATTAGCAGTACAAATGAATAACACATACTACGCATAATTGCTCACTGATTTATAGAACATTCATTAACACTAGAAAGACTGAAACTTAGTATATACCTATATTG
>NW_017170472.1:24566-25463 GCF_001652005.2 Ceratina calcarata | reverse complement strand
GTTTTGGAATAAGCAATGGACGGTGGCATAGAGAAAAGTGCGCAAAGACTCTGAAACGATGGAACCAGTTGCGGGTACGTAAGAAAGAGGATCGGAGGAATTAGGTTGAAACGGAGGGGGGGAACGACAATGGGCCTCTCGAGCGCTGTTCCCGCGACAATAGCAATCCGATATTACGTTACACGGTAACCGGTGGGTTTATACGGTGTACCGACTGATCGGTGGCTTCGACGGTGGCCGAATACCGACCTTTTGCCTCCGCTGTTTATCCGAGGACCGAGAGCCTCTTTCAATTCGCCGGATCTCGTATCCGCCGCGCCGTTTAATACCCGATCTCCCGTTTCTTTTGTCGGCCTCCCTTACTTCTTCAAAACATTGTATCGAGTGCCACGGATACTGCGTGTGTCTCCTACTTCCTTTCCCGGACGCATTGTCCCGATTCCGAACGGAAGTCCGTCGAGCATCTACTACGTGCACCCTCGTTTCCAAGTCTCACCGTGTGTTCGATCGTTTTTCAAAAGTACGAATCAGAACAAGAACCGATAATTTAATTCAATCAGATTCCAATGCTTCAAATCTATTTTTTATAACGCGTCGCTAAAAAATACCATTTTCGGCGTCTATAAAGTGTACCGAAAGTAAAGTTTTCCTACCCTATATAAAAACAAATTAGAATCCTGTCGTCGTAATTTTCGTTTTACGCTGCTAAGCTAATAGCAAAACAACGAAGTCGTAAAATTCCTGTCCTGATTCTAATTTGTTTTTAAATTTTCGCACTCCCATGAAGTTCGTATCAAGTGGAGAACTCGACAAACTATATTCTCGATCCGCTTTACAGACGACGAAAGATGGTCTTCTTTATGCCCTTTTTATAAAAAATATGGTGTGCGACACGGG
>NW_017170472.1:18941-19896 GCF_001652005.2 Ceratina calcarata | reverse complement strand
AACGTGTAGAAATATTACCAGATATGGCTAAAAGATTGGGGGATATTTTATGCGAAAGTGATAATGACAGCTGCTGACTGATGAGCAGTGCTGACTGAAAATAAATTGTCATGGTTAAAAACAGATTATGACTATTGAATTACTGTTGGCTAAGATTTCAAGCAGAATCCGACTGGAAAGCGCGAGTTTTTAATCGACCCTGGGACACCGTAACGGATTCGTGGAAGGGAAAATCGTTTCCAGAATCAAGAAGCCAGGAGCCGATCCGGGATCGCGTGAAATCGTCGGCCGATAATCCCGGTTGTATTTTTGAAACGCGAGAGCCCCGCTTTCCTACCTGCGACGACCACGCGAAAGGGACCCGGAACGACGGGGAGAGTGGGGGGGGGGGTAAGAAAGAGGATCACCCCTACACCTGTTCACCGGGCAAACACTTGACGAGAGAATGGAACACGGTCGTCGCAAACTTTTTCACAGGGAAGTCGCAGCATCCCCCGTTCACCCCGTGAACCACTTAACCTCCCTCGGAAGCCGAGGGGGTACAAGGGGGAGGGAACGGCGTCATTGTCGGCTGCAGGAAGGGCAGGAGGGACGCTAATGGAAAACCGATTGAAAGCTGTTTGAGCGAAAACGAAATTGCGCGGCCCGTCTTCTCTTCACAATGTCTATCCTCCGGTGCGCGTGTCCACGAATATAAAATGTCCTCGCAACTGTTTTCCCTTTTTTGTCATCCGTCGAGGACTCTTTTGTCGCGGCACAATATCCGACGAAGGACTCTTCACAATTTTTACAGAGAACCACCGTTTTCAGAAAAAAGAATCTCTTCTCATCTGTAATAGCTACACTTAAGTTCATTCGTTTATCTTTAACTGAAGTGAATAAATTCGGGAACGATTTCGGGAACGATTTTCAATAATAATTTAATTTTTATTTATTCATTTCACGGACAGTGCCC
>NW_017170472.1:11834-14530 GCF_001652005.2 Ceratina calcarata | reverse complement strand
ACCTAATATGATATGAACAGAAAAAAGAAAAAACGAGAAAGAACAAAAATATAACAATACTCGCTTACGAATAAATATAAAAAGAGAGTGAAGATCAATAACAATGCCGAATAGTCACCGATAGACGATAATTAAAATTAAATAACCGAGTCTTCAACAACGTGACATCGTTTCGAGCCATAATATCTTTAGGATAGCTTAAAACGAGGGGCTGTGGAACTCGTTCAGAATTTCGTCCGTAGAAAAAAGCTCAGCAGCCATCAACGTTGGAAGACTGTTTACACTGCGCCGAGGGGGTGGCGATAGAGAAAAAAAAAAAAAAACGTAGAGAGTAGGATAGGGGGTGGCGGTATGTAATCATGGCTTATCAGCCGGATCTTATCGGTGCTGGCTGGCGCGTAGCAAAAGGGGTCTGCAGGGTGCTCCGGGCCCCGGCAGAAAAACCCCTCGCCCCGCCAGGCGCAATCAATACGCGGAGAGCCAGCTCATCAATATAGAGGTCCCTATCTGCTCTAGATCTTTCACACCCTCGCGTCCAGCCTTTCACCTTCGCCCTCCGGGGTGAAGATCGCATGAAAATCTCTCTCTCTCTCTCTCTCTCTTTTGCAAACCTAATGGTTATTAAACCGAGGAGAGCGAATCCATTCATGAGAGTGGATGCGAGATCAATTTTTAAACAATCGTCGTTCCATTCGATACCTTGTATCATTCTTTTTTTTTTTACGTACGCGTGATAAGTTTGAAAAAAGAATAAATAACGACGAGACCGTGAGTCACTGAGAAAGTTCGACGGAGCGGCGTTCAATTTGGAGGATGACGCGAGAACGACAGAGGGACGTGAAAGAGGAGCCGCTCCTCCGAAGGGAAAAAGAGGCGAAAGAAACAAGACCGAGTGAGAGAGGAATAGGAAATAAAAGCACGATAGGACTTCTCGAACGCGCCTCCCTCTAGGAGAACCGAGTCGACCGGGTTTCTGTTCTCCGCGGACAGACACACAAGGGGGCAAAATAAAATGCACGCGCGAGACACGGCTGGGCAACTGGAGAGAGAGAGAGAGAAAGAGAGAGAGAGAGATGGAAAGTGACGTGGCCCGGAGACGAGCAAAACGAGATAATAAGGGAACAAGACCGTGCAGAAAAATCGAATCGAAATAAAAGGAGGACGCGCCGGAGTTCGAACGGCCGACGGTGGAATAACTGAAGTGAAGCAGAAGGAGGGAGAAAACGAATGAGAGAACTGAAATGTAGATGGCCACGAACTTCAGAAATGTCATATCCGTCAGTGTCCACGCCGGTCTGCGCAGGCTTCTTTACCTCGTAACCGGTTCCACGGGACCCGGTTCCCTTCCTTTCGTTCCGTTTCGCTTCGTCCTCGGGTTCGGTATTGTCGTATCCCCCAACCCATCGCAATTACACGGCCAATCGGTGATGACCCGTGCACTTGTCTTCGATTTCGGACACTCCTACCGTCGATTACCGACGCTACCGACGATCCCAACGATTCGTCACGATCGAATTTGTATCGTCACGTTTTCAGACTTTACCAATTTTTCCTCTACTAATTAGGATAATACCCGAGGGATCTCAAGAAGTTCTTAGCCGGTTTCACGTTACACAATCGTTCTTAGCGCTCGCTAGGAATCGTCAGAAGTTTTGATTTCCCGATGAACGGAGACGAAGGCCGACCAGGAATACATGTATCTATCTATCTATCTATCTATCTATCCTACGCAGTTCCACCGAGCAAGCCTAATCGCCCAGCAATGCGTGCACGGGCGTCCCGATTGACCACTCGCTCGTTCTCCGACGCAAACGCAAAACCCAACGCAACTACTCCGACCGTGCTGGTCTATTCCAAGAACTAACGTCCCCCTTCTTTAAATGTCACTTCCCTTCAACCTTCGCCAACCTTCACCGCCTATCTCTTAAAGTTACGAAACACGTCTTATCAAAGAGGTTTAAGTAACCGGTCCTATCGCATAATTTCGTTTCAAGGTATATTCTTATAGGAAATTGTCAACATACGTTGCGAGGTACATTTTTCAAACGTATTCATGAGAGCCATTTCTGATCACGTGTGTCGGATCGATACAAGACGCGTGAAGGTTAGAATGATAAAACCGGGCTGACCCAAATAACGCGTGGCGGGTGTATCGATTCCCGATGACGAACACGAAGCTGATCTACTTACTCGGTCGCATACTCGACCGGCCGGGTTTATGCGAGCGAAGGTGTTCCGAGAAATCGAGGCTGCTGGCAAGCCAGGAGGATAAGAACAGGGACGAAACCCCGATGCCCCCGGAACGCGGTTGTTGTTCTGCGTTTCTCAACGGTAATAATTACTCCCGCGCCAAGCCGTCTGTCACGAGCGATCGATAACTCCGTTGGCAATTAACTTTGAAAAATCGTCCCGAGTCACGTACGATCCGGTTTCGTCGGTATCACGCCCCTCTCCACCGGACTCGATTAGATTCTCGCCTATGCGAAAGGATTGACCTGTTCCCTTTCGTCGAGCCCCTTGACACGGCTCTCACACACGTGCCTAGCTATGACACAGTTCCAAACGATTAAAGGAGCTCGAATCCTGTCGAATCTGTAGATCTCGTTAAATTAAATAAGGTAAAGGAGGTAGTACTGGGACAAAACGAATTTTGGAACCAATACTTGGACGTAATAGATATGTATTTAATAATTTAC
>NW_017170472.1:8901-10127 GCF_001652005.2 Ceratina calcarata | reverse complement strand
ATATAGGTATATACTAAGTTTCAGTCTTTCTAGTGTTAAATTTCGTTGTAAAAACCATTATAAAAAATTTATGTTCAAAAGTGTCCAGGTACTACCTCCTTTACTTTACATCGATAATTATTTGTAAGTTTAAAACGAAACATCAGAGACGGACGTGTCCCCGATTAACGATTCCGCGAAGGGGAAATCGATCGGGATAAAAGGCGTACTGTGGCCGCGGTGCAACCGGCACAGCGGATCGTTAATCATCCTACGGGGCTAATTAATAACGCTTAATAGCCCGGCGAACGCATCTTGCGTGGCTCCGCTTTTGCCGTATCGATACCGTATCGGCAGACCCACCCGCTTCCTTTTCCTCTCGTTTCCGACCCGTTATCGCGACTGATACACTGTTAATACCGTTCGACCGAACCAACCGATATACACATTCGTATAAAAAATCGTAGCCTAACGACGGACGATCGACTAATCGAACCCCCTCAGAAATGGCATCTGTAAAACAGATTCCGTGGAACCGCAATTGTTGGTAGACAATCGTAACGGCGAGCAGGTATAAATATCCGCGTATGGTCAGATGCGATCTGGCGCAGGTGGGACAGGAAGCGCAATTAAAATAAAATCAGGTTGTACCCCTCCCATTGTTTTCGAACGGAATCGCCGTAAATCGGAGGAGGATCACGGACGGCGAGGTGGGGACGAGCGAGGGCAGCCCGAGACTTTTCCGGCCGGTTCCGTACGAGTATACGAGTAAACGATCGTTTTACGAGCGTAGCCCCGATAACGATCTCCGCGGTGTACGCCGTGTGTATCCTTGACTAAATCGTGACTAGAAGCCGGACGGGGCTGCGCGGGGCCGATACAACCTCGATACAAACATTGTTCTCGTCCGGATACAAATTGCTTCGCTGCGCCGCAACCAACCGGGAACGAATCAGTAAAATGCACGATGATTCACCCTAAACGCGACCACGTTGCCTCCAACGATCGCAAGTACTTTCTCATCGTAAGAATCCGAATCTTGCGATACTACTTTTCGGTGTCTCAGCCAAGTTTTGCCATCGAATCCAGACGACAACGTTCATACGCGCACGACCGTCGGATCTATGTCACGTTCTACCGTCTGACAGATACGAATTGTGCGTACCTAACGCACCGTATAAAGAGAACCTGATTTCCCTTTCGCGTTTTCGGTCGGCTTCGAATTTCCACGAACGCATGTATTAGGT
>NW_017170472.1:5232-6925 GCF_001652005.2 Ceratina calcarata | reverse complement strand
ATTAACTTATTGATATAATTATTGTTGTTTGTTTAAATAAAAGTCTTCGGTAAGAACGCTACGAACTTATTCCCCAACTCAATAAATAGATAGTCGCTTGTAACATATGTAAGTAACGCGTAGCCGACCTTACTTTCCAGCGCGGATTCCTGGAAAAACGGGACGGGAACAGAGGTTAGCGAGGTAAGCTGACCGGTGTCCTCGAGAGCGGAGCGCGCGCGCGCGAGTCGCAACGACCGGCAAGGGTTATCTCTAGCGCGTACGATATGCAGAGGTAAGTACGAGAGAAAAAAACCGGAGAGATCTCGACTGTGGAAAACCTGTCGACGATCGCAGGGACGTCGGATACGGAGAGTCATTAATATTAATCGAACAAATGTGACCGCGTTCACGTGGCCTACCAGCGATTATTTTCGCACGACCTCGCGCCGGCTCCGCTCTCGCACCGAAACGGAAACACGCGGAGAGACAATGCGTCTCGTTAATAGACCGCGGATAGTTTTTATAAGTACCAACGAGTCTGGTTAAAAAATTTTTATCCCACCTACTCGTAGAACGCAATTTATGCAAACATTAATACGTACATAATCAAGTTTTTTTTTTTTTATGTTCGTAACCAGACTGCTAAATATGAAATTTGAAGAATGCAATTTATATGTTCTGTTCATGCATATGTACTCGCCGTTTGAGCCAAGCCTCTCGTCACGACAAAACTGCGAAATACAAAATTCTACTTCTGATCTATCGCTGATACCACGATTGCAAAAACCCACTTCTACATTATCAATATATCAAGTTGTACGTAATTAACAGTCCGCAAATTTTCATATGAATTAGAGCTGTTTTATGATATTGATTTAAGGAATGCAATTTAGATATCCAAGCTTGTTGTATTTTAATCAGAACATAGTTGCTAATTACAAAATTCTACTTCTACTCTCTTACAAGGCTGCAGATTCGACGCATTTATAATTCAATTAAATGTCAAATGTAGAAAACAGCGACATTCGAATTTCTATGCGAAATCGATTTTCCCTATAGAGGTTTTATTGCGTATAAAAATAAGTATTGATAATTCTAATAGAATTTTGCACGAAATATGTAAGTAACGCGTAACATCAAATGTAGAAAACAGCGACATTCGAATTTCTATGCGAAACCGATATTTCCCTAAGAGGTTTTATTGCGTATAAAAATAAGTATTGATAATTCTAATAGAATTTTGCACGAATACCGTTCGTATCCCTCTCTAGGCTCGCCCGGGACAAGGATACGAAAAAGGGGGGAAAAGAAAGAGAGACAAAAGGGGAAGGAGAACGCGCGCTAGTGTTAGGAATGTGGTACCACGGCTTGTCACAGTCACAAGCGCACGGTACCACCGCACCGGTACCTACGTTATATTATGCGGCCCCGCGCCGCGGTTGCATAGAAGCGCAGCGCTCTGCGTGCGCTCGCTTCCACGGCGAGACCGATATACCCTCTTCTCGTGGCCACCGTGCGATAATTGGCCCGGACGTAAACAGGTTTCGGGTGTCCCACCCTCTAAAACAGGGCTACGATGAAACTGTTAACTCTTCGCAGTTTAGTTTTAACAGTTACCTTGCGTTTCAAGGATCGTCCGGACGCGTTTAACATTCTACAGCTAGTAACAACGAAATTGAGCCAGCTACGTGCATGTGTTAGTTTCCCCTAG
>NW_017170472.1:2309-4680 GCF_001652005.2 Ceratina calcarata | reverse complement strand
GCGTCGAATCTGTCTTGTTAGAGAGTAGAGGTAGAATTTTGTAGTTAGCAATGGACTTTTATAAATTAAAAAAAATTATAATTACAGTAATTTTTATTTAATTCACTTTGATTCGAATCTACAGCAGAAAATCTGCTTGTCCAAGAAAGACTAAACGAGATAAATAGAATAATTGTAAGATCTGACTGACCGCGCCTGTACGAGCGCTCAACCATTATTACTCAATGAGAACTCTGAGCTGAGTTGACCGAAATAAATGATCGCTCAGTAATCCTGAAGAACTTTTACTCTTCACGATTGGTTCTTACGACTCGACCTGAATGAGATTCGCGACTACCAGTGAAAACGATCATGTCGATCGATCACGGGAAAAATGTAACCGTGGCACGCCTTTCCCGGTCGCCCGGCACTCAATTAATTTCTTAATTGCTTTTCCCCGAAATAAATCAAACCGCGCACCGGGATTTATCGTTATTGCTCGGGACAGGCTGCTCTCTCTCTCTCTCTCTCCGTTGATGCCAGCAGCCCGTTTTCTGCAACGGGCTGCTTCGCCGTTACTACTGGATGAGACATCGAACACGGACCTTGATCCCGGCAACCTTTCACTCATCTTCCATGCCGGATCGACGCGGCAAACGATTTTCACCGAGGAATCGTGACGCATTTACTACGTCTCAGCAGCTCCGTTCTGCGACAAGGAAATTCTTTAGTCTCACCACAGAGATCAGAAGTAGGCGACAAAAGTGAGACGTATAAATTACATTACACACATGTAACTCATATATTACATAATATAACATAAATTGTGACGAACAATTCAGAAAATGTAGTATCAATTCAGAAAATGTAGTATCAATCATAACATGATCACTACGAAAAAAGTGCACGTTGATAACTGGACTTGGTCGGAAGAAACGAGCTAATCAGAATTGATGAGGATAGACTGAAAATAATTTCTTATGGATTCAACGGATATTTTATTGATTTTATGGAATTCCCGTCCGGGGCAATTGGCCGAGGTTCCCATCAGCGACTCGGTTGCTCGTGCGAGCCAAGAAAAGGGTTACCGGAGAAACGGAGAAAGAAATAAATAAACGAATGGGTATCGAACGCGAACCGAACGGGGACACGGTGAATTTATTTAAATTGCGAGCAATGTTCCAGCGTGTTCAGCAGCTTCTTCTTCGTACTCCGGGCCGGGGCAATCGAAATCGAGCAAAACGAGCAAAACCGAAGCGTGCTGGATCGCCGGTTTATATATTGTATATAAGGCAGAAAGGGGGAACCGTTGGGTCGCCCCGTGGGACAACGCCACCGAGAGCCTCCTCTCTCTCTCCCCCCCTCTTTCGGACCGAAACTTTTTTTCTCCTCTTTTCTACGCCGACCGAGACCCGGTCCCGAAGTAGCCAAACGTATCGCCTCTGCAATTGTTAATCGTCGACATATTTTCATACGCACCGACCATACTAAATGACCATTTTAGAGAAACAATGAATCATCTATCTAGTGAATTAAACTAGAGAACATAGTCATCTTAGATTCTTGATTTCTCTATAAAAAAAAAAATGATTACGATCGTAAATGGAGATGTTCAATTCTCAGTTTGAAGAGTGAGCGAAAACGAGGAGAAACCGCGGCCGCAATTAGCAGCAGATAGAACGTTCGCAAGGGAGAAATTCCGATGCGACGGCGAACTAATTACCCGGCTGGTTTATTTCGTTTCAGCCGTTACGCTCCGTCCGCGTTTTCCTTCGAAGGGACCGGGGCACCGTCTCACGGTAGTCCGCCGATAAATCGCGGTCCCTACAACGGGAAAAATCCTGGATATATAATTGTTAGTTCCGCGTTGCGATCCAATTAATAATCGAGCCTCTCTCGTGCCCCGCGACACCCGGGCGTAATCAACCGGCGCGCAGCGTGCGTAAGCCGGAAACCGGCTCGATGGCTTCTGGGTATCTATTTAACGACGTTACTCTCCCCGACGGGGTTCGCAAAAATCCTAGCTGTACCGTTCGTTCTTATCGCCGTCCTTTTATTGGATCTGCACGGGAGTGGCCACGGGAAAAAGGCAAACGGAAACTGCGCGCGGTCGATTTTAATTAAATCCTTTCATTCGTTCTTAAAAACGCACCGTCGACCTTGATGGACAACCGAGTGTGCGTTGCGATTTTAAATCTGGTTCACGTGCCACTTGTTTTAACCTTACAAGTTTTAACACGCCACTATTATGAATATTGAAAATTAATAGAATGTTTCACGTGTCCAATGAACGATGCAAATATTTGCAAATAAGGTAAAGGAAGTAGTACTGGGACAAAACGAATTTTGGAACCAGTACTTGGACATAATAGATATGTATTTAATAATTTAC
>NW_017170472.1:0-1571 GCF_001652005.2 Ceratina calcarata | reverse complement strand
CAGTCAAAATTACTTCCTTGGGCAATCTAATGTTAAGAAAAACATTTCTAATAAAATTTCTAAATCTTCGTATCATTCGATTCATTTTGTTAATACGATACGAGCGATAAGAGTCGAGCAAATGTATTTTCGAGACAGTGAAAACAGTTTCGCTTTGAAGCTTCTGTAGATAGAGATACGCCGATAAATCGGGAATGGGAGGAAGAGGAAAAAATTTAGAGGTGCGGAGCACAGTGAGACTCGTTGTGTCACAGCGGGACCAATTAGTGCGAGCTGCAAACGAAACTCTTATCGAGATCATCTACGATCCTCTGTGTTACTTTCGGACGGTCGTAATTCGGAAAAATGAAAAGCTAAAATCTGAAGAGAGAACTAATCGACACTGAATGCATATTGCAATGTTTATAATTGTTTATTTGAAATACTTTTATTAAATCGACGTGACGAACGATTTAATTTGCAGTCTAATAATTTTATTCAAGGAGCGCCGAGTGGGATCAGACTTGTTCGTTAAAATGGGCGGCCGAGTTTCCTCGTGTCGTGAAATACGCGTATGTTCCTGAGAAAAACCCGTACAGCAGGATGTCCGTCTTTTTTCCCACCTCCCTTTGTCTTCGTCGAGGCTTCCTGTGTCACACGCCGTTGAGCACGCTCCACCCCCGCCCCGACGGTTGTTCGCACGTCCGGGATCACCCTAATTGTTGGCGCAACACCACGCGGGGGTCGAGTCCCGCACGCGAGACGAACAAGGGCCACGAGTGGCCCACCCGCTAGTTTTAGGAAACGATCGATTCAGCGGATTTTCCGAGAGAAACTTATGTCACTCCAAGAGAAATTAGTAGCCTAAGTAATTCGAATCGACGTCCTCGAGAATAGAAACAGAAAATTGTCTAATCCATCGTAAGTATAAATTCTAACAATTTGGAACAAGCACTCAGTTTCATCTGTCCAGACGTTATGGTTTTAACACTAGATTGCCCAAAGAAGTAATTTTGACTGGTTTTGGGCAAATGTACAAATAATAATGCATAAATTATTTTTTTTNTTAATAAAACACTGTATAAAATTTTGTTCACTGAATGAGAACAGGTGAACATCTCGAAAAATGATTCGAATAAAAATCGTCATACCAGGGAGTGATCCGAATCGGGTCGAGAGGAGTCGCGTACCGAAACGTGGCTGAGGCATCGCAAGTCGAGACATCCGCGGTCGATTAATTAGTCAATGGAAAAGGATATATCGGGTACGGTGTAACGATATAGAGCAGCGTGCGGTACATGATCGATTACTTACGTTGTGCAGCTTGTAGTAGAGGCCGCACGCGTTGCACACCGGCTCGCCGGCCTGATTCCTTCGCCAGAGCGTGGTGGTCGCGGTCTTGCAGTTAGCGCAGCTGGTGCCCGCCCGCCTCGCCGCGCTCTGCAGCGACAGTTTTTGGAAAAGAAAACAAACAGATATCACACCTGCTAACACCTCGGCATTCAGTTTATTCCCCAGCAAAAAGTATTCACGATTACAATCAAAAGTCACGAGACAATATTAATTAAGAGGCAGAATTCTTGATTTTATAT
>NW_017170471.1:62080-63860 GCF_001652005.2 Ceratina calcarata | reverse complement strand
CTTTATGGAATTTTGAAACGTTACGAGGTGGCGAATTTGTTACATTTCCGTTTGTGCGAAAGAAACTAGTTTCGAGCCGTAAGCATTAAGCGAAATTCGCTCTCCGTTAATAAAGAATGCCGGTTAAAAAGCTATGAGAGTGGGAAACGTTGACCTCAAAAATTGAGACGAAAGTTCCGCGAAGAAATTTTCATTACTTCCACAAGGTTCGCGTTTCGGATGGCAAGATTCCAAGAAAATAATAACGTAACATTTCACTTCGGGGCGATCGACTCTCACGATCGCCAGCCCGGATTCTTTTCGAAGTTCCGTCGCAACTAGTATCGCAGTAAACATCCAATTCTCCCTGGTTTTTGCAAACAAAGTCAACGGGGACTTGAAATATTATACATCTATTCGAGCCGCATAAATGAAAACTGAATAGTAAGTACAACATTAAATATGGAATGTCAGACGAATAACTCGTAATATTTCAATGTTACTATTTAACATATTTATACCTCGCGAGTTAATCTTACAATTAATGAGGTTCGTCAATTATGCATAAGTTTTGCAGATGTACAGTTTCATCACGATTTATCGAAAATGATTTTCAATCATCTTATAAATAATGCGAATGTTTTGAAGCACTTTTCAAAAATATGAATGCACGATTGGAAGAGAGATATGAAAAAAATATTATAGAAATGCAAGATACGAAAATTATGATAGTAAATTATTGTGCTTCACTTTACCGATACTTAAGAGTTATTGCATTATTTATTTGATTTAATACGACACATGGATGCACGTCATACAGTATATAAATATTCTTGATATCTGCTAAATTATTCATATCCATCCTGTTTTCCATTCAATTTTATAAATGGATGAAAATACAGTTTCTTAACTACACATAAATAATTTTAATCGAAATCAGAAGACGTCAGCCTCCGAGGCGGCTGGCATTAATGCAAAGGTTGCCGGGGATTCAATTTATCGCAGTTCACCGCACCTGTTCGATGCATTTATGCAAATACCTACCTACGTCGATTACGCGTCACCACGCTGACAATCAGAGTACAGGCTGTGCACGTATACAGTTTACTTCAAAATAGTTGTAATACGACGTGAACGGATGGGATTAAAATCATCATCAGTTACACATTATACTATATTAATACCTTTGCGGTCACCGCACTTGCAGTTGTAATCATTTCAATTTAGTGACTGAATTGTTATTAACCCTTTGCACTCGAGCGGTGACTCTCGCTCACCAAGACGTTATCTCACCTTTTTTATTGTGGCGTTTTTAGCGAGACAGGCGACGCGTGTATAAGACCCTATAAGTGTAAAATGATACTCCTTTAAATGGAGATAAGTTTTTCGTATCGGAACCTTAGTCTGTAACGACAACCGTGCATCACTTTCGACATTAGTTCGAACTTGACAGTCGCGCCGAAAGATTATAATAATAGAAAGTGAATAATAGAAAAAAGAATACTGTTCTAACGGGAGTTAAGAAGGATTGCAAAGTCTGCTCGCGACGAAATATAACCGGAGAAAGACACCAGACAACATATTATCGTAATACTTGTCCCGACAAACCGGGCACGCATTTTGGAAATTGTTACAGTAAATATCAAACAAAGGAAAAATGCTATGATTAATGTTTACGAAATTATGTTTCTAAAGGTACAAAAATACGCAAAATATTAAAATATAAAAATTTTATGTAGTAATTTGGATGTATAATCATTTTAAGTTAGAGCTAAGGAATTCAGCAAAAATGCTCCAAAAT
>NW_017170471.1:60600-62014 GCF_001652005.2 Ceratina calcarata | reverse complement strand
AATGTATAATAAATATCTGTTATTTGTTTTAGATCTTAATATAATATTTCAATGCATATTTTAACACCATCTATAATCCATACTTCAATTTATATTTTAATACATGTTTTAAAAAGATATTTTAATTGAATGCAAATGCAGTATTGCTGGTTCCGTTTGAATTTCTCTGTAACATTTCTCTTATTGTCAGCTGTATACACAATTTACGGAATGGACCTAAATCCGCCTCGGCTATGACATTGGTCAGCGAAGTAGGTTTCGTGGACAACTACCGCTGATACCAATCTACTAATGGCGCAATGATACGTGGCTCCTGTCTTCCGAAGCACAAAAGAACAAAGAAATTATGGCTATTGATAATGTGGCCGAGTATCCGCGAATGCAGATATCTTCGTGTCAATGCGAACGGAATACGTGATCCGAATTTTCAAAGCCAAGTTACATTTTAATATATACCGGGTCAATGTTTTAACAGAGATTGAATGAAAAAGGTGTTTCGTCGAATGACACGTACGCGTTAGAAAACAGTTAGTATCTGCGTGGAAAATAACGGAGGAATTGCTAAATCGATACATTAAACGTGCTTAACGGGGCAGGAATAATTAAGATGTTGGCAGTGCGCCGAGAGTCATGCTTGCCGAACAGATTCGTGTTGGAAGAGAGGTCCGCGCTTTGCTCATTACACGCGTTGTCACCCGCAATTCCAACACCGATTGCAACGCGTTTCACCGGCCCGCAGAGAATATTGGGTTACTCGGATATATGTATACCTCGACCCGATGCTCCATCGTAATCATTTCACTGCTTGAATTTAGTCAATAAAATCACTCGGTTGAAACAATTATCAGATCGGTGAATTTCTTTAAAAAATAATACCTTACATGAATTTCATTTATGTTATCTTGGATCTTTATTTTATTCTATATAGTTTAATTAATATTCTCGTATTTATTTAATTCAATAGAATATTAAGCAGTTATGATAAAAAGTTGGACAATATTCCTATGAAGCAAATGGAAGTTTTCTTAACTCCAGCGTTGTTCACAATTGTCTCGCGAAATTCAAACGAGCGCGGACGTTACCTTGCTAACGCGATTCGAAAGACGGGGAATCTAATTTGATACGCTCCTCTCCCTTATTCGAATCTAGATATAACTCGACTAATGCGACGTTATAATTGACAATAATTTCTATATAGCCGAGAATTCAACGAGACTTCGCGAATCTCTCCTTAACAACTGCGATTCGAGATTCGAGGCATGGAACTAATTCTCCCGAAGATCAGAAGTAATCTCCTCTACGCTTAATACGCCATTACTATTGAAATAACTGTAGGGGACCGAAAATCGAGTTTAATCTAATCTCAAAGTATTTTTAATCACAATCAAATTTTATTAAGCGATTTGTTATTACC
>NW_017170471.1:52212-58540 GCF_001652005.2 Ceratina calcarata | reverse complement strand
CAAATTAGTGAAGAACATATAATTAATCAATTCGATCTTTTTAAGTCTTTTTCCCCATCACTAATTTGTTTTATTTCCAATTAGCATTTGGTTAAATGGCGATTTCTGTAATCAAATTCTTTGAATCAGTTAAATAATCAATTTAAAATAAATTGGCGAACATTAACCGATTAATTGCATTCAAAGCTTTAATTGATCAAAATTACTGTTTACATTTAAGCGATAAAATCGTAATACATAACCGGTGTTTAAAGTAATCATTATATCTTGGTTGAACGTTTTCCCACTAAACGAGCCGACGAACGATCGATGCATAAATCATAGTTGATTCAGAGACACTTTCTTATTCGATCGTCGAGGTAATACCTCAGTTGGGATGATAAGTCGCCGAACGAATCAGTCCGGATACCGAGGGTAAAAATCGTTCTTATTCCTACGTCGGTCGGGTGCGGAGGGCGGTAGCAGGGGTGTAACTTCCGGTCCGAGTTCCGACCGCGGCTAGAAAGAAGACGCGCTATATTTCTTCGCGGCGGTAGACAGATAGATCAACCAGCTATCAGATAATTAAATTCCTTGTGCACCACCGCACTCTGAATATTTAATCCATCTGCGTCCGATTTTTAACAGGCCACGGCGAAGCGTTGATTAAAATACCATAAAAGTCGGTCAGCAGTAATTAACGACAATCACTCATTGTCGCAACCGATTTTTAATACATTCTACGCGTCCCTTTCGTTACGATGGCTTAACGATGCAATTTTATACCATCTGTGTCATTATGTCGAATGTTGTATTAAACGTTATATGAATCATAGATGATAGTCGTCATAAAAAATGTAATACCAATTAGTACATGAATTATTATAGTGACTAAATAAAAATCGACTATCAGATACTGTATCAATTTTTATTATAATATTTATGCAGCAAATGATTCAATACATTCTGTGAAATATATATTTTAATTGATTGAAATTGAGATAAAAGAGACGTATTTTTATGTTTATTTTTATTTCTATGGGTACGTCCCGTCGTCGTGTCGTTAGCATTCAGCGTTTGGTATTGCGATTTGTCTGCAGACCTACCGATACCACTTCGTGCTTAATTTCCTCCTTAACATGCAGCAGTCCACCGGGAAAGGCTCGGGCGTCCTTAAACGTTCCCGAAGGAACGGGACGATCCTTCGTGTCGCGAACCGCTTCATTATACCCCGGTCAAGTGCGAGCAGGATTCGTGAAACTCAGAGACAATTATCGCAGGAAACAGCGTTTGAATTAAAGGAAGAGTTCCCCGATTGCGAGTTTTTAAACAAAAAAGGAATTAAGCGAGATTAAATGCAGAGGAACGCGAAATCAAAAGTTATTTAATAAAAAGAAATATTTAAAACGAGCGTACTTATTAATCAGGCTTTATGTTAATATAGTGATCTGAAATGCTTATAATAATTGAGCAAAAACTGTTTCCGACATTTTTATATAATCAATACCTGTAAAGCTGATTAGCTCATGGAGTGAACATACAATGTGATTTTCGATTAAGTATATTTACGTACAGGAAGGTATGGAGGTTAATACGTTCGTCGTCGTGTTATCTTGGAATATCCAAATCCGTGCACGCGACTCGGCGAGGGAATCTCATTAATTATTCACGAGCAAATATCCGTGACGTGAAAGCAATCGGCGATTGTTCGTGTCGTTTAACGTGCAGTCGTACTATATACATATAACGTAACGGGAAATCGATTGCAAATATTAACACCATTGATCATCATGGTGGTATCACGGACTAGATATATGAGCAGATCTATCGGTCGACGTATTTCTTTTGACTTATGGTTTCTGCGGCTTCAACGTCTCGTTACCATTCCTATGTCATTCATCCTATTCAACAGATTGTGGAAATTAAACCTAGCGCTTATTACAATAGAAAATTCATTAATGGATCATAAAAATGGTTGAATTCTGATTGATAAATGAATAGAAACGAATCTTGTCATTTTTATTTGACAATCCTTGATCGAACGATCAATCATAGGAGTGATTACTTATTATCAGTGTTCATCCTTTTTTAGGTCACCCGAGAGATCCAGTATGATCATCGTTAAGTAAAGGAACAGATATCTAAATTTAATTTACAATTTTTGATTCTGTGGTTTGGAAACGTAAATCTGATCGTAACGTTCAACACTGTTAGCAGCAATTATTGATATATTTTTGGCACGACCCGAACTCGGTCAAAGGTAACAGCGCCATGAGTGAAACGAGTCCAATTGGCCGAAAGTTGGTTCACAACTTTGATGGTGGCGGGAAAGATAACAAAGTCGGAGCCGGGCCAACGTTGGCTAACGGACCCTTCATTTCCTATCTTTGTGTCCCGTGCCAGAAACAATTATTTTTAACGATTAAGATCCGGTGAATAGGGGAAGACTTATTCCTTACGTTCCCTGGTATTAAACTCGGCGTGCGCGTATATACGTTACTCAGGCCGAACATCCTGTTAATTTTTTTCATTCCCCGGGAATGGTTGGAACTTCGAAAATTTTGTTGTCGTCGTCGTCGGCCGAGTCGCGACGTTCTTAGCCAACTTATGAAATACGAAAACTTTCATATAATCTGATAACGCGACCCGCGTCACTGGTTGAATTATTATTTTACAATAGTTGCCTGCGTGGCGTACAAATTTGAAAACTTCTGTTTAATAAGTGAGCACCGATCCGTCGCGCTAATTGAAAATAAAGGCATCGTGTAACTTTCAAAATTGTTCTTAAAAAATGTCACTACCTAAACGATTATTTATGCATTCTTCCGGCCAAAAGTTTTAAAAAGAGAGAAGAAAACTTCAATCTCGCTGTATAAGTCAGTTGGTTCGGCGTTTGGAATCCGGTTGGAGAGTTTCACGGTTGTACGTGTATGAAGAGGTCGGGGGTTCAATTTCTCAGAAGGCGTCGAAATAAAAGGATGCCTTTTTTAAACACGATGGGCAAAGGTAGAAGAAGATTTCCATTCGTAGCGCGCCATTGTCTTATTATTCGTTTCTCGGAACATTAACCGTGAACGTGGTTGGCACGATCGTTACTTTCGTGAAAGGATCAGACGATCCGGGAACATTGAATCCCGATCTCGTTTCGCCGCCTTTTCAACTCCTATTATCTTGTCGGGAACAATGGGGGAGGGGACAAAAAATTGCTCCCGGGCTGCGATAGCAATGAATTTCGATACAACTTAAATCCCCCCTTACCCTTCCCCGCCTACCGAATCACGGACGCGTCGCGTCGCCTCGTCAATTTATTGCTCGAGTCAAAGGGAAAATAAAGATTTTTCAGACATTCATTCGTTCTCCGGCTATCAAACGAATAAAAGATGCCCTTCGGATCTTTGTACATTGCTGTTGTTACTATGAAACAAATCGAAGGTGTACGACATCAATTTATACGAATCATTTATAATTATTTGTTATTTTATTTGGTGACAAAGGAGAACTGAAGTCTCGTTCGAGGAAGAATAAATTAAATACGTTCTAATAAATTCGATAAAAGAAATTGCTGTTATAATTTCAATGTTCTTATCACGATATTTCTCGAGCACGTTATTCTAATCCTTTTTCAAAAATTCTGCAATCAAACGAAAATCCTACTATTTTTTATAAAACACTGTTACCCATTGCTTAATATTTAATACGCTAGAAAAAACTGTCCAATAAATTGTATTTCTATAGGAGAAATATTCTAGGATATGAACCAATAAATCTTTATTCATTTACGGTATTTGAACAATTCACTGCGGAACAATCTGGTCGGACACGATACAGGAAATTCAGGAATTTTTACGTTTGAAAGGGGGAATGAAGATGGATGTGAAGCATTGATTTCGAAAATATGTATACGCCTAAACATTATACATATATGTACATGTATGTAGGCTTGTTGTATGTATGTGCATTTATAGGCAGTCGCGAAAGACGTGCAATGATAGATTAAGAATAATGTTCGCATCGAGGTTGCACGAAATTCCTTAATGCATCTGCGCGGACGTGAAAGCGCACTTTTGTCTCAACGTGAAATTATTAGCCGCGTCAGTCATCTCAACCATTAATTGTAGTTACCCTCTATTAACATATAATACATTTCGTTAAAACAAACCATGAATTCTAGCGTTCAACTTATTATAACGAAATGTAAAATTCATAATTTTTAACATCATCTTATCTTCATCGTTTCTTCATATCAGATTTAATTTTATTCACGTCCTAAGTACACAATTATATTTTATCTATGAAATAAATAATATTAAGTATATTTACTTTATTCTACTGCCAGTTTCCGTATACATATACATGATCGTAAGGGAAACGATGAACGGAAAATTTCGTGATAACAATAATCATGAGCGGGCAAAGTTCTAGTAAGAACGAGTTAATATTTCAAGTAGCCCGCGGAATCGCGCCACTAGTTAAATTAGAGCGGGCCCGTTTCCATTACGCGCGATGAATATTTTAATAGCGGCGTAACTCCTCCACTTCCTCTACTTCTTCTTCTTCGCGTAATTTTCTAGACTGCCGGTCACGCCCCCTCCGGCATCGTGTCCGTTCCCTATCGCGTTCGAGGATTCGCGTAGTAACTCGCTGGTACGATTCGTGTCCCGAGTATAAACGCGGCTAACGCGAGAAAGAAAATCCCGGGAAATAAACCCGGTTCGATTTTAACAACGCCGTGAAAAGGTGTACGCTTTCCATGTCGCGGCGCGTAGCTTTTCCATTCTCGGAAGCCCTGAAAGCGGGATGAGTTTAACAGTCGCCTAATTTTATACCGCGGCGGCGCCGAGACGCAATCCTGAGTGCTGCTAAAAAATGATTATGCAGAACGGTTGCGTGTAGTCGGGCGAACGGAACGAGGATAGTAAAAGTCTTGAAATGATAATTTACTGGCACGCCACGAGGAAAACTTGTTAACGCTCGGATTTTTTAGTATTCTATTAGGTTGGGGAATAAGTTCATAGCGTTTTTATAATTTCTTTTATTTTACAACGATTTGTTTGCTGTTTGGCAACGGGTAAGTATTCATTCGATAGAACTCTTTCTGCTCTACAAAACTATGTTAATTGTATTTTTGAGTTATTTAATTTTTTATTAGTTTTGAGGCTTAGAAATGGAATACCCAGGAGGCAAAAATCAACATTTTCGACACCTGCTCTTCTTTGCTTTTCATCGAGGTCAAAAAGCTGCCGAAGCAGCCCGGGACATTTGCGACGTGTATGGAGAAGGTGTCATAGGCGAGTCTACAGCACGGAAATGGTTTGCAAAGTTAAAAAATGGCGACTTTAACGTCGATGACACGTCCCGCAGCGGAAGGCCTTCTGAATTCGATGAAGAACGTCTCAAATCACTTTTGAAGGAGAACGGTCGCCAAACCAGTCGTGAATTGGCGGAAAAAATGAACTGCGATCATAAAACGATTCTATAATTGATTAACTTATTGATATAATTATTGTTGTTTGTTTAAATAAAAGTCTTCGGTAAAAACGCTACGAACTTATTTCTCAACCCAATACATCGATTTCACGTACGATATTAAGGAAATAACACAAAATGTAAAAGATTCGAGCAGTGCATTTGAAATCGGTAATGATTAAAGAAAATTGAACGTGATTAGTCGTATCAGATCGCATATTGACGCGAGCTACGGTTCAAACAATTTTTACCCTTCTATCTAACAGTCAAATACTAAAGTTTGTGATAGGAACGCATGAGAATGTATGATTCATTTAGGAGAAATTACGTTCCTCGCTTCGAATGGAACATACTACAGAGTCACGCGTTTAAAGCGAACAAGTTGCATTATATAATATACAAACTTCATACAATATGCATGTTACAAATTAAGCTCCAGATTTGTTGGGAACTTGATATAAAGTTTCACCATGCATAGGTAACGCGATCCTCGCTCAACGAAAAGGAATAATAATCTCCAGACCCGTGTGTGTTAAATCTTCGTCATCAAAAATCCGAATTACTCGCTGTTTGTGCTAAATATTGTTCTCGAATTTTAATAGCCTAATTGTCGATTTGATATAAAACGCGTGGCGATGTCATTTGGCTAACGTTTCTTCTCAAAACATTTAATTAATCATCTCGCGAGCGGCGTGGCGCTTCTCCGTTTTAAATGAACCATGAACCAAGATGAATTACGTCTTCCGTGGCGTTAAACTATTTGTCAGAAAGCCCGGTCAGTCTCTGCGTGCGATTGGGACATATTATTTATAGCGACTTTCATCATTTTCTATTCTACACGTAAGAAGCTTTTCTATGTATGAAAAATTGTTTTAAATAATAC
>NW_017170471.1:47133-51782 GCF_001652005.2 Ceratina calcarata | reverse complement strand
GTATCAAACTTTTAATTATAGGCATCAATCCTTACAATTTATTTTCCAATCTTATGCCGTTTTATTAGTTTAAATAAACGTATTTCAAACTTTATTAATTAGCATGAAACCAATGAATTAAAGGACTTTGTTTAACTTCGGACTTGTCTCCGATTTCAAAATCTTTGGAAAAAGAATTCAGAAGTTTCAAAGCATCATAAACAGCTCAGTCTCTTTTATAAAAGATCATTAGCTCAGTTTTCTTCACTGATAATTAGCTACATTACACATGTGGTAACATGCAGGTATAAAATTAATTCTGTCCACAAGACTAACAATTAATCCTGAACAATTTTGAATTATCAGTAGTAATTTATAAAAACCTCAAGAGGAACAATTTCGTTATTAATCATTCCGGTGAAATTTTGTGATAACTAATAATTAACGAAAATGAAAGAGACCCAGGCAGAGGGGATAGAGTGTTGCGTCGGGTGACAACAATTACGCGGTTGTTGAATCGATATTTGCCGTAGGCCAAAGTGCAAATGCAGCAATAATCCTCGACGCAATATATAATTATGCCTTACGTGGCACGTTATTACAGGTACGTATAGGACAGGGTCGACTCTTGGCGCGGCTCACGGTGTGCCACGCAGCGCCGCAACCTGGCCATTCTCGCTCCGGAGTCTCGGCCATTATCTTCTCTCTCTCTCACGGTTGCGCCCGGCCACCGAGTAATGCGAGCCTCATATGTAAATCCCATTCTGATTAACATCCACGTGTACCAACACACCACCGGGGCCGTCGCATCACCGAACCAGCCGGCCAGTGGACCTCTGCCCCGGCCCCGGTATCCTTCACCGATCCTGCTTGCCCTCCTAAACCCTCTTAACTGCCGCGTCACGTGAATGGCCCCTTACTTCCGTGTATATGCTCATATATCGCACCGATACGGAGTTCGTCGTTGCCTCGCCTCTGCCAATATTAACTCACATCGACTTTTGATAATAATGTTCCCCTAAACGCATTTCTGACGGACGAGCGTTTCAAGAGAATCGAATATTCCTGTAGTAGCGAGTTCTATAAGTATTTAAAAAGCACGATTTATAAAGAATTTGAAGCAATTAGAACAATCATATATTTCACTTATCTGACTTTTACAATCTATGGAGTACTGCGTGTTACTTTAAAATCAAAAATCTGTATGTTATAATTTGTATGGAAAAATGCTTTTTGTAATGATAATAACACATGGTATTAACTAAATCTAATTATTCCACTGTTATTGCCACGCATCCGCTGTAATAATTTACAGGGCCCGGGACGCAATCTGTTTTCTAATTCTCGCATTAGATGTTCGCGTTAATTATCTATTCTGAGGACAATATTTATCGTAGCGTATACGCATCGTCTGGCTTGCCAGTATAATACGCGAAAATCCTTTTGTGATTACAACGACTATATCTGGGCTCGGCTGAAAAGAGGGAAGGGAAATTCTGACATGAATAGCCCGTCCAATATACACACCACTATAACGGTGACAGAGATAACTGCCTAACATTCTGTTGAAAGATCTCTATCTTTGTGTCATTAAAGGAGAAATAGCTAGTAAAATTGTAAGATAATTGTAAATTTAATTAATTGATATTAAATCGCAATTTATTGCTACGCATACATCCATAATACAAAAATTAGTATGTTAAAACTCGACAGAAGTTCAAGCAATTATAAAATTTCCATAAATATTTACTAGACTATGGAATTTATTAATCCATATAAAAATTGAATATGCAGAAAATAAAAACATTAATCACAAAATATCAGAAGTGACAGAAAATTTGTTATTTTACATAAAAATCTGCAGTCATAATTACTTTAAATTTCTACAAACGTTCTTGGCACCTAATTGCCAGGGAAGGTATTGAGCGGTTGAATTTTATATTCTGTGAAGAATTGTTCCCAGGCATTGGAGCCATAGAGAATCTGTTGAAGATTTGCAACGCTTTAAAGAACAGCGCGCGGCAGCGAGACTTTACTGCTCGCGGTGAGCGCATTTTCCCTTATTCAGTCCTATCCTTGTTCCCGTTCGCCCACACATTCTCTCGCCGCCGCACCACTGCGTTTCGTTTCGCTCTCGACTCGGTGCCGCCGCTAAGGTAACCTCATTCACGGACCGCTTGAAATAGAAAACGTATTTCTTCCGTGACAAGCGAAATTCATTTGGAAAAATATGAGCCACCGTTCCCAAAAGGATTCGCAGTCGCACGGGGAGCGCCATTTAGGCCCGTTCAGGCATTCTTACGCCGCTAACAGTCGGATACACGTACTGTACTAAAACGTGCTCGGTGTTTTAAATATTAATAACTGACTTGTCAGCTTATCAAAATTCTGTAAGCTTCGTTTATATAAAAAAAATTCAGTAAATGAATGAGTTGAAAAAAAGCTGTGATGAAAAAATCCACTAACTCTTTTTTAGTAATCTGATTAAAAGTCCTCCATTGTAATAATCAAAAGCTGCATCCTGGGTAAAAATAAATGGATAAAACAAAGGTAAACATTTTCGTCAAATGAAAATTAAATTAATATCGTAGCAATTAAATTGTTGTCAAAACAAATCGAAAAATCTCTATTGTATTTCAATTTTTGATCAATTTAATTTTTATATCCCGTGGTCCGAACACCCTCGAAAATATCTCAATTTGCACAATTTAATCCTACAATTAATATCACCTCGACGTGGAGCCTGGATAAAAATGAAAATAATACACCAGATTTCATTGAATCCATGCTTATTTATTACAATATCCGATTTTACGATAGCGTTCCGAGGAATTAAATCACAATTCTCACAGAAATTCAACTGATCACTTTATGATGTGCATTAACAAGCAAAGAATAAAATCCATAATGCACGTATAATTTTTATTATCACGTGTAATCTTCCCAATTAATATAGATCTCATTCGTTAAACGTGAAACGTTTGGTTATTCTTGCATTTCGGTATCGCCTGAATCGATGTCGATAACGAATAAGTGATTTAACGTTCTAGCAGTGATAAGATTATTGTTAATATTTAGCTGCAGCGCGGGCATTCCAATCGCTGAATATTCTATTCATAAATCACCGTTCCGGCACATCCCTTATCACGCGCACAAATGCGTTTAAAGGGCAGTCGTTAATCGTCTACATACTACATAGCTACGTACACATATAACCGTACTTATTCGATCTACTGTAAGTCAGTTAAGCTTACGTGCACCAACTTTAATAAATTATTCAGAATGCTTAATAATGTATTATTTGCAGTATCAAATTATTAATAAAGACGAGTAATATTTATTATTCAATTCATGTGAACACGTCTTGAAATTTTTATTAGAATAGATTAGATATTTAGGAATTGTTTCTGAGAACTGAAAAATGTAATTTGCACGATAATAGACTGTAAGTAGTTCGAGATCGACGCATTGGGAAGTAGTTGTACGTGGAACAGGTTGAAAAGGTTTACCGAATGACAGTATCGCATAATGAACGTCGTTAGGATCTAATCTGATGATGGTATGAAGTACAATCGATTTCGCGTGGCAAAATATTCAGCACGCGGAGCACCGCGACAGACTGTAATTTCTGGTTAATGCCGTTCCTCTACGAAATTCAAATTGCCCAGCGAACTGCGACTTAAAGCGTTTGCCTCCTAATTAACGGGCGCAAACAATGTTACACGTGTACGAGAGATCCTAAACGCCTCTTGTTCGAAACAGTTTTCATATGAAATTAATAATTCAGTGATTCTCTTTCGTTTTAATCGATTTTCGATTAGATTATTCAAATAAGAAATGACGTGCATAACTGAAAGAAAAATTGCAGCTGCGTGTGTAAAATGAAAGTTTAGAAGTATTATTAAAATTTCTATGATGAATTATGTCGTTGATTTAATGTACACTTTTATAATAGATTTTTCATCCGAAGCGATGCAGTCCCGTTAAAGTTAAAATATACTTGGTGATGGTCATTTTTCAAGGGATTGGAGTTGGATTAGGGGTTACTTCACTTATAACTATACAGCCCTCCTGACCCATATCTTCCAGTAAAACTTTCTTGTATCATTTCACAGTGAAACGAAAAACTATGGAAAACTGTGATAAATTCTTATGAATTTAGTGTTCAATAAAACACCTAAGTGTGACTGGAAAACTGGTATTCATTTTTTAAAGACCATATTCAATTATTGAATATGTGATAAAAATAATGTATTACATTTTATGAAGAGTACTAATAGACTCGCATAATACATAAATAAAATCGTAACTCCCACATCGTTTTTCATTTTTACAAAGACTTTCTTGTTAACCTTAATGATGCTTTGAGAAAATGCGGTGTTTGTAAATATGTTCATTTGCTAAGAAAGAGCATGTGACTGGACTTGAACTGTTTGTAACGGGTCATGAAAAGAATGAAAGAAATGAAAACAGGAGCAACGTTTCACCATTTAAAGCGAAGTGTTCTCGGACTGCAAGAACATTTGAGGCTGAAAAGGGAACATAATCTGTAAAGTACAGTCCGAAAAGGGAAACTATGACTAATCTAAAAGCATTATCTGCCTAATACGAAACTATAATTTATATGGAGTTTTTTCTTTATAAAATTACTTGCACGCTTATTTAAAGCA
>NW_017170471.1:44469-45694 GCF_001652005.2 Ceratina calcarata | reverse complement strand
CCCCAAAACTGTTTCACTAATAAGTACGGAAATTTCTATCCCTCGAATAATTCCGGCGTATCGCCGTCCTTGAAAGCGAAAATTCTGAACAGCCGGGATTCGGCCGTTTAAATAAATTTCAATTTATTTAAATAGGAATTATATCACGCCGCTGGACGTTCCACTCCCGTTACCATTTCCTTTTATTCCTACCCGGCCCAGCCCCATTCTCGCTTTTATTTAAATTTTATATCGTACGCATTCCAAATGAACGCGTCTAACATCACCGTGTTGAACCGAAGAGTTCGCCCGCCTTGTACGAATTGTTCCCGGGATAAAGTTCGCGTGTCTGTTAAATACAGGCCCGTTGGAAACTGTTCAAGTTTCTGGCGAGCTCGTCCCGATACCATGTTCGTATGTCAGCGTCAGAATAATTTTAAATAAACACTTTTCAGGTTTAATTTATGCGCGCCGTCCTGGCTTCCGCTTCGTACAAGTTGAAACAGCTTATGCGTATTAAACAGTAAATAAAATAAATCTCTGAAGATACTCGAGTGAGTCAGTCTCTTAAAATGTATTTAAAAATGTTATTTTCATTCACTGTTACTGTGAGAGACTCGCGAGAATTGTTAACACTGATGAAAGTCAATTGTTAGGAGTGCATAAAATCGTATGGAAATTATTTTAATTAAAGGCGTAACGTTGTACGGAGGCCACTGGCGTTAATTAGTTTTTCAGAAAAACCGACGTTTCGGTAGAACCAGATGGTATCGCGTCCACGCTTTTGTGTCACAGACTTTATCTACCTACACGGGGCCGGCAGGAAACGTCTTCGTCGGTTGTGAACCGTGACTGTGCAATACCCGGGCTTACACTTGACGCACTTAAACTTAAGCTAAGTCTACGTCCGGGCTACGACAAGCTGTATGCGTTTTACCCTCAGGCAGCTTAACACTCAAGCTTCTTCTCAACGCTGTTTCCCTGATGGTTTGTTCGCATGGATATTGAGATGAGATAAAAAGCAACACGTCTGTTTCACTCAAGAATAGAATAAATGGTTGATTAATTATAGACTGCAAATTTGTATTAATTTCATGGTTGACCATAAAATAAACTGTTTGATTCATCCATCTATACGGAAGTCACGTTAACATTAAAGTGAAAAGTATAAAAGATAATAATTACATAACAGAAATAGAAAGAATATTTTATTTCAAAATGTTAGCCCAAAACTGTTCCACTAATA
>NW_017170471.1:25764-43434 GCF_001652005.2 Ceratina calcarata | reverse complement strand
CAATAAATCACATAAATAAAACTATTTTAAATAATAGATAGGAGAGTAGATTTTCGTATCACGAATATTTTATTTCGGTATATTTAGAACTGCGTGTTTTCAGTTTATAACCGTAAGAACGTACAAAGAATCATTTCATTATGTTGCCGAAACGTTTGTATTGGCGCGGATACCAGAAAGTGTACGATTTTCGCGTAGAAATTTTGCGATATTGCCAATTTGTTTCGCACAAACGACTCACCGTGGCAGCAATTCACGATTACTCGATCGCGAATTAACGAAATTCGCTTACGCTCCAGTTTTTCGTTCGGCCGCGCTTCGTTAATTGCTCATGCGAGAACTGTAGCTTTTTGTTCTACAAGCGACCGCCGCGCAGCGTCGGTTAAAAGTTATTAAATAGAATCGATTCTTACCGAACGAAGGCATTGACCTAAATTACTTTCGACTCCATACATACATTAAAAACAGTTACATAATATACAATAAAATGTCACATGCAACTTGATTTTATCGAAACGTGTATGACTTCGTTATACGATGGAGATCATTAAATGACACTTCAGATTTTATATTGAAATAATCAATGATTAAATTCGAATCATATTTCTTACTCATTCTACTTAAAATTAATAAAATTTGGAATTGAAAATTGTTTGGCATGTTCTAAGACGATATATCAGATGAGGAAAAATTGTTATCTTTGACAAACGAGTCTGCAGCCGTCAGAATTCATGCAATTGTCGTGAAGGATGTTTGGCATGGCCAGGGAATCCACTTGATGTTCGAAAATCTATAATGTGTCACGGAATGCATGTGAAGCAATGCGATACGGGATGTTCGTACATTTCAGCTGTCGAAAACGACGATTCTTCAAATTTTGTTTTCCACATTTTGCGAAACAAGCGATGCATTATCTGTCTAGGTGATTCTATATTTTGTCAATTTTATTTAATTTTATCTCTTGAAACCGACAATTCAAATTTGATAGCATTCTTTCGTTTCTGTGGTAAGTTTATAAGTAAGGGAATAAATACTAGCAAAACAGAATGATAGTGAATGATACAGAAAAAATAAATTGAATTTCAATATATACTGTCATAAATTATTAAACATAATAGATTGCTGTGAAGCTGCAAAAGTGTAATTACAAGTATTAAGGAACACTATCATCTACTTATACAGATTCTCAGGTAAAAGTATCCAGTTAGCTGGAAACCAGAACTTTTTTGCCGAGCATGCTAGTTAGGCACTTGCCCTAATTGAGAAACCTCTGATAGGTCTAAGCCGAGCTGTAACTTCGTCCTCTGATCCTGTATCTCAGATAACTAGGATAACTATCTGTTTTAAAAACTGATGAAGTGATGTACATTATACATTATACGAAGCAAATAAAATCCTTTAATACGATCTCAAACTATTACGATTTAAGATTCATTTATTATTAATGAACGTGCTGGGAATATTTTTATATTTAATAATTTAGGTATTGCAGTTTAGTCAGTTTTAGCTGTTCTCACTGACAACTGTAAATCTTTTGTAATTACGACGGATACTTATATCAAGTTTAAGAAAGGGGATAAAAAGATGTGGTTAACTCTTAACGAAGAGCTTACCTTGTAGGTGGAGAGATTAGCAACAACGCAAGTGAGCATGGCTTCCCTGCCCATTGGGATTGTCACGTTTGTTATTGGCTCGGTGAAGCTCGGGCCCTCTGGAACACAAATGCATTTTCCTATAAATAGTTCTGTTCCATTATTCGAGAAAATAGTGCAAGCAACATTTTTTCTTTGAAAGCTAAATTACGTGTCAGTCATGTATGAAAATTTGACAATAATTAAATCACTTGTCATTCAAATAATTTAATTTGTTCACAGTCTTACGAATTATTGTCTTATTCTTATTTAAATTTATTACATGGAAGATTCAGATTCTTAAATTACGTGAACTTAAAAAAGGAAATAAACACATTGAGTTTTGATTGGGTTTGTGAACGTGAATTCCGATTAAAATTTGTTAAATACGCCGGATTGGAGCGGGCCAAGAAAAATCGAACAGTGCTTTCGCAAACTCCTGCTTCTTTTCTTTATTCAGGTACAAAAGATTTTTAATTAAATTCCACGGTTCCCTTTGCTCCTGGTTTCCCAACTCCATTCCCTACGCACATCGTTTCTTTTAAATGAATAACGAATAAAGCGTTTGAAGCCGAAGAGAGCAAGGATTCGGAGCATTTATTACATGCATTAAAAATAGGACAGGTAAGATCCAACAATTAATCGAGAAGTTCTCAAATAAAGTTCTACCGTCTTCCAATTTTTGTCCATGTCTTAAAATCGAGTTTCGCTTGTATATTACCCGAATTGCTTTGCATCATTTCTAGTGCAAACACGCAACGCCTCACGTACTCTGGGTAACTCATTCTACAGCATCGACGTACCTCATACCAAGAGTGGGTACCTGCCCAACGCTCAGAATTTACTGACACGAAACAGTTTGGTTTTGCACGACACATCCACCCCGACAAACTGCAGACGTGTGCTCGCATCTCGCAAAGTATACGGCTAACTAAATGTACGACAGTTTCTCTCCTTTGTGCGCGTATGCATATGCAGTTGCATAAATAATGAGACCATAAAAAAAGAGTTCGTATAACGCCAGGAAGAACATGCTTAATTAATTTCATTTAACTAAACAATTTTGCATATGTATAAGAAAGCAACATCTGTGTCTACACTTCATATACTTAAATTTTTCTATCAATTCACAATAATTTAAATAAATTTTACGTGCACCACGTAGAAACATAAAAGCCATAAAAAATTCCAGACCACACGTGTTGTCAAGTTTATCAAAAATCAAGTACATGCATGTATAATTGAATTTATGCAGAATCCGAATGACATGCATTAGTAGGTATCGGTTTGACGTAAATTTGGCGGTACACGAAAATTGGAAATTTTTGTTTGCTTCCACGGCAGCGGGCCACGGCGCACATAATTGAAATTCAGAGTTAGAGGAAGCATCGATCGCTGTTTTATGCACATATGTATACATATATGTATACAATATATGNTTCATTGTTACCCTTTTATGTTTCATGAATGACGTTTCGATCAATTTTATAAATAATACATCAAACTTAATGACTCCAAAGCTATATATTTTACATATATACGTTTTGCCATAAAAAATAAATATATTGAGAGTAAAATTCCTGCATAAATTTTTCGACAAATTGCCCTCATTATCCGTAATCGCATTTTTGACGTGAACGTAATTGGCGATTAAAACGAACCCCGGTAGGAAGCACGCGATATTCGGTTTTACGCATTTGAAGGGGATTATTTTAGTTAGTTAACGAGTAATTCGGCTCCTGAAACGCTTTGAGGATTTGTTGCGCTAAGTAGGCATGTACGAATCGCGTAAAGGCGACGAGGGGCGCAGGAGCCAGGGCGGGCATGTGGGTTAGAAACCCGGTGTGCGCCAACAGATAAGCACTGATCCCAATTACATGCTGGGTAGACCGGTTTCCAGGCTGAACGGATCACGGATTATTGACTCCATCTTGATTACGCGACTCCCTCGTCAATACGATCGAATGATCGATACACCTTGAATTTCGCCTACTTGACCCGTACCTGTACCCATCGCTCTTCCCTTATCGCAAAGTATTTGTTATTCTAGTTACTTGCGAGTCTCACAAGAAATCTTAATCTCCCTATTCACGTTACATAATAATTCAATTGACGTTATACACATTTTATTTTGCATAAAAATCTAACTGCCAATTTACTTAAATTATACTATTACAATTCATATTTATTCTGCCTTCATTTAAGCAATTTTCTGATGATTCAGGTTGCGCATAATAATTACTGCAAATCATAACTATTTGTTTTTGCCTGTACGCGCGTTTCTCTTCGGATATTAAGTGGAACGGTCTTAAAATGCATTCAGTTTTTGTACATCCCGATGGTTTATCTTCTTACCCGCTGGAAAAGCGTTTGGTACGTTCGAACTCATGTTTATATGGAGAGCTAGTCAATATTGCACGCTCTCCCTTTCTTTTGTTGCACCTTTTTTCTTCTGTTTGTACAGAGTCGGAGTCAATACGTTGCAGCGGTTATTCTATCTTCCTTCGCTGAAATGTTCTGTTAAATATTAAACAGTGGTAAACATTTAAACGTTGTGTAAAGATACCAGACGGATTTTACGAACAAAAATCGTAATCACGGGTTTATGTGCAGTGTAGCAAATATTTTGAGAAATCAGCACGTTTCTATCATATTTATACTGCATATCGCGATCGGTGAAGTATACACATGATTCGAAAAAATATCTCGAATATTTTTATTACGAGTATAATTAATTTATTTAGAACGACGTGTTCGAAGCATTCATTTAAATATTTCTGCACTCGTGGACATTAGCAATTTGCTAAATGTGTTAAGCCCATTTGTTTGCTAGTTTTATATTACAGGTTAATATCAACACCTGCAGAAACGTTAGGAACGACCAATACATTAATTTCAACTGTCAACCCGTCATGCTATAAAATATACCTAGTTTCTGGAGTGTCAAATAAATCTTTTTCAAACTGAATAATTTATGTCGTTTCATACTATATCACTCGCACCAGATGAATATATGTTTATTACCGTTAAATATTTTCATAAAAATGGCACACTTTTTGTCCTTCTAAGTTCTCGGTCCATAAAAAATCGATAAATGATGGATTTTTATTTCGATTAAATATGCACTGAACGCATGATACATTATGAATAATTCAAACCAAGTCGATGATCATCTCGAAATTAATTGAACACAATTTTCGTAAGAATAATTAATGTCATATGTGTGGGATAGAGGGCGTTCATTCATCTAGTTTATCGTTTCATTAGATTTACCTATTAACAAATTGTTCATGTTAGTCTCCTAGAGAAAATGTTGTTTATTATAAAAAAGAGAATCGTTGTCGTGAAACGTTGAGAGTCGTCAAATGTCGAATTCAGTAATGAAATGTACTGCGGTGAGTCGAGTCGTAGTCGTGTCGTTAGCGTTGAAATATAATATCGCGTCGGAATACGTTTAAAGTGCAAGAATACGAATTATCGAAACATTACAACACTTAAAATTAGTATTTATAATAGTTACGGTTAGTTACGGTTCATAAAATCTATTTCAATTGTATACCCGTTCCCAAATAAAATCCCACATATGTAAATATTTTAAAGGGATGTGTAAAATTTTATCAAAACTGGCATCGAATAATATATATTGTCGGCATTCTCTTTAGATTTATTCCCACTTGAAATATATTTAGGTATGAGACGACTGTAATCGCATTCGAAATTCAGTCGTATTAAATCATAAGTCGGAATCTCTCGGTCCCGGATTACGAGTACGCGTGCTAAGTTGTAAGCTCCGGATCTATTTCGCTTTAGGTCAGGTTAATTGGTTAAATGAACGGATCCCGTGATTGACGAAATTCCATTAGAGTTTAGTTTCAACTAAATTAAAGATAACTTTATGAAATTTAGTAAATTGCTTTTACATCTAGAATTGTACGGTAGTTTATAATTTCCAGAAATGATAATTCATTTAAAGCAGTTAGTTGTAACAACTGACGTTCCAGTTAATTATTTCCTTTTCATTTCTTGACTTATTTCATGTTCTATTACAGTAAAAATTAATTTTATGAGATTTAATATGACACGTCAGATCGAAAAGTTGTAATTGCTTATTTCTAATCTATAGACTTAAATTTCTTATAGTATGGTTGATACAAGCGAATCTGAATTTAATAATTAAACAGGCTTGAGTTTCTCGTTACAGGAGCAAGCAGTTTCAGAGAGAGCCTTGGCGAAATTCATCCGTTACCGTGACCCAATACCAGCTCCGATTCGTTGCCGTATGATTCGAGGAAATTGAATTAAGCAAGGAAAGCGAGTCGTCGATCAAATGTACATTGCGTTGCCGTTGCACAAAGGAAATGGTAAGGTTACCAGGAATTCGTATTACCTCCCTTCGGTCATTAATTACTAATGAACGAAGAACCGTTCCTACGGAGATTTCTAAGTAAGCGGAAAGTCAACGACGCAACGTGACGACGTCGCGTTTCGCCAAACATGCAAATCACCTCCATTTTTATGTTGACACGAAAAAATTCTAAACTCTATATTTATAAATCATAAAATCTTATAAGGAAAGAAATATTTCCATAACAATCGATTTGTTAATTTCAATTTTAATTCATGCATAAGTTAGATGCAAATCAAATTACGTTGATTCACTACCAATAATTTATGATTAGTTCTGATTACAGTTTATTTATCGAACCGGTTTGAAACCGGTAAATATCGGGGCAAAAATCAGTAGGTCATGAACACTACCGGCGGGCATGATTTTTCATGTTAGTCCTAGTTGCCTCACAACCGTCGATGAAAAGAGGAATGGATAATACCAACTATGCTCTGGGTTAGGTTCATCAATATCCACCCATTGAGAAGATATTGGTCATCCGTTATCGTGCCATTTTTCACCGCGTGCCACTGCCCGCTCGTCCAAGATCTGCCTACTGGTACAAAGCCAAAAAAAAGAACACCGGTCTGATGCGAAAACCGTGTTCCTTCAGAATCTACGCGGTCTAATAATTCGTTTTCATTCTCGCATATTACGTGAAGTAAATTATTACAAAATATAAAATTTTATTATTCTATTTCCAAACTGTACCATTCATATATTTCTGTAGATTAAAAAAGTCCGCTATTTTAGCACTACAACAGGGATTAATATCGACAAAGTTCGAAACAGAAAATTCAAACAGAATTTACGTTCGTTTCAATTTGATACTCGTGTCAGAAAAAATCCCGTTGTTCTTCTACACGGGAATAAATCGAAACGTCTGATTCGTTAAATTATATTCATGTTGCAAAAAGCACATCAATGAAAATTTCTATGATTTTGTCAAATATATTAACGCATAATAAGTTTCTACACGAATTTAGCTTATAACGTACTGAGTAATTCTAGCAGGAATTCGCAAAGTAAAAAATCATTGTATCATACGTTTTACGTATACATAATTTTAACTCTTTTCGCTTTTGTCTTTTAGCCGTGCGAGGTCGGTCGCTTTGTGACCGGGTGTTGTTTAACCTTTGAACAAAAGTCAGGCAACACGGAGCGAATGGTTTCCCGGTCGATTAAAAGAAACAATACGCCGGTTCGTTAGAAGTGTCGAAAAATCGATGCTGCGTCCTTTCAACTTAATTTACTTTACGCCCCGCTTGTACTCTGCGCTCGGTGCGGCTCTGCGCCCCCGTGGGTCGAACGAATCGGCCGCGTACGATTCTCCCCGCGCGAAAATGTAATCGAACCCGGCAACCGCGTGCTCTGCATACGTGGGCCGCCCGTAAACGCGCAAGTTTTTGTTGCACTATAGTGCGGGTACTTTCCTAAGTAAATATGAAACATATTTGTTACCACAGTTTTATTCGGGGAATTGAATCAGAATAAAATTTCCGACCAAATATGTATGTTTCCGCGGCGAGACGCATATTCGTTCATTTTATTAACAGACCTCAATTCGGTTTTCAAGTGGCGTTTCACGAACTGGACAAATTGAGAATGGCATTAATTCATGCAAAAAGGAAACGTTTCTCTTTGAAAAGTCAATTCGTTCTTGTTAGCCATTGCATAAAACACCGCTTTGTACGGCGAACAATTGTCTCATCAAATGAAATTCGTTTAATTACTGAAACACGTGAAACGTTGCTCCAAAGAAATACAGTTTGTAATGAACACATCAAAGGCGCGGGGAAGTGTCTTTCAATAAAATAGAGACGAAAGCTTTACGTTGAAACGTCGCAGCCACGTGTACACATTTTAACCAGCCAATTTTGAGAATGGCTAACCAACATTTTCAGGTAAATACGTAGACACATATGTATGTGTACATGGCTCGGCCGCGGGTAAAATCATGTTTCGTTCCCGACGAATGCAGATGCCAGGCCGCTCAGCTAGACTTTCAATTCCGTCTCGTCTTTCTCCATTAGCTGACTCATTTTCCAATGACTTTCAAAGCGTACGGGGAGCCGGAATCGCGAACTGTGAAAAACTTTCAGAATGAAACGAGCGTACCAGGTACCCGTGTCTATGTTCGCGTAGAAAAGCGAACAGTTTCCGGTAGATTAATTAAGTGAATCCCTTTATAGGAGCGTGGCATAAGCTCCGTCAACGCTTTTCTCCTAAGCATTTTAGCTGTGAATACCATTTCTCTGTACAATGTCAAATTAATACCCAAGTGATCGGATAATTCCTCTTTATGATTAGAGCAAAGAAAACGACATGCTGATTACTGATGTACATTAGTATATGATAATCCAGTAAAATTAGATTAACAGAAATACGCAGTTTGTTTCAGATCACTCGTTTAATTTGTTAGCAACAAGAGAAATGTTATCTGCATAAGTAACAAGAACAGTGGGTTCATTTTTCATGCGGTTACATTAAATTTTCTCATTAACTTTCGTTTTTATTGCGACCGCAGTGGGACGTGAAGATAAACAGAACGATCGGTACCCTCGACGATCCGTAGTTAACAATCGTAACTAACAATCGTATCTCGACGATTCTCCCGGGGCGAACGCTCGTTCAAAGCTTTATTTCTTTTCCAATGCCTCCGATATTGCTTCCCTTCACAAAAATATGTTTCTGAGAGAAGAAAACTAACGAGTTACGCCGTCGCGGTTTTATTGGCGCTTGAAATTTCAAGCGAAGATTGATCAGAAACATAATTCTTAGATAAATTTTATACAGGCTGAGTCAATAAGAACAATCGTTTCCGATAACAAGCCCATTTGTTCCGTCAATAGTCGTTAAATAAAATCAATGGATAGAATAACGTGATGTTCTCTTGAAAACTATAGAATCATAATTAGCAATTAGTTTTTTTAATTATTCTATTGCTCACGTTATAAATCATAACAAAGAAATTTTAACAGAAAGGACAAATAATTAAATGAAGCATTCATTTTCCTAATTAAGAACACCCTAGTATCGCTGCAAACGTTCTTATACGGTTACAAGATCCCTGTGAGAGAAAAAATATTCTGTTTCAATTAGAAGCGAATGCGGCAAACTAACTGCGGAACGAACGGGAAACGCGACTTCTCTCAGCGAGTGAAAATGATACCGCATAAAGTTTCAGCAGTTAAAGGTAACTTGAAGATTTAATGAAACAGTCCTTGAAACTCGGCTACATAATTGATACCCGGTATTCTGTCCTCTGGCTGGGACAACCAGTTTTGAATTCCATTTGTCTCCCCGATGCTACTCGAAAACCAAGCGAAATAAGGTTTTATTTAAGTGCTGTTAACAATAATTGCGTACTCATGAATTTGTCCTGGAGTAAAATAATAACAATATCAGATTCTTATTTCTGAAATGGAGTTACATATTCCAGAATACAAAAATTTTTCACACGCAAAAAGTTATATTGTTGTTCAATAAATAATCGATGATTTGAAATTGTAATTCGATGCACGAGAAGCTGATTCATAAATCGACGTCGAAAATTTTAATTAGAGGTAAATATTAATTTGATGTATGATGTCTGAGACTTGTATTTGTACATGAAGTTCAAACGTAACTACGGCTGATGAGACTTTAATTAGTTTAGTAGTGACGTTTCTAGCGTCTGGGTCTACGTTTCGGCGAGTCATCGGGAGGTACGCGTCGTATTACAAAGCGATTATTCAAGGGAAACCGGAAAGTTGTCGAATCGAAAACAGGGGCTGATTAAAACTGGTAAGTCTACTAATTATTCGACAGATTGTCGGGACAGGGAAACCGGAATTTCGAGACGATAATGCACGGCCCACCCAGGAAAGTTAGGTAGGTAGAGAAAACTGGATCAAAGATCAGAAAGAGTAGCCGGCTTTAATTAAATTTTTTATTACAATATATAACGCACTCCAGAAAATGAAATAATCATTCCTTTTTTTTTTATATTTTGTTTTCCCTTTCGTTCTGTTACGTAAATGTCGTCTCTCGTAAATTCAGGAAAATCCGCGGCCCAGTAATAAATGAGCGAGGGGAAACATTTTTCTATTAATCGTCGATTAAATGAACTGTGATCAACGGATTCAATCGTTCGGTCAAATATCCCCGCACGTATATGTGTATGGGTTATTCGTTACGAGAGTAAAAATTCCGGGAGAAGTAAATCCGTAGCCGTGTTTGTTTTAATTAACAGTCGGCAATCCCCGGTTGGATTAGTTTTATAAACCCGGTAATACATGATAAATCAATTACCGAATTATCAGATTATCGCGAGCGGGTGCGGCGGATATCGACGCGACCCCCTACCTCCCTCCCTCGCATCTCGTTTACACGAGTGTTAATATCGGCGATGTTTGTGGATGCATAAATCGTTAATGGCGTCGATGAAATATTTGTCGCGAAAAGCTTCTTTGGTATTCTCGCCTGTGCCCGCCGATAAATTTCAACGATTCGAGCATCGCCGATGCCTGACATCCGATAAACAAGCACCCCTCGCGTCCGGCGGGACGACTATTTCTGTTAATTAAAAAATTCTCCGGTCGTCTCATCACTCATAAAAACAGAAATATTAATTTAGTCATAATTAATGGTTGACATTCGCGATACTTGGAAAAAATTGAGTAAAAGTGATTTACAATTGAATTTAATGGTATACTGTCGGATCGAGTGCAATTCGTAATATTTTTTATAATAGCTGGCACTCCGTGTTTAAAGATTTATTTAAAAGAGAGACATTCGATTTACAATGATAAGAAATATAGATAGTATTTTTATGTTATTAATACGAAAATTGACGAACATAAATTTCAAGGAGATATCCTTTTATACGCAAAGACCCGTTAGAGTAAAAAATTAAAGAGATAAATGCTCAGCTCTTTAACCATTAAAATTCATTTTATTATCACTGTTTTATTAAAATTGTTCTAAATTTATGTACGCAGCGTGACGAATATAAATTTAAAAAATAATGTATATTTCATCGTGGCTGACGCTCTTCTCTGGGAACGTCATTCAAGTAATTGTCAGCCTTAGTCAGCGTGAAATTTACGAGGAAGGATTAGGCTCGTCCGCGTCAGATGTCACGGGTTGAATAAAATTATCCGAGGAAAATAACATAATATAATCGCATTTCAAAGTATAATTGCGCTGAGATATTTCAGTTTACCCAGTTCTCCGTATAATTACGACCGTCATTGTTACATACATTATTTTGAACGGAATCCAACTATTTAATTTATGGCAAATTCGATCAGCCTCGACGTTTTGATGTTCTACGCTTCAGAAATCTGCTAACTAGCGTCATATTATAATCGCAAATGAACAATAATTGAACTGCTCGTTATTAATGGAATTAGATAAAACAAATACACTGCTGTGTACCAATTGGTTAGATCGCTCGTTAACTTGCGAACATTAAATAAAACCCGGATCGTTTGGACCTCGATTTAACATAGAATAACAAATAGGATATTAAACAGCAGTTAATTCATACAATATCAGAGTATCACAATGTTCATTATAATAAAATATTAGGTTTACACATCGATAAAGAAATACCATAACAGCTTTCCAATTTAAATGGTAAATATTAAAGGATCAAATAAATGCCGAGCGTGTAACAATAGTTTTGTAACCGCCGCGGCTACACGAACGTTTCCGTAGGTACAAGCTATCTTTGAGATGGTTCTACTTGGATTTCCGGCACCACCTCCGTGTACCTCAATTTTCTCGCCAGCATTCGGTATTCCGCGCCACGAAGCATTCAAGGTTATATGCCGGAGCGCGGTCTGCGTATAATACGACAATAGAATATTCAAGCAACTTTGATGGTCAAGACGTTTGATCCGTCGGGAGGGGAGTTCAGTTGTTCACGGTGTTCCAAGTATTATCATCAATTCCTTGCCGTAATTGTTTGCGGTGATGCAAGAACACCGATACGAATTCTCATCTACAAATTCCAAGCCGAGCTTTGCTCCCTGCCGAATAACAATGTTCCCAAACGATTATTCAGTATTATTGTATTAGAATAATTTCTACCACTTGACGTCGAAAGAACAAGCGATATAAAATCCTCATTGTATCGATTTAAATAAAATTCTACAGCAAAGACGAGGACGTGTAAGAAATGGCTTTAGCATCGATGCATTTTATCGAAGACTCGAAGATTAACTGTTTTTACTTTCGTATGTCATATTAAGTCCGCCGGTCTAATAAAACGTTTTACAAGGCAGTTAAGGGGATTAGCTTCTTTTATACAACAGCAGAGTTGATCAGCCTTTTTGTTGTCCGGCGATTCTATTACATCAAGCTTGTCTTCACTCACGTTACAAAAAACTCCCTCTTTTGATTGAATTTAAACATTGCTTTTTGCACAAAAGAGTGACTGCTTTTAACAGCATCAGCTACTTTATAAAGTGCATTTTACTGTCGCAACATAATTCATTGAACGTTGACTTATTAAATAAAATTCATTCAATATTTAAAGCTGATTTCAATTTTTATTCATTACCAAATACAATTGCAATGATATTCATTTTCTTTTTAATGAACAGTTTATTGAAATTGTTGGCAAGGAAAATTTTAATAACTGAAAGCAATCTTTAATATATCGAAATGTGTGTGTTCTCCACCAAAGACGAGCAGCACTTAATATTCCTCGTTTTAGGAATAACGTTGTAAGCTCCTTTTGAGAGTTCGATCTCGGGTACCAGAGTTCTCGATATTAAGTTTCATGGATCATAAATTTGACGTGCAGATTAAGGATTTTCATACACGTCATGGGGTCATATGTTTCTACACACACTTAAATAAGAAAATGTATATTAACTCAATTAATATGTACTGGAAATTAAAAGTAAAGCAGTGCATATATAAATCATTCCAAAATATAGAACTCAATTTTTTCTAAAAATATATCTTATGTATTATAATACAGTCAGCAAAATATGAAGTGTTCAATTTTTGACGTTCTTATTTCTACATTATTTATTATAGTTGGCTTGACTAAAAACGTTTTGCTAGGAATAGTGTAAAGACTTTCTTGTCTGGCAATGGGTGTTTGAGTTAGAAGCGTTTGTGGATTTCGTAGGGACGAACGAAATGGAATTTGGGCAGCATGCTTGCAATTGCCTGACGTGGAACGAAATCGAGCCCGAAACTTTCAACCAATTTCAATCGCAGCAAGTGATCAACCCCTTATGTTATTTGTTTAGTCACGTGGCTTCCCAATTTCGTTATCTTTCTCTATTTCTGTTGGCAAGTGGAAACATTTTGAAATTACAGAAAAACGCTGATTCTACTCTTCATTCTAATGTATGAAAAGTTAGTTCGGCATAAAAATCGGTGATAATTAAAATCGGAGAAGCGATGATTCAGAATTTCGTAACTCCGCTGCAGAAGATTAAGTGACACAGGTCAGCCACTGCGCAGGCGGACCCGTGCAGTTTTTATCGTCGTTCAAAGTGCAAACAAGCGGAACGCACTACGAAAGACCATGTTCGTCCATCTGCTGCATCTTTCAAAATACCTTCGCGTATTTCAAGGCAAATTTTCGACACTCCGCTCGATAATGAATTACACGCCGAGCGTAAATGAAGAATAAATAGACTAGACTTTTAATCTAGAGGACAACATTTGACACGTGACAAGAAAATTATCTGGATTTATACAGTGACAAAAAAAATCCAGTTCCATCAAATAATCAATTAACATGGCTTGACGAAGTTCTTCATTTAATAATGGCAAGACTCATAAATCGTAAAAAACTACCAGCTCGCTGTTCTGATAAAATTCCTCCACCTTTTTCTCTTCTTAAAACAAAAAAAAACGTTTAATCAGAACTTTTAAGTCTTTGTTAATTTACAAGCCCGGAATGACAACAAAAAAACAGCGGGCAGTCGGAAGCCTCCCCGGGACGCTGAAGTTCATTAGCATTTTCATTATCGTTATTAGCATGTTTATTAAAAAAATCAAATTAACTATGTAGATTTTTTCAAAGTGTGCGAGCGTGACTCGATCGAAAGGGAACAGTTTTAATTTGGTTAAAACGAAAATGTTGTGTCAGTAAACTGTTGATGCTTGCACATTTATCAAAAGTATGAATATGCAAAAAAGAGCAAGATTCATGCAACGGACCGATAAACATTTCTCCCGTTCATCGTTTGCTTTAATCGTATATTTTATAACTTCAATAAATTTATTACTATAATATTTAATTCGTAAATATGAATAGAATAGTTGAATATTACATTCGCACATTATAAAACTATTTCAATCATGCATGCACAGACTTCTGTAAAATAATTTCTACTTAGAAGTCTTTATTTAAATTCTAATTCCATAGTCATGATTATAATAATACGAATTTGCATAAGCATCCGCAGCTATGAGTAAGCAGTATTTTCGCAAACGAGATTAAGTAGTGCGAGCCAAACAGCGTGTCATAATTTTCATTTCCGAGACCGCTGCAGACATTAATTTAAGCAGAACAATTCCATTCTCATTTAATCAAACCGAGAATGAAACATTTATTAAAAAAAGTTCTTGAATAAACTTAAATGAATTTTATTGACGTAATTAAATAAACGTTTTAACTCGACATTTAGAAACGGTCCTTTTTTTTTTAAAGATTAGGCTAAAACAGCGGAGTACGTGTCATCAAAATGTTGCTATCAGTTCGATGACTAAGCTGCACGGTATTGGCGTTTCAATGACATTATTGGTCTTCGTCAGCTAGATTCTATTGCGAAATATGTCATACGGTTGCTTACATTCTGACATGTGCTTACTTGTTCAGGACATATTCGCTCAGGTAAAATAGGAATTAAATGAAAATTAGTACATATCGAAATCGTTGTCAAAATAAGTATGCATAACATTCATAATGCACGCATCCTGCATTTTCTGATGTATTAAATGCATTATAAATTGTATATACATTGCACGAATTGTAAATTACATTATGTTTATTCTATCATTATTTAATCATACTTATTTCCCTTTCCTAATTATATGTATAATGTAATATCGTCATTATTTTAGCAATATTTTTTAAAGACGGGGGCTTCGCCCCCCGAACCCCGCACAGGCCCTCCCGGACAAACATCGTCCCCCCCGAACCCCCACCAGGGAATTTTGCCCCCTGTACCCCCTTCTTTGTAATTAAGCTGAACGTACAATTCTCAATGATTGAATTTCTCGCCCGGCGTGTCAAAAAATAGTATGTGCACCACGGGCGCAAAGGGCATTCTGTCACTCGTGCCAGTGCTAAAATGCCCTATTTTGCGCCCTAGGTAAACAATGTACTATTGTATAAAAGCAATTACAACGCGGAGTCTACACGTGTGCACGTTTTACACAATACCATGGTTTATTATTGATGGTTAACGTTCGGGAATTTCGGTACTCGCGTCACGGCGTTCGGAAACGAAATAATTTATACCCTGTAGTCGACGCAGTAATTAGCTTTTATTTGCAGGGACCCGGCGCGCCGCGCCGCCGTGAGAAAATCAGCATCGCGAAGACGTCGGCAGGGTAAACAGGCGAATTTAATCCCGCGAGGGAAAGTTACTCCCTGTCCGTGTATCCTATTAGCAGGTTTGAGTTGTTGATTAAAGAGCGGCGCGGCCTGCCGGCAATAAGCGTTAAAGGCGACGGGCGACGGGCAAATACGCTACATCAAAGATCCGGGACATTCATAAGTCTCGCCTCTCGCGAATTAGGGGCCACCTAGTTGGCACGATCGTTGCCAAATCGGAGGGTAAACACCGTCGACGCCGTCAACACCTTCAGTCCCGATGATAAAACGAGTTTCAAGAGGTTGTACATACGTATTCAACTCGCAAGTAAACCTACCCAAGTGTTACTCACCGATTTTAGTGAAACGTTGCAAGTTCGTGAAAAATGAAATCGACACGTATTTTTTTATCAGCCTTCGTCCCCTCTAAAGTATGATGATCATCCCTTGAACGTGTGATTTCTATAATAGGTACAATCTATTGAAATGTTCGATAAATGAAATTGGATCTGGTTTCGAAATTATCAATGTCAAAACTGTTTTCTTGTTAAAATTGTTTTCTGTTTAATTCTTTTCTAATTGCCAGCGAAGGATTTTTCAAAGAATGTTCAAGCAATTAAAATAATTGACGGTGTATGTTGTTTATTCCCGGGAATGAAATAAAATGTAGAATATTGAAATTACGAAAATAGAATGCAAATTTGACGAACAAGAAGAGAACTGATGGATTAGAAGTCCTGGAATCGCAAAAAGACGAAGCGGGCATAGTTTGCTTAAGAAGAGTAGGAGTAATTGCGAGAGAGGGAATAGGTCATGCGGAATAGGTCAATGGCAGTGTAACGTCAAGAGGAGTCGCGAGCGCAAATGTCAAAGGTTTCAAAAGGACCGGGAGAGGAAAGTTCGGGTAGGAAGATGCATAAAAAGACAGGGTTGAGATGCCGCGCGAGTAAAAGCGTAGTTTTTCTTTGGCATCCCAGCGGAAAAGTAGCATTCATTTGAGTGTGTGTACTGTTCGAGCGACAGGTCTTTCAGCAGCCACTTTTCTTCTCAGCCCCTGCGGCTTCGGAGAAAGAAAAATAGGATGGAAAGTAGATGGTCAACGCGATGAAGTCGCGGCTCGCCACAGGATACGATACCTCGTCTTTAAAACATCGAACCGCGAGCATCTATCCACGTCTCGCTTGAAATAATTAACATATGGTATTTATCCTTCGAATTACTCGTCATTATTTCTTTGAAAAGTCAATTGGTCATTGAATCGATCGATTTCGTTCGACTGTGTTCGTACAACGTTTTGACATAAATGACACGTCTATGAAAACAGGTCGTACATCGGAAAGAGCGAAGGGAAGCGTATCTTGAAACGTTTTAAAACATCTGCATGGCCAGGAGGCGATCTGTTACAAAAAGGAAGGTACGGGAAGAGGATGTTCGCCTGGGAAGTATGCCTTTATCCAGATGCAGGGTTTAGAGAGGAGGAAAAGTAGCGGCTGCGGGTCCCATAGGAACGACGGTTAAAGAAGGCTTTAGCGAGCAGTTGGCTCGGCTTGATATTCCACGCGTTGCGGATTACGAGCAGTAATAACATTCGTAGAACGATCCCGTGGATATGGAACGGCGGCGATCCGGAGGCGAGATCAGCCACCGCCAAAGAATACCCGGGGAATTGTCCGATTCGCCGTCCCAGATCGCGCGACTCGGTGTGAGGAGCATGTTGATTCTTCCCGCGGCGCGGTGGTCAGCCAACTTCGAGCCCGACCGAACGCTAGTGCCACAGTTTACTTTCATAGCGAATCGAAACTTTCTTTATCCCGAGCCGCGGCGTGAAATACAGTGCGAGGTATAATTCGCATGGAAATCCGCGCGCGGCTGAGACTGGAATATCCAACAGCACGCCGGAGCGAAAATTTATACCGCAGTTTGTTAAGAGAAATCTACAGAATTCCCGTTCGATTCCTTACGCCTGTTATCTGATCACACGAGAACTTATGTCCTGATTTACGTAGAGTCATCCAACACTGAACGTAATCAGATCGTTTTTTCTATTGCCATGTTTCTCAGAGAATTCGGATCTCGGCTATGAGCCTGTCGTTTCA
>NW_017170471.1:7738-25370 GCF_001652005.2 Ceratina calcarata | reverse complement strand
CTTTTCTAATTGCCAGCGAAGGATTTTTCAAAGAATGTTCAAGCAATTAAAATAATTGACGGTGTATGTTGTTTATTCCCGGGAATGAAATAAAATGTAGAATATTGAAATTACGAAAATAGAATGCAAATTTGACGAACAAGAAGAGAACTGATGGATTAGAAGTCCTGGAATCGCAAAAAGACGAAGCGGGCATAGTTTGCTTAAGAAGAGTAGGAGTAATTGCGAGAGAGGGAATAGGTCATGCGGAATAGGTCAATGGCAGTGTAACGTCAAGAGGAGTCGCGAGCGCAAATGTCAAAGGTTTCAAAAGGACCGGGAGAGGAAAGTTCGGGTAGGAAGATGCATAAAAAGACAGGGTTGAGATGCCGCGCGAGTAAAAGCGTAGTTTTTCTTTGGCATCCCAGCGGAAAAGTAGCATTCATTTGAGTGTGTGTACTGTTCGAGCGACAGGTCTTTCAGCAGCCACTTTTCTTCTCAGCCCCTGCGGCTTCGGAGAAAGAAAAATAGGATGGAAAGTAGATGGTCAACGCGATGAAGTCGCGGCTCGCCACAGGATACGATACCTCGTCTTTAAAACATCGAACCGCGAGCATCTATCCACGTCTCGCTTGAAATAATTAACATATGGTATTTATCCTTCGAATTACTCGTCATTATTTCTTTGAAAAGTCAATTGGTCATTGAATCGATCGATTTCGTTCGACTGTGTTCGTACAACGTTTTGACATAAATGACACGTCTATGAAAACAGGTCGTACATCGGAAAGAGCGAAGGGAAGCGTATCTTGAAACGTTTTAAAACATCTGCATGGCCAGGAGGCGATCTGTTACAAAAAGGAAGGTACGGGAAGAGGATGTTCGCCTGGGAAGTATGCCTTTATCCAGATGCAGGGTTTAGAGAGGAGGAAAAGTAGCGGCTGCGGGTCCCATAGGAACGACGGTTAAAGAAGGCTTTAGCGAGCAGTTGGCTCGGCTTGATATTCCACGCGTTGCGGATTACGAGCAGTAATAACATTCGTAGAACGATCCCGTGGATATGGAACGGCGGCGATCCGGAGGCGAGATCAGCCACCGCCAAAGAATACCCGGGGAATTGTCCGATTCGCCGTCCCAGATCGCGCGACTCGGTGTGAGGAGCATGTTGATTCTTCCCGCGGCGCGGTGGTCAGCCAACTTCGAGCCCGACCGAACGCTAGTGCCACAGTTTACTTTCATAGCGAATCGAAACTTTCTTTATCCCGAGCCGCGGCGTGAAATACAGTGCGAGGTATAATTCGCATGGAAATCCGCGCGCGGCTGAGACTGGAATATCCAACAGCACGCCGGAGCGAAAATTTATACCGCAGTTTGTTAAGAGAAATCTACAGAATTCCCGTTCGATTCCTTACGCCTGTTATCTGATCACACGAGAACTTATGTCCTGATTTACGTAGAGTCATCCAACACTGAACGTAATCAGATCGTTTTTTCTATTGCCATGTTTCTCAGAGAATTCGGATCTCGGCTATGAGCCTGTCGTTTCAATAGTTTTGCGAAATCAATTCGAAATGAAATAAGTATTCATTATTTATAAATATTTTTCGATTTTTAGTTGAATGAAAATCTTGTATTATGCAATTTGAATTTTTAGAATGAACATGAAAATTCTTTGATACGCTTCAGGTTGTGTATTTCAATTATCGGATGCTTAATTAAGCGTAAATATTGATGAATGCGTACGAAATTGAGAATTCAATACAATATATTATACGGCTACATATTAATTTTAATCACGCTCGTGCGAAAGCACAGTATAATTTTTCAGAGTTACGGCTGATAAGTTTCGTTTCTTCGATATTCCAAGAATAATAATGAAAATAAATTAATTTACAAGGTATCTGCATTTAAAATCTCTTTCAACCAACGCCTATTTCAACGTCCATTATATCCCAATAGAATCTCACAGTTTTCAAATCTGCTTGAGAAGAAAATTAAACTCCGCAGCTCACAGATGAGAGAAATAATTATCGCCGGGAGTGAATTGAGTCCACCTGACGCAAGACGAAGCTGCGCAGTCTTTGAAATCTTTTTTCGGCTTTACTAAATCCTACGAATTCGCAACGATTGAACGTCGTTTGGATATAGTGTCGAGCACCGAATGTTCCGAGAGCCTGAGAGTATTCTGAAATAAGTAGCTGAGAGCGAGACTAGGCAGGCATGCTATACGTATAAACGCCCTCCGCGAGAACCCTTTGCACCAACGCGCCACGCCGCGCAATAAATCTACCTTCAGATTCCCGTCGAAAGGCTAGACGATTTGTCGTGTGTCACTAGTCCACAGAGGCGGACCACTTCCCTTTTATGCCACCTATTTCATTTTCTGATGTTTCAACGCCTACACATTTATCTCGTATCCAGTCGAAAGTGTGGCATGCTTCCTAGCAGGAAACATAATAGTTATCACGGGCAGCGAAGTAGTGTAGACCGTAAATTAAACCGTAGTGAACCAACTTGATCATTGACACATTAAGTTCACAATGTCGTCTCACGAAGCGAAATAACGTGAGAAAAATAAAAATCAGAAGAATCAGTGCTATAAGTGAGTAAAATGTCAGGAAAAGAATATTGGAAGTTTGATAGACGCTGTTATAAGACACGATTAAAGTGGTCGAGAGAAGGTGTTCCAGAGGAAAGCTGTACCAATATTTCAACCTCGTGTTTCGCTGCGTCCAAAACAGCGGCACCGTGCGCCGGGTTGGAGCAGCGTATTGAGCGTGCGGTGAGGCTGGTGATGCCAGGCAGAAACAAAGGAAAGGGTTGAAAGAAACGATCTTGGAAAGAGGCGAGGGAGGCAACGCCAGCAAACAGGTGTCATAAAGCGAGAACGTGTGTCCGGGTGTGGGAAGGCGGCCGGGGTCAAAGGGAAGACGTGACGGTCTTACGTTACGCTCATACGAGTGTCTACGGAACCGTTATACGATTCTAGGATAAAAAGAGTCTCGAACTAATGTAATGAAGAAATCATCTATTACGTTCCCGATGAAAAATATTCGAAAGCTGGTCTTAGATAATTTTGAGATATCAAAAAGTGCTTGACTTGAATGCTTGCACGTGTATAATATGTTTAACGATATCATTTGATATAAAATTTTGGAACAACAGATATGACAACAGTAAAGCATAGTGAAAAACACGGGAGTGTCAAAACGTAATGGGAGGAAAAGTGTAAGTACGTGGAAAAATATGATATTGCCAGGTGGTGAACGGTGCGGTAATAAAGTACAACGTCGAGTAAATAAAATAAGGCAGATAAAATATAGATACACGGGCATGGTGCTTGCTAAATCACACAGCATTGTACGGAGTTAGAGGGCCGCAGTATTTCTTCTGCTAACTGTAACTTGACAAGCCACGTGCGGCGTAGGAAACTGTGTTTCATCCAGCTGCTAGTTGGAGGCATAGCGACGCGAGCCTTGCACCACGTCGCCTTGTGTCACCTGTACCACGCAACATTCTGCCCGTATAATAGCTTTCCCTTGTTTAACAAAAGCCTAGCCGGGACTACGTGCACGCCCGGGCTCATTATTGAATAAGTATCTTACAGCGAATAGCCGCCGGGTCACCGTAAACCGAACGGCCCGGACAAGCTGTGGGTTCGGCGTACAGAAGCTAGCAAAGTCAACACCTGGCATTCACCAAATTCGAATTACTCGAATAAGTAGTAAATTCTTTCTGAAGAATTCTTCTATTGACGAATCGTTAATTTAATTACAACCGTTGTTCACCAAGAATGCTTATTATCAAAATGCATTCTAAATTATCAAAGCATTTCACGTCTCATTGGAAATCATTAAATTGCTATTGGAATTATGTCAGTGCAATTGTGCCCGTTAATTTTTTAATGATTACGGCTGTTTAGAAATTAACAATGATGCGTATACTGAATACGTGCGTTAACGACGCTTTAGTATAATGCGGTAACCCAATTATAACGTATTAGTTATTAGAGATACTAATGTTACTTTGATATCAAGAGCAAATAATTGAGCTACCAGTTGAATTACCAATTATGTTTGCGAACGGTACGGCTAGATTCAAAGTTAAATAATAATCGTGTTATTGATTAGTAACCGCTATTGATTGCAATAACACGCGTGTTTGTTAAATACATTTCTGCAGATTTATGTGCATACCTTTGCATCGATCATTTTATTCCAGCAGACTGTAAAAGAGTTTTCAATCAAAATATTATTCAGTTTTCAAACAACTTTTCTATCATTTGTTTTACGCATTACGTGAGAAGCAGTCTGTCATTCGAACATAATAAACAGAATTGTTGCGTCCATTATTACTGCTATTATGCGTCTGCAAGTTATTAAATTTGAACCGTTTAATTTCCTGTAGCACGTAACTATCCCGATGACCAAAATTTTCAGTGGGTAGATTCGAATTCGGTCGCGATAGCAAAATTATCGGTCGGTTAGCGATTTATAAGTATCGCAACAGATTCGGCCATATAAATTCATGTTTCACCCGTTTATCGCGTTTAACTGACAAATGTGTAGCTCATGAATTACCGAGGGCCGCCGCGTAGCTATGCTAATTCGGGGCGATAAACGTCAATAGAGATCTCTAGAATTTCGCAGCCTGTGATTCCTAATGTTACCGGTAGAATATCCATCACCTGCACTAATACCGAACGCTGCGGCATCGATTGCGGATCCATTCCCTGTTAGCCGTACCCAAAATATTGATCAGTCGCCAAGAATGATAACGAGCCTGACTTTACCGTCCAATTAAATTGTAGTTTCCCCCTGCCCGGCGTCTGTAATTGTTCCGGAATCCCTTGTGCATCGATGGCAAAGCTCACTCGCTGGGCAAGACACCGTAGACAATAGTTAGCGTCAAAGGAAAGCGGAAAACGGCAGATCCGCAGAGACTACGCAAGAATGATTCTCAATAATTTCGCAACTGAAGTCATTACAGGCAGGTGATGCTGCGTTACTACTGCGAAATTAGAGTAGATTTCACTCGGATAGTTCAGAACGTTGTTTCCGGGAATTTTGTTACCTCTGTTCAACGTAATTACCAAATCTCAATTTTCCACTGTGTTAATCAACAGTTTAATGCACAGAGAACTTTCTTCGAGTGATAATTTTGTAAACAAGTATTTTACAATGACAAGGATGTACTGTTGTACAATTAGAAATTGGAATATTTATAATTTTATGAATTTTATGAGAATAATATAAAGCTCTTAATATTTCTTGGCCGGAGGAAAAATTCAACGGTTGACATCCTAAAACGTTTCCTTTGAAGTTAATGAAAATCCAAGGGATCAAAGGTTCATTCAGGATATTGCTATTTAATCATAAACTCGTCGCTCGAACCCCTTTAATTCATTCGCTTATTTCATGGATTATACCATTTCCGTATCCGAGGACATAGTAATTACAGAAATTCTTAGTTCATTCTATAATTACTGTCCCATGAATACTATGAATTTATAAATCCCGTCTCGACATACTTACTTCTCTTTCTTGATACAATATAAAGACCTTATAATATCAAAATTAAATATGACCTTGGACCTTATAATATCAAAATTAAATATGAATTCTACTATCGATAGAACTTTCTTAAAAAAGCTGTCACAATTATTAGGAGTACAGTATTGGAATTTCTGCCTGCATTATACGAGATGATACAAGATGGCTTATTATCGGAAAGCGTGGATAGTGCGCGGGATAGGCACGGTCGTAATCTCAGCACGATTCGTCGATGGCGGTGTTACGGAAACGTTCCCGACATTATACACGGCAGAGCGCGTCTTTCCTGGCTTTCCAGCCGAACAGGATGGTCCGTTGCATGCTCGAATAGCTCGGTTCTCAAGAAGCCCGCCTCAGACGACGTCTCCTGTATACGTAGATACGTATGTAAGCACGTACATATGTATCTACTTTGCGCTTCGGATATTACTCGTAGCTGGATATGTAAAAGGTACGCGAATCGGAGACAGGGTAGGTACCGGACGTATGTATGTACCCGTGGACAGGTACGCACAAGTATCTATCCTGGCTGGTTACCGCATTGCCGTTTTAGTCCGATCCGTCACTATTTACCAGAAGGATTCGTGAAATTCGGGGCGCTGATCTCAGGACCGTGGCGACAAAGGCTTTGTGCGAACGGACGGGGCTGGTAGAGGATGCTATCTGAATAAAATCTGGGTACCGCCGGTAAGAAATTACCTTTTCTCCTCCAGTGGGTAACCATGTATGATGAATGGGACTTTGATGTAATACAGATTTTTTTAAACGTCGTTTTAATCTGATTATTCACTTGTTTATTACACGATAAAATGTGAAAAAATATCGAACAACATAATTTACTTGTTATCGTATGGACAGTACTTATTGGATAAAGCTCGCAGCTAAAATTTAATATCTAGTACCATGGCCGAAGGTCGGCGATAAAGCACGAAGAATTCCTTCCTGGATAGCTTATTAAGGAAAACAAATGTATCTATATCTAGAGGATCTGTAAAACCCGAGGAGAGAAATTCGGTGGCCTCCGGGGGCATGAATCATTTCCGGTCAAGCTGAGGTCGCGCCGGGAAGTATCTCTTCCCGATTTATCCAACTCTATTCTCCACGTACAGTGAGAGTCAAAAGTGTACAAGTCGTCAGTTCACCTTCGATTAGAAAATGTATATTGCATCGTGCATACTGAATTCTAAATTATATTCATGTTAAATAAATTAGTTCTAGTAAATATATTCGATGGTTCAACCAGATGCTTGAACCAATATTATTTTAAATTCACTTCATATACGTATATAGATTCCACTTTTCAGTAGAACTGTACTAGTACTACCTATCTCATTCTCGCATTAAATTATACCACATTGAATTTCCGGTTCGGAGTCTAACGAAGAAAACCGATTTGCAGACCATATTGAATTTACGCTACGAGTGAAGATTGAGTTACCATTTACCAGTTTCTTGATTATACAAATAACTTAATCTTGCATTGCCATACACAGTTGTACAATTCTTATCAACTAATATAATTATTAAATCTGAAATTACACTAAAATAATGAAAAGTACAATTATTTCTATAAATTGTAAAAACTTTACTATTAATTCAATACGTTTTATGTAATGTCAATTGAATCTCTCATTTTAAGCAATGGATTCTTAAAATTTCATAAACCTTATCTTTAAAGGGAGAAGATAGATTGAATAGAATCACAGTCGATCTGTCTACCTATAGAATGAAATTCGGGACTGGTGCAGCGACAGAGTCGTAGGTCGGGAATCACCGGAGTGGGAGCAGAAGGGAGAGGAAGTTGGATCGGACGCGAAATACGAATCGATCAGGGCGAACGAAGGACGGAGCCATGAAGCAGTCTACCAGAGCGACACGTCTCACCGAGGACTGTTAAGGTCCGAACGAAGGAACGAGACTCCGGGGACGGGGCTTACGTTTCAATCAGATAAGTCGAATGTTTCGAGAAACAATCGAATGCACAGTTAATAAGCAATTCGGATACTTTTAGATTGCCCCACATGAAACGTTCCACTCTTTAAGCTTGAATTTTTCAGTCGAATCGCCAAATATATTTTTCTACAATTTTATTATAACGATTGAATGGATCGCATTTCAAAATAGGTATTTCTTTATTAGAAGAAACCATAAAATTGCGTTTAACTCATTGGCTAGGGAATTGTTTAATAAATACAGTTTCGATCGCACAATAACCTGTCTCAAAACTGAAGAGTTATAAACTTGGAACTCTAGATATACGGTTTCGCAGGGATTATCCTTACTACCCTGTGAGAATCTCCGTAGTTTGATCCAGCTCGAGGCTGGTTAGACGAGTCAGTCTCTGGCGTTCGTAAATCTTCGTGAGCGCTGAGAAATACTGGCCGGACCTCCTGGTTGCAATTTGTTTTTATAGAGAATCGGTAGACATGAACGTGGGAGGAACGGCAGGAGGCGATCTGCAGGAATTACCTTGGGATATATCTATGCGGAAATGCTGAAATTTCGGGAGAAAACCAGGGGAGGACAGGGTGGTGAGTAGGATAGGATGAAGGGTAGGTTGCCCACGGGGTAGAGGTCAGTCTCGCGTGATGGCTAACGAGCTCGGTGATCGTTGAAAGAGAAGCGTGGTAAAAAGGAAGAAACCCTTGAAACGGCTTGAAACGCCAACATTGCGGCTTTGACCCGCTGGCCATTTCACCCCGAAACAATTTTACACGGCGCAGGTACTCCGTATGCCGACTAGGTAGCTACGTTAGTAGACTGCCTGTTTAATGAACAGGTTTTATCTTCACTTTGTTTATTTAGATATACCGTGCGGAGGTGGCCGTTTGCGCGCGCTCGCGCTACTTTCGTCCCTGGCTGAAAAAAACAACGACGTTTTCCCAGCGAGGATTTCGAGTGTAACGTGTAGCCGAGTATATTAAAACGTTAAGTGCTAATTGAAATTTTTTGTTTCGCTCATTGAGAGCACGTTAAGCGTAGCGTCGTCGACTGAAACGAAATGCAAAGAATAGAAGGTACACACGCAGTTCTGCACGTTAAAAGTTCCCGTTCCCAGATGCCTTTTAATTAAAACGGTTTTAAGTAGCTTAATTAACCTTTTGTGCGATCCGTTTCAAACGAAGATGTTAAATCATGATTATTGTGACTGCGTCTCTATTCCCCGAGCGTTGATCCTCCGAGCGTTTAAAACGAGTCATTAGTTGAACGATAAATTTATTGTTCAGCATCAGACCGAATGTAGACGTAAAATTAATCAATGCAGCGCTGACATTTTTCAGCTTGCTCTCCTCCACGAAATCGTACATCGTCCACAAATTTCATTTACCCTCGCGTAGTAAAGGTAAAGTCAAATTCTCGTGATGAACCAGCGCGACTTCGGTTCGTTCGCACGGGAACACCGGATTTACTCAACCAATAAGCTCCTGTCCCCGCAAAGGGTTCACGGGCGGACCATAAAATCTCTGATGTGGATACTGCACTAAAGAATTGAATGGTTCACCCTCCAGATTGAATCGCTTCTATTCGAGTGGGTCGCAAACAAAATATTATTGAATCAATATTTCAAATCGGTTTCGATATCTAAAAATATACCATCAATCCCAGTTATTAATTTTATCTTTTACTCAATGATTTAGAAAATGGTACAAATTGAAAACTTTCTGAAGTCTTCATAAAATCGCGTATCTATTTCTATTTGAAAGCTGACGTATGTACGTACGTATTATTTGCCAAGTGATTGTGTACGGATATAAGGAATAAGATTTGTCTGGCGAAAAAATCGTCGGAAGGAATGTCAGACAGGCTTTCTCGCACGATCCTATGGGACCGCGAAAGCAATTTTACATCGTGCGCCATCAGATGTACCTACATAGCTAGGTTAGACCGGAGCTAGGCATCGACTTCCACTTTCGACGAGGCACGCGGGAGACGGGGGTGTAGGGGGGTGGGAGACGAATTTTCGGTGGGAGCACGTGGAATCTCGGGTACGCAATACGAACAAACTGGAAAGCGGTTCGAGCCAGTCAGTGAAACTGGTCGGGCTTCTCCGCAACCGGGGTATCCCCTTTTATTCCCTGGGAGATTTTTGCGGGACCTCGGCTCGCCGACTGCACTCCATCCAGAAGACTCCTTTCTCATCCTCAAGATAAGGCATCTCAATTTCAGCGACTCTACCCTTTCCCTCGCACTCGCTTCCCCTTTCCTTTTTCCGTCCCTTCTTTGTCCCTATTTCCTCCGGTTCGTTTTCTTCCGACCCTTCCTCCTACACCTTACCGTTCCCGTTCCCGTTCCTCCTCGTTTAGTGTCCCCGCGTTTCCCCGGGACGAGACGAAGGGAGACCTTCTTAACCCCTTACATAACCGAACCACATAATATCGATTACCGCGATTGCTTTCATTTCCGCCTAAGTGAGCCCCCACTTTTTGTCAGCACCGCGATATTATAATCGATTATTATCGTTCCAGGAACCTACTAGTTCCAGGAAACTCCCTATAAATTATGTCCGCGATAACGCTTCGGGCCTGTTAGGAAAATGTTCAAATTCTATATTCATTATTTCAAACTCATTTTCCACAGAATGAAGCCTTGAACAACGAGTATACATAATAATATGTACAGTAATAAAAAAAATTGTTAAATATTACACGAAATTTGTTAGGTAAAATATTTTAAAATATGTTTAATATTAATCTGAAGAAAACGAACAAGCACGAGGTATTAATAATGAATAATCAGAAGCTTGATAGCATCATATTATGAAACAATGAATGATACATTGTACAAAACAAAACGTTCGTCAGATATTCAATATTTTCTTTAACAAATAAATTTAATCGCACATATCAAAGCAAATAACACTTTATACACGCAACATAGGCGTTGCACGTTCAATACACTTCGTTAAGCTTCACGCAAATATATGCTTATCGTTATAGCACCGGGCACACCGTATTTATGGATAAATATATACGCGCGACCGTATATTATATCCGAACGCAGGTTTAAAAAAGTTTACAAGATAAAGTACAGACCGCCACACCTGAAGTGTTATAAAACAGTTCCCCTGGGGCCATTAAACATGCAAACTTCTGTCTCACATGCTGCGACTTATTAAGAACAACATTATTCTTGCTGCACAGGAAAAATTAATACTAGCCATTTCATATATAATTCGTTTTTCTCATTGTACGAATCTAACATTGCGAGTCCCTCATGAAACTTTCAATCGATTAAAATCTGTTCTCTTAAAAATTGTTTTTGCGTAATGATTATACCATCATTTACTTACAACTAAAACGCGAAACGTTTCTGAAAGTTTCTCTCTGGCCAGAACTTCCACGTTTCCTTCCGCTCTTCATTTTCGTACGCTGTCATAAACATGACTTTTGCCAAACTTTTATTAGTAGGAACAAAACGAGCATTTGAATTATTTCCGTCGGAGTCGGACTGCAGAGTGTGATACAGTTTCGTAACTTCACAATTTTAATGTTTGTAATTTCGTGAAGGGCGTAGATTACTTTTTTCGTCTGTTACTACAATTCAAACTACGATACATGATGTACAGACGTCAAGCCTTCGAAACTTTTAGATCTTGTCTAGATACATGTATGAAACAGTGCCGCGGAATTTCACTACGAATTTATCTGACGGGAAAACTGCGAGTTGTGTATATCGCGAACATTATTGACGAACTAAAAAATATTTGAGTAAGCAAATTCGAAGACGTAATTTCGTAACGTGGAGACGTATTGAGAAATTGCAAATTTTGTATTTTAATTATCGAAGGACAAAACGACTGCGAAAATTTATAACAAATGTCCGTTATTAAAGCATCGGACGATCCTCAAAATATGATTCCGTTATAATGTTACACGTTATAATAACATTATGAAAATGCATTACAGGTAACGTGATCATTACCGTCGCATTTAAAACAACCTGACGATGTTTATTAATATGAATTTAAAATCATCATTCCGGGCAACGCAATCTACGTATATTGCATATGATCTAACCATATTAATAACGCATTAACGTGTCCGTATTAACATACGTTGCGTTCGGCTTCATGTAATTCCTTGAACAATTAATTAATAATGTAAAAGTTGGTAGTAATTAATAACGTAGGTCCGGAAATTCCGTTACCGTTTTCATCGATTCCGGAGGAAGTTCCCCTCCCGGGGAAGTTTTGAAAACTGTGCCGTACACTCGAACACGATAATACGCTCGTTAAAAAAGTAAATTGTAATAACCGAGGACAATGCCGCGACGGTCTACGTAGTGGTAATACCACTCGACGGGCTGCCAAGATCCCGGAGTTCGGAAGAGTTTCGGTTAACGCGAGTTGCGACATCCTTTTAACTGCCAACAAAGTGGCCAGTTCCTTTCGTTCTCTCGTGTACCCACCCCCATCCGTTCGAATCGAGAGGTACCTACAGTTTGAAAGAGTTGTATCTAGTGTAGTTTAACTAAAGTATCGCCTTCTTACAACAGCTTCGTTCCTCTGTTTATGAAATATTGTTTTTATCTTCATTAATGCGAATTATTAAATAATAAATGCATAGTATGAATTCAAAAGTTCATTACGTTCACATCTTTAAAAAACTAATCAGAAAGAATTCAAAGGAATATGCAAAGGGAACGAATGGCAAGTTTAATTCAAATGACGCTGAAGCTCGCGTTTACGCAAGTTTTACGGAGGTATTGGCAGATCGGAAAGCTGTTAGAAAACAGCGAAAATGGTACATAAGTCGTATGTATCACCCGGCTCTTTCCGTGTCTGACAAGCTTCTCGTGGGTAATATCAGGACGTATTCTTCAGAGGAAAGAACAAACAAACTGAAATATTCTTGTGACAGTAAACAAACTTTTTGAAGAGGAAGCATTCTCGTTTCCCTTGCAGACAGCGCGAGCGCAGCACCCAAGCTTCCTTTCACGGTCTACCGTCGGAAATATTTCGCCCGCTCAGCGATTCCGTAACTCATGACGACATAATGTTTATTTAATGATTCCGTGGCTCTACGTGCACCGATCCCCTCGCTTAACAAGCTTTTTATGGCTGACGCTTTGTTCGTAAAAGTACTTTCTTAGACTCTTTCTCGTTTGCCAAAGTGCATTCCATACGTATACCTGAACCATCTTATGGCCAATAACAATTTATTATGGTCATCTTTACTGAGACTTGATGCCGACAATAAAATTTACATCTCTGTGATTAAACAGCAAATCCTGACGCCTCTACTTTGTTTACCCATGGGAAATGACGATATCTTCCGAAAAATTTAAATAGCTGATAAATAGTTGCATAGGTATAATGCTCATATATGTTCAGTAAACGCGGAACCATTATTTCCTCTCGTTGCATGAATCTTTGAAAATGTTTTAATTAAAATTCAGGCAATAATATGCACGTATTGGAATATCATGCATCCTTCGCCCAAGGATTATTCGCTGCCTTGTTTAATTGATACCACACGTAATTAAATCAAAATTTACTTCAAACGTTAATTAACCCAAATATTATCCGCGCCTTCTCATTCAAAAACAACCGAAGGAGATTATGATTTTACGTGCAGCGTTTCATTTAATTTCGCCAAACTGAGATACAAATTCAGTTTTCTTCTAAATACTTAAAATTCTCAATTGCGTTTAATTGGTGTCAGAACGTGACCCAAATCAGAAAAATTTTCTCATTTCTTTTCTGATTATGGAAATTAATAGCGTTGCACAGTCCGTGTACATACGACCGAGGCTGGTTACAGACGGACGAATAATAATTTCTGGCTGGCTCTCGGAAGGGGTCGGAAGGCACCGTCCACCCGGTCTGGCGTGAAACTTTCTCACTAAATAAAAACTCAAAATTCCGGCCCATAAGTTCAGAGCCGTGCGAGAGAACTCTGTTTACGGAAACCCTGACGCGGAAAACGTAGAGAGCGAAGAAAAAGAAAAAAAATAGGAGAGAGACGCTTTTGTAGGTCTACGAATAAACGCGTTCTTCGCCTCTCCACCGAGTCCGACATTAGAATTAATGGCCACGTTATTCTGCCGCTGCGATTTTCTCTTTTACCTTACTTCATTTCTTTAATATCTGATTAATATTGACTGTACTTATATTTTCTATGTGAATTAAATGTGCATGTGTGATCGAATTTTTCACGTTATTAAAAATAAAATAATGTAACCATTGACTTTTTTCAATTTTGCTTCATAAGATTATTATCCAGCATTCTATCTATTATGTCCGAACATACGCCCGGTGTTATTAGCCAAGTGCTCCTATAAGGAATAAGAATTCGGAATCTCGAGATTTTCCTGCCGATTTTCAAATGTACCCGAGTATCCACGTGTGTGTATCTATCTATAGCTGGCTTCAATAACCCTGGAGAATGACTGCCATTCATTTTGCATACGCCATTCCCTCCACATGCATAAGATTTGCGTTATGTTCCCCAATACCGTTCCACTTTAACTGCGATCATTCGTTCCTTTCGAACGCCCCGAACACGCGAGTTGCTACAGAAATCATTTTGTCCCTCGCTCGGCTGTCATGTAAGATTGATAAAACAATCGGAAAAATGCCGAATTTCAGAAACAGGCCGTGATAAATTGAGCTCAATTCGTCGTAGGAATATACGTCTAAAAGCACCTGATGTGAAATAATGTATTGCAAGTTAAATTTAATTATGAATTATTTTCTATTTTATTAACAATAATTTGTAACAGTGAAAGTTAATTCTAATCATTGATTGTCTACCATTTATAATAGGTTTGTATATCTAATCTTCTCAGAAGTATTTTTTTAAATTGTATTAATTCTCAGAAGATGAAATGTAAAATAATGTCCCTTTTTTCTCATATTTACCACAACCACGAAATACTTATCAACACGTTTGATGTATGTTCACCTAATATGTATGTATGCCTGTAGATAAAATTCAGAATGCTTAAGCATTGCTGCATATTACAACGTGCATCACCGCGCCATTTATAGTCGATGCAAAACGTTACCATGAGAAGCGAACATAATATACCTAAAGAACGTAAATCCATACAGAGAAGGATAATGTCACCTAAACATCCAAAATCGTGACACGCAAACATTTTCATGCGAGTCACTTATTCCTATTTTTATTCATGTAAAAAAATTGCTGTTCCATTTCATCCAATTTAGTATTTATACAATAAATGTACAGAATTTCTAATGCTCCTTGGTGGTAATTTATAAATAAACCAGATTTGTTTGCAAACTATGTTAAAATTTCTTTTACCCTCCATCAATAAGGATAACATTTATGCATTGCTTATATTTTCTACATATGAAATTTTTTTATAAACGCGTAAATCTATTGGTGAGAAATTACTGTTTTCACTCATCGAGAAAGAATCCTCTGGGAAATAATATTTATTCGTACAAAATATAGTAAGTATACGTTCAGATTGATTTGAAGGAGGAACACACAAGTGATCCATAAATCCGATGTTTTTCAAACGTCACGCGTATTCGACGCATTCACGTCTTGTATCCTATTTATGTAAATATCTGCGATAAATCCGTGGCTCATGAATTTGTTACTTCCGGCCGGTTGCCTCCGTCCCGGTTCGTTCGGCTCTCCTTCCAGGAGAACAGCAGCCGAAGGAAGAACGGCTGCCGGAAAACTCTCGCGAAACTTTCAAGCTCGCGCCTTTCATCTCTCGCGAATATGTGAAAATGCTGCGAACGCTGCTTCAAAATTTCTATGTACGGGCCCGGGCAAGGCAGCGTCCGCGCATTCTTCTCGTAAATATCGACGTTATACGATCCCCGTAGCTGCTGCAGGCGAAATTCTGATTTACTTCGAACGATCCCTTGAGATACAGTGATAATGCTACATGCCAAGTCAGCGAATCTTGTATGAAATTGTTTGAAAAAACAACTGTCTACATTTTTATGATTTTATAATATGAAAGATAATTTGAACGACGATATATCGTCGTTCGGTACTAAAAGGGTTAAATAATAATTGAAAATGGATACTAAATCTGTTTATTTTTTCGGTCTAAAGAAACGCTGACTATTGCATTCCTGAAAAAGATCAAACCCTCTATTTCTAATGTCAGGCACTGATTGAACGAAAACCGGGAGATACGGATATCTATCCGGCTGTCGACAGTGTGCAAAATAAAATTTCTATCCGTCACACAAATCCGCAGATTTATTTTTCAAAGTTACGCCGATACCGAAAACTATACACCTGATATTTACAAATATACACGCGCGGCTGTGATAGTATCCACGATGCGTCACAAGAGTTTCATCAGAGACAAGCAGAGGTATGACGTTCGAATATTGCGCCTGAACGAACTTATCCGAAAAATGTCTTTGCGAAGTATTCATAAAAAATATTGAAATTCATCAATCGCCAGCAGAAAGCGCTTACTTTATGGGCTGCCGGCGAGGCGCGGTGGCGCGCGTTCGCATAGACAGGGTTCCACGTATTTTTTACGGCCAAATTTATTGGACGCCAAATCGAGGGCTTATACTAGTTTCCACGGTGTATCCTCCCGACCCGTTATCCCTCTATGCTCCTTTTCAGGATTTTCCATACGACTCACTCCTCACCAAGGACTTGTAATTCAGCATCGAATCAGATGATTTTACCCCACGCATTCCTACCTGAGAAATCCTCCACCTTCGAGACTTAAGTTTGAAAATTGTTCGACTGTTTGAGAATCTTTACTTCTCTAGAAACATTTTACGTTGTTATTTCTAGTTGTACATATTCCATATATTTACCAATAAATGTGTCTACTGAAATTGTAAATCGAAGGTGTACGATTACGCGTACCAAATATAGATCTATAATCAATTATTGACATTTAGTCAAGTATGTAAATACGAAATATTTGTACAAACATTTAGCCCTTAGAGACTATTACAGATTTCATTAAATACCTTTTCTACGTGAATTCAGTGATCAAAGGGGTATCAAACAAACACTAAATACACGATATCGTAAACACTCCTGTTTGTATAGTTTTCGGAAAGGCTTGAGTAACGCTGGTATGAAATATGTTTTATTTATAGTCCTTTCAAAATGGATATCTCCCTACATGTTGACAATAAACATTGCCTTAGGTGTCTTTTACCGTTGAGAAAAATATCAATACTTTTTACTTCCACTATTTGCCATTTTTTGCACACGGACACATATAATATAACTGCCAGATTTTAAATTGAATTCGTATTTTGACGGAGCTAATAACGTCCATTATACACACATACTTGCGTATGTGAATCATGTATAACAGAAATAGGCGTTTTATAGCGATATAGGAATTCGATAAAAATAATTATTAATTTTGTATAAAATTGTACAAATTGAACTTTGCAATCACAAAGCAAAAATTAACTTTTCATTCTGTCAAATCTAAGCGAACACAGAATAAATTCTATATAATAATTAAATCATATTTTCAAATGTTTGCAAGAACAAAATTGAATAAATGATGGAAATGTATACTTTATACACGTTCCACGCGGAGCAATCCAACCAGTGAATCCGTCGATCTTTGCATTGTTGTATTTGCGAAATCAAGTAACTTCCTGGAGGACAGACAGAATTTCTTGCAACTTCGACGTTTCAACAGAGAATCCGTCGTGCATCCGCAGTATGGCAGAAGCGAAATTCTATACAGGGAAGTTCAATCTCCTTCCCACCGGAGTTTACGCTAAACGTCGGAATTAAATTAATGCCGTAAACACGACTCCTGGGTACCACCAAACCCCGACCAACACCCACGCGTCATACACGAATTCGTGACTACTTTTTTATATCCCATGTTCTGCCAATGACATGTAATTTCCGTATATCTGAGAACTCGCCGCTTTGATCCAGTTAAAAATTCGTAGTCCGCAGAAAAGATTATTAAATGCGTCAAACTACTGCCGTGCCCTTTTCCATTCCTGTTTGAAATCAATTTATTTCACTGAATAAGTAAATATATGTGTCACTTAAAATCCAAAAGAAAAAGCGATAAACATAACTAATTGTGTTAAATATGTGCAAAATGGAATTGCATATAATGTAGAATAAATTTAATACTAATCTGGTTCATCAAAT
>NW_017170471.1:2777-5652 GCF_001652005.2 Ceratina calcarata | reverse complement strand
CTTCTTAATTAAGAAGAATAATTACAGACGTCATTAGGTTCCTTTCTACAATTAATACAGTGTCAATAGACCAGGAGTTCAGTTGGTAGAAAATAAATACGTGTGGATTAGCGAAGTTAACAACGGGGCCGGGTTCTTAACGTGGAAGACTAACGGAGAATCCATAGGAAAGCGTTCAGAAATTTATCGGTAACGGTAGAAACAAACTGGTTACCGTCTTACACAACTCGCCTAAAACGATTTAAAAAGGTAGCAGTCGCGTAATTTGTAGTTGAACGGCAACTCTCAACGAGAAAACTTCCCACTTCGGTTGATTAATTCTCCTGTTTTAAACTCTATTAACGACCGAAACTCTAGGCTTAATTTATCACCAACCCGGAATAGCCGAGAAAATAACAAGCTAACATTTATTTATAATTAATCAAGTTTCGTCAATTTCGAATTCTATAATTTTTTCTAATATATAAACAACGAGATATATCATAAAATTCTTTTAAAGCTAAACCAGAACGCGCTGTACTTGAGCAATTTAGAAAGGGTCGATATAAGGGAATACAGAATAATTTAAAGAGTACTGGATACTGCTAGAACGAGAAATCTTGTTTGCATATGCAATAGCAGGTTCGTACAATCTTGGAGGTTTACCGTTTGCAGTCGACTTCTTCGAAAAGCACAAAGATTACTCCAACAGATTCTCCTTTGGACACTTTACATAAAACAATATACTATTGGCATTTAATTTAAACTCTTTATCTAAAATGTGACTGAAGTTAACAGACAGTCAGATGTTTTGTCTCAAATGGTAGTGTCAATCAAGAAGGATTAATAAATAAAAAAAAGTATAAAAAACCAAATAGAAGAAACTAAAGATTCTACATGGAAATACACAATAACAGTTTGCATCTTAAGAAAAATTCTGTGCCTTTAATTATTGCTAATTTAATTTTATAAAAATTGTCTACCATAACAAGCCACTAGTATCATTTTCAGATGCGAATCTGAACTTTGAGAGATCATATGATACTTGACAGCAAGTAGCAAAATGTTGGACACGTCTCTTCACGAGAGTTCTGGTAGATACACGCGTTTCAGTTAATCTCAGTTCAAGTACTACTTGAAACTTGTTTAGAGCATGATTACAGGACACTTAATTATAAATTCGCGGGGCAAATACACTTCGTCTGATGATATACGTAAATTTCAAGTTTAATTACGTGGTTAAGATAAAAAAAATGTGATAAATCCGTTTTTATTACTTAATTCGTATAAAGCTAATTTTTTTTATCACGATTGTAAAAACGTTTGCAATTCCTTGCACCCTTATGCGTGAAAGAGAAAGGGTGTAGATTAAACCGACGGTTCGAATCAAACCATTCATTAGAAGATTGTTCGGAAACGAGCAGGAGTATCCTGTTATCAGATTCCCTCTACAACATCGTTCAGGCGAAAAGTACCGATCGTGGCTGGAGCGTCTGGCACGCAGGTTGGAGAGACACAGAGAAACGGGACACGGTCGAACTGCCGCGTGTAAATCAAACTCCCTAACTCGACGGTTGTACATATCGCGAGAGCGTTTCGCGCGCTTGCACACCGCCTGGCCTGGCCAGCCGGCAAGCGAACGAGTAGCAGCAGCAGCAACAGCAGGGAAGCACCGCACGCCGCACACCCGATCGCGAACACGAGAGTGCGGTCAGCGCACTTGTTTAATGTGCAAAAGGCAGAATGCACTCGGGAGAAGTATTCCCATTATATCGGTTTGGTCGAACTGGCCCGGTCTCTATCGCGGGATCGCGGTTTTACCGTACAATACCCGAGCTGTCTCGACGGGAGAAGCATGATATGTGTAAAGCACGCACGCGTACGATATTATGCAGACCCAATCCGTTTTACACCTAATAGTTTACGGTGGATCAATATTAATCGTCATATGAAATTTAATAATCCGACCAAGATCAAGAATGCATTAATTAATTTAATGCATTTTCATAACTCAGTTGGTCCAGCTAATAAGTAACAACTATGCACGTACAGATACTTTCTAGTTTCACTGTACTATGCATATACGAGGACAAAGCAATATTTTATGTATACACGCGATTCAAGTATGTACGTATAGACGTACGTGCATACGCAATAAGAGAGAGAGAGAGAGAGAGAGTAGTGGAGAACAGAAGCGGAACACGCGAATGAGATGAAGGTTGAGGGGTTGGTTCTAGCAGTATAAGCGAAGATGCGAGTCGGACGCAAAACGAGAGGTTGAGAGGTCGGTAGACGGTTCAAGTATCTCTGAGGCTTATATACATTTAGTTTAGGAGGCAGTTTCGCTCCTGTTTATACATGTGCGGTCGCTAACAGTTACAGAAGTGGATCCGCGGTGCTCGACGCGGCTCCTTTGTAAGGTTTTACCCCTTGCCATACCCCGCCTCGTACACTGTTACCGGTGATGCTCTGTGAGAGCAACCAAGTTTCTCCTCTCTACGTTGGTCAACGCGTTATCGCAAGAAAACAATGCGTTCAACGGTGCTTGAAGGGAGCAGTATTAAAGAAAAAATAATTTATCACAAATTGTGCATTTATATAAAAATTAACGTAAATTCGTTAGTTTTTAATAAATATCCTTTTAAGAGATTTAATGGCCTTTCAAAACATGCACGCATCTTGGCGTTGCAATGTAAGTTGCATCTGGTGAATATTCATTACCATCGCATGAATGACTATGCAAAAGCACATTAATTCTATTCTGACTGTGAGTATTAATTGGAATGCAACGTTGTGTACATGCGAAGAACAATAAACGATACAATAATATTATAAACGACGCATCTGTCAATCATTTTCCGATACGTATAATGCAATTTGAAACAATGGCACACAT
>NW_017170471.1:0-2273 GCF_001652005.2 Ceratina calcarata | reverse complement strand
TGGATACATGTTCCAAAGTTTAGTTTAGAGACAAAGTTTAATAGATCTTACACCTTGGGACAATGATTCCTGCTCTTATTTGTAGCTGACAACCAGAGCTACAACTTTCGTCTGAACCATTTTTCGCTTATTGAAACTTTTAACAAATAAAAACTCTTTTGAAAGGTTTCGAACTGGGAGGTTTACTTGTTAGTTTTAATTAAAATTCCAATCTCTTATAATACATAAGTACTGCAGCAGCGATCTTAAACGTGGAAAAGTTCAAGATTCAATTTATCAGAAGCTTTCAATTCCGATATCGAAATCAGAAATTCCAATTTATTCAACGTGAACGTGACGATCGTGCCCGTTCGAAGGATTAGCGGCTCTACATCGTTTCTAAGGTTCGCGATGTAACTAATTCCACCCAATTTTGATTAAATCGCAGTATCTACGGCCTAACGTTCGAGAATTAAGAAACCTGTTTAACGATACAATATGATTAAAGTCATGCTTCCGAAATCTTATAAAAATATAGTAATTGCCGTGCATCAATACTCCCATCTGTCAAGAGTTTAATCACATTTGCTTTCGACAAAATTAATTGATATTTATTAAGTAAAAATAAATTGAGAAAAAACATGTTTTGAGGTGAAACTAAAATTACAATTTGTCATCCTCTATGAAGTTAGTAATAGCAGTATGAACTGTCCTTGTAGCAGAGGAAATTAGATTTTATAATCCAGGTACATTACTCCGAAGATTGCCTCTCTTTATGTCTGTGACGTTTCAATCTAATCTTGGGAAATTTTAATATCATACGACACGAGTAGGTATATAGAACCTTTGTAACTTGCTTCTATTTAACCGCTTAACCCCCGGACCACTTGATTTATTCGATGATTCGCTCGCTTCCCTCCCGGGTGCCAGCTTGCAAACACACGCCGCACGTTCTACTTTAATATCCTTTATTGCTATGATTCTAAAAATTTTTCATTTCTATTACTACATAGAAGTCAAATTAGATTTTGAGAATGGAAAATGAACCGAATTCGATATCCATTGATTGAATTCGAGTGTATCCTGCAATAAGACAACTGAAGCAGGAAATCCTTTAATAAAATCGTGAAAAGATAAATCTTTACACATTCGTTTTCCTTGTATGAATTCTATAAAAAAATTGTATGAAATTTTTTTTAATTGAGACACTAAAACGGTCTATCACGGGATACGTCCTTTAGAAAGTTGCAAGAACTATCTCGCGGTAATCGCGATCTCACCTTGGTAGCTCGTAACGTCGCGGCAGATAATAAAAACTTCTTTTTTACAGAGTACAACAGTTATTCCAAGGGGTAATTGATGACGCCATTGTACACCGGCATCAGAGTGTTTGCGTTTATATCTCGAACATGCAAAAAGAGCTTTGCTTTGCCCCTTTTTACAATGACGTTAACGACAGAAAAACCGAGAGATAAGAGTTAAGTCGCTTATACAGTGTCTCTCTGTGAATAACTCACAGTCCAATAATTTTATAGAGTTTAATAAAAATCTTCGCCATTGTTTACTTACAACCATAATTTTATTCTTAGTTAATTGCCTATACATGATTTATTATTATTATTTTATAATTAAATTTAAGACAAACGCTGGTGAATATGCATAGCTCTGCGTATGTGAGAGAAATAACTAAATATGACGAGTGCATCCATTCATTGTTTCCTCAAATGCATAGAAATACTATGCACGAGCAAATATGGTATGTGCGTACATACGCGCGCATGTATCGTCAGAGAGCTCTTGGAGATTACCCGGAATTTCACTTCAACCAGCCAAGATGCTGCGCGAGTTCACCAACCGACTATTAACTGCATCTAATTACAAGGGTCGATGCAACATAGATGTCTAATTAATGGTCGCGAGATTTACATGGAGACGTGCGCGTGAGCGTTTCGTACGTGTTGCGCGAGACGTCTCACGGTGATGAATGCCTTTGCCGTGGACTTACTTGTTGTTTCTGATACGGATGAATTGAATTTAATGGAATACCAGGATCGCGTTGCAGAAAGACCGGATTAGGCTGGCGCGTGCGAGATATCATTCGACGTTCTTCAATTGAAATCATCGATCACCGTTCTAATTGCCATCGATCTTATCGAAGATGGAGTAATAAATATTATAAGAGTGCTGGCATCCGCATCGCGGCTTCCATTACGCATTATAAGTGTATAGAATTAATTATTAATTTATTTATAATCATCTTTTCAATCTTTGATAAAAATCAGGACGAGATGTGC
>NW_017170470.1:0-210 GCF_001652005.2 Ceratina calcarata | reverse complement strand
CTCGTCGAGTAAACATAAGGGTCTAAATGACGCAGGGTCATCCAGGGGTTTTCCTGGTTTGCATAATAAAACTAATTTAGCTCTTTTCCAGTTTATAGGGAAGATAGATTTTTTAAAACAGTCGTTGAATACTGTGCGGATATATGTAGGGTTTTTTGATATGTAATGGGCTACTATAATAGCTGGTACACCTGACAGACCTGGAGCAGA
>NW_017170469.1:0-210 GCF_001652005.2 Ceratina calcarata | reverse complement strand
CTAAGGTACATAAACTTTTGGGATTGACTGTATAGCCAATACATCCTTAAAAATACCGAATATGAACTTTATTATGAACTATATGAATTTTATTATATTTAAATAATTTTCGTCTGGTCTCAAGTACTTTTCTCATCGTTACCAACTATTATACGATCTCCAGTTCTTAGTATATTTTTAAAATAGCTCTATTTCTCAACTCAGAATTGA
>NW_017170468.1:0-210 GCF_001652005.2 Ceratina calcarata | reverse complement strand
GCATTTCTGAAATCGCTGGCGTTGATTTCCTTTCCATCACGTTCCACGTGAAGAGACTTTCCCGAGTCTTCTTTCTCCGCCATTTTTTTTACCTCTTTCACTTTTTGTCTTTTATCTACGCACTAACCACAGAAGTCCCGGGTTTCGGCACCAATTTGTGGGAGAACGTTCTATTTTGTATTAAACTGACACAGATACACGTTTTGAATA
>NW_017170467.1:0-210 GCF_001652005.2 Ceratina calcarata | reverse complement strand
TGTAGTTTATTATTCGTCATTTTCTTAAAACGCTTCGTATTGAGCGGAGCGGTTGCACGCGTCAAAGGCCGGGCGTCCAGATCCGAGCCAATGCTCGGATTCGTAGATCGCGCGAATCGAGCGCTCCGATTGGTCGAGGTTTTTTTGTTAATAACTCCTCAACCGCACGTCGGACAACATTTTTGCTAAAGAAAATGTTGTTTAAAATCA
>NW_017170466.1:0-210 GCF_001652005.2 Ceratina calcarata | reverse complement strand
GCCATGGCACAGCTCTTCATATGCGCTGATTTGCACTCATCGGTGCAATTGCGGCATTCGCTTATAAATTGTCATTTCCTGTGTTTTCTTTTCCAGCAATTTTGTCCTTTATGTATCTAGGCTCTCTAATCGTCTGGCCTCTGTTGAACCTGCTATCAACAATTCCTGGCAGCATGCAGTCCTCATGAAAACTTGTGACGGAGCATATCG
>NW_017170465.1:0-210 GCF_001652005.2 Ceratina calcarata | reverse complement strand
AGGGGATAGGTGGCCCCTAACGGGTCCGGAATCGAGGTACTAACGCGAAATAAACTGGACACGTGGATTGCACTTGTTAACGCCGTTTATTTAATAACCAATGCATTTGGGACGTAGGACTTCGGGGCCTGGTATCTGGAATAGCCGGGGAATGGTCCGTCCCAGTCGTCGTCAGTTAAGTCGGTGCCGTCAGTGCTCGTCCTCGTGTGC
>NW_017170464.1:0-210 GCF_001652005.2 Ceratina calcarata | reverse complement strand
CAGTAGTAGTCCTTGCTTTTTTTGGACTGCTGTCATTACTGTCAACGTTTTTCCTCTTTGTTCCAGCTTTTTTCTCTGCCATTGTCTTTTTCAATCCCTTCATCTTCCTCGTTTGTATTCTGTTAAGCTTCTGTGCTCCAACATGTATGCGACCGAAGGTGCTTCCAAGATTATCCACAGACATATTCTTCTTCTTCTTAACCTGTGATG
>NW_017170463.1:0-210 GCF_001652005.2 Ceratina calcarata | reverse complement strand
ATTGACCCTTTCTCAGTCGAACGGAGGAATCATAAGCCTTCTCAATCCCGGTCCCCGTCTGATTCATGCGGGTGCCGTTAAAATTCCCAATCCCCTTCTCGTTCAGACTGTTCTCACGTCGTACTGAACAAAATAAACCTCGCATGTCAACAAAGTCAGAGATAGAACCATAGTACTTTGTGACGGAGCATATTTCCTCTGTCCCCGCGT
>NW_017170462.1:0-210 GCF_001652005.2 Ceratina calcarata | reverse complement strand
GATTTTATTATCTTTATTATATGTTTCTGTCTTCAATTTTTATTCAGTATCACAAATGTTACATTCTTCTACCGAAAGCAAATAACATACTTTTTTGTGGTATGCAGAAACATTTATTTCCTATGCAATATATAAAAAGATTTGTTAAAAATTTTTATTAGGTCAAATCCTGAGGTGAAAAATAATTGTTTAATTTTTTTATTGGGATCA
>NW_017170461.1:0-210 GCF_001652005.2 Ceratina calcarata | reverse complement strand
TAAACCTGACACGTTGAATTCGATTTATTTCGTATTTCTGGCTTCAAGGTCATTTTAAGGTCATGTTGTACTATAGTGTTGAACTTGTTTAGTTGTCGGCTATAATATGCAACAGAAAAAACTATACAATCCCATTTAAAAAACTTTCGTGACCGAAAAAAAAAATATTACGATGGCAATGTGGGTCCTTCGAAACCATTCTAATCCTGG
>NW_017170460.1:0-1327 GCF_001652005.2 Ceratina calcarata | reverse complement strand
TTTCTTTCTTTCTTTCTTTCTTCTTTCACTACTTTTCTCTTTATCCGAAGCTCCAACTTCGTACGGAAGCTCTTCTTCGTCACTTTTCCCCCGTTTTACCTTCTTCTTCACCGCTTTTGTATCCTCCCTCCACAAGCTCTTGCACAGTTTCTCTCCCTCTTTCTCTGGCTGTTCGCGTTCGCGCAGCTTCCACTCCTTCTCCACGTACCATCCTTCGATCCCACTATCTCCGTCTGTCTCTCCGTGCTCTAATATGGCCAGCCGGTGTCCAATTACCCGTTTCGTTCTCGCTACAGTTTTTCCACGTTCTCCACGAGCGCACCGTCGCGCAGTGCCAACGAAAAGAAGGTGCTGATCGACCGCAGCGACACGACGTTCCTATTTTCTGCTTTTCTTTTGCCTTCGTGAACCTCATTCATCCCGCAGCGACGTCCCAACTTTACCGGCACTCGCGATTTTTCCGTGAGATGTTCTGAACGCCGGAATCGAGCCAACGTGCGATTTAAATCGGGAAACCGTGCCGGTGTGAATTTGCTCGAAGGATCGGTAGAAGAAGGGAAGAGGAAAGGGGAAGCGATTAAAAATATATGGCAGGAGAACGTTGCTGCGGTGGCGGGTGGAGGTGCCAGCGAATTATCGTAGCTTAAGAGAGTGGGAGTGGAACGCGATTAAAGTCGCAGAAAAAAAGGGGGATGAGAGACTTTTCCCACGTGGCTATTATTTTCCCTGCTCTTTCGCCAAGGAAATCGATGATTCTTGGATTACCGGTAATCCAACAGCAAAGTGATTTTCACTTTAGGTACCTTCAGGCAAAAGTGACACACCTAATTGTCTTTTTATTTAATCGCGTCGCCGGTATCTCGGATCATGCAACTAAAATGCTCGTAGCACTTGATCTTGTCTGACCGGACACGCGGCTCTCTACTTATGGATCGTTCCTCGTCTGATCTATCGTCGACACGATCTACTTTCGTACATTACACAAACGCAGGTTCCCTTCTATTAAGAATAGCTCAAGCGTAATGCGTACTTCTCATCGGGGAAGACATATAATTTCCACGTTCTCCAATTTCCTCGAGAATGCCGATTCGTGATTACGCGATCGTCGTCGTTCCACGTATACGCGGCGGAGTTGTTTAACGGTGGTGATTTAATTTCCAGCTGTCACAGCGCCGGATATTGGTGATCGACAAGTGTGACTACTTGGGGCCCCCGTAGAGAGGGCCCCTAACCAGAGGAAACCGCCGGAAGGCGGTCAATCTGTCAAGGTAAACGCTTCTTTCCCCGTCCCCCGTTTGATTTTCAAAACTCTAACTACCCCCTTACT
>NW_017170459.1:0-210 GCF_001652005.2 Ceratina calcarata | reverse complement strand
ACTGACCGTGACCCATCGTGAGCAGGTGCACTTGCGAATGAATGAGTAAGTCTAATCTCTACAATTTTTGCATTCTCTTTTAAATTCAATATTCCCTGCGACTCGTTAATTCCTCATTTATCCTATCATCATCCATCAGTTATCAACATATGAAATGTCACACATCATCAGTTATCATCATAATCTATCATTTCCCCATCCATTCCACGT
>NW_017170458.1:0-210 GCF_001652005.2 Ceratina calcarata | reverse complement strand
ATTGCACGTTTTCTAACGTTGCTGTGTTTGAGCTTACGTTTGTTTTAAGATTTTGGTATCCCTTTGACAGATTTTATGGATTTGCGTTACGTTAAGAATTCTTAATTTGATACAAATATATCATTGCTACATCGCAGTTTTCGATAATCGTTGAGACGAAATGACCGTTTCGAGATTCTTATGTACTACGTACATCATATGTCATAATCT
>NW_017170457.1:0-210 GCF_001652005.2 Ceratina calcarata | reverse complement strand
CTTTAAGAGTTAAAATCATATTTTGCCTATTTGAATGAAAATGGAAGTCATATGTGGGAGATAATTAATGTAAAGAATATGAAGCAAATGAAAATTTTATGTGTAATGGAATTAGAATATTTGCTTTCATTTTCAGTTTTTATTTTAAGATTATTGCACGCTATACGAACGCATTAAAGGCTATTTTAATATCAAAGGACTCCAGTGCAT
>NW_017170456.1:0-210 GCF_001652005.2 Ceratina calcarata | reverse complement strand
GCTTGGGCCGAAGGAACGTCTATCGATACGTTAAAAATAATTGGGAACTGGTCGACGACATAACTATTGACTTACCACCGGATACCCTTTTGTACGCTGAAGTTCTATATGAAATGAAAAAAGAATTTAAGCACATGCAGAAAGTACTTGCATTGCATATTTTAGATGCGTATTTCTTGGGAGGAGAAAATATTAGTCAAAAATACTTGA
>NW_017170455.1:0-210 GCF_001652005.2 Ceratina calcarata | reverse complement strand
CCAATTACGAGGTTACAAGTATTCTACAGGTCGCGATTTAGCATCAGGATATTACTTACCTGGTACCAGTCGCGAAAAATTCGATAGCGAAAACCGCATTTGTGACATCCGAAGGCTATTATGAGTTTGTTCGGATGCCATTTGGTTTGATGAACGAGCCAACGGTATTTCAACCTGTGAAGAACAAGACCCTCGGACCCTTAAAAAATA
>NW_017170454.1:0-210 GCF_001652005.2 Ceratina calcarata | reverse complement strand
CTTATTCTGCCGCTGCATACTTGCGTGTCATTGCAGCCGATTCAAGCGTGCATACTTTATCGGATATTAACGGGTGATAGAAAACGTAGCGAGTCCGCCCAGCTCGATTCGTCGGAATTACGAGAAGCATCGACCAGAATTGTACAGCACGTGCAGCATTTTAAGGAAGAACGACGCTGCTTGAAACAGCAACGTCCTATTCCGTCCAAG
>NW_017170453.1:0-210 GCF_001652005.2 Ceratina calcarata | reverse complement strand
TAGGACCAACGGTCTGGGAGTTATTGACAAAAAACGAAATTTTTTGCCAAAAGTTCGCTGTTTCGACGGTAGGAAAGGCCGAATTTCGTCAATGCCACTAAAATACCAATTAATCATATTTAACTCATTAAATATCGAAGTCAGAAGAGAAATTCATAGAACCTTTTTAAAGAACCTATCTCAATACCTACAACTTTTATTTGAAACATT
>NW_017170452.1:0-210 GCF_001652005.2 Ceratina calcarata | reverse complement strand
ATTGCAAAGTATGTTTCCTTGTACGTTTAGATTAGCCTCAAATCTTCCAATCCTACATAAACATTTTTATTTTGCATTTTAATTACCCTTATTTCCACGCCTTCGGTGATGAACAAATTACATAAGGAAAACGAGAATTTGATGATTCATTAAACTTCATCTCGATAAAAATGTTTCTATGATTGAGGGGAAACTTTATCTACAATATAT
>NW_017170451.1:0-210 GCF_001652005.2 Ceratina calcarata | reverse complement strand
GCACTTCAACTCAATGACGGATCCCGAAAAATCCAACAGAGTATTACGAAATAATTCGAGTATTCGCCTAACGCGAAGATGGATATCCGCCGATTTCGATAAAATGATCGTCATCCCGATCCAGTCGCGCCCTTCGTGCACCGTGTAGTTCACGAACCACGCGGATAGTGAAGTTTATTTTGTGAATGAAAAACAATCGGCTCCTTTCGG
>NW_017170450.1:0-210 GCF_001652005.2 Ceratina calcarata | reverse complement strand
GTTCCACACTTATCGCTCTGCACATTCATACCCAGACTCGTGAGGTATTTGCAGAGTCTTTTGAGCTGTTTAGCGGCCTCGATCTCATTTGCTGCCAGGAGCACTAGGTCGTCTGCGAATGCGAGGATCGATACGTTTTCTTCGCCGACAGTAACGCCTTCTGTCGTTTCGTCCAATACATTGATGATTGGATCGATTATAATATTAAAA
>NW_017170449.1:0-1328 GCF_001652005.2 Ceratina calcarata | reverse complement strand
TACAATTTTGAAAATTTGAACCAACTGAGTCGTGGCATTAATATTATTTGGTCGAATGAAATGGCGTTTAAACAGCCATTCGCATTCCTGCGTGTTCGCATTTATTTAGCGTTGGGAATATCTGCTACGGGCTCGAATTTAGGTGGGAGGAGCCGATGGAACGTCGCGTCGAGGCGGACGTATTTGAACGCCTTCGTGTTAAAAGGGCAAACAACCGCCGGCTCACCGTTAAACACCCGTACCCCCTCCCCACCGACGCCGATTTATATTACTCCCGCAAATCTTTGGCCGAATGTCATCGATAAATATTTGCGGCCTCCCCGCGAATTTACGAGCGAGGAATTCGCAGAACGAGCTTCCTCGCCTAGCGAGTGCTAAAATTTCCTCGAATAGTTTTGTATCCCCCCGTGGAATCCGGCGTAATTAATGGCCGCGAATGAATCTCGACTTTCTTTTCACTTGCCGGATTCCGGGCAACATTCCGGATTCAATAATCCGGCGAACTTCCCGGCTTCTCAGTTCTAATTCGAAGGAAAACGAAGACTTTGTACAAATTTTTCTTTAGATTTTCTTCAGTAAGAAATGTGTGGAAAAAATGTTTAACCTTCGCAGTCATAGGCGCATTCTACGTCTTCGGATCGGTGAAGATTTCTAGAAAAATAGTTACCATAAAATTCAACTTGACCTTGACTTTAAATTTCAAGGTCAACAATTTGAATTTATAATTCGCTGATGTAAATTTTGTATGTCATAAATGTTGGAAGGCCACGAATTTCCAATTCTTCCACAGTTCTTTCACCAATGAATAAAAAAGAACTTTGACCTTGAAATTTGAGATCAAGGTCAAAGTTTTATTTTATTCGTTGATCAAAGAATTGTGGAAGATATGGAAATTTGAGGCCTTCCACAGTTCTTTCATCAGCGAATAAAAAGAACTTTGACCTTGAAATTTAAGGTCAAGGGCAAATTGTCTTTTACGAACGTTCGAAGACTAAACATTTCTTTATCTCTTGTATAAGAAGAAATATTTGTACTATCGATGAGAATCGGACTTGAGTAAAAAAAAGGCCGACTTGCAAGAACCGATGGGTCGTCCGAAAATCCAATCAAAATGGAAATGCTGATCGGGGCTGGTTTCTAATAAACGGAAGCTATGGTCCGAGAGCCGCGGGTACATTGAATTTCGCGGCGGTAATTCGAAAATTACCAATCAGCAGGGCCGTGGCTTTTATTACCGAGCCACCGGTTACTCATTATCGAGATTTATGCGTTTAATATCGTCGCGCTTGTGTTAAGCAACGTAGAGACGTGAGAGAAGTAGGGGAGGG
>NW_017170448.1:0-210 GCF_001652005.2 Ceratina calcarata | reverse complement strand
GACCCAGAGCAGAATGTTCGAAAATACCGCCATCGCTACTTCGTCCAAACGCTCCAACGTCAATGGCTATGAATGTATAATTGGCATCCACTAGGGCCATTAGAACAATTGAGAAGGTCTTCTTGTAATTGAAATATTGGGAGCCTGTGTTGGCTGGCGCTTCGATGACGACGTGCTTGCCATCCAGCGCTCCCAAGCAATTAGGAAAGT
>NW_017170447.1:0-210 GCF_001652005.2 Ceratina calcarata | reverse complement strand
CGCAGCGATTACTGGCCTGGAGTCTTCGCAGCTTCGCCGCCGCCGCTGTTGGAAATCTGTCTTCCGTCTTGACACTTGAACATGGGACAATTTCGTTTATTTTCACTTTGTCGTTGTTAAAATTATGCATATCGTTACTGAAAATGTTTAAAAACATATGTTAGGGGATAGGTGGCCCCTAACGGGTCCGGAATCGAGGTACGAACGCGA
>NW_017170446.1:0-210 GCF_001652005.2 Ceratina calcarata | reverse complement strand
AATCATTGTATTGATTCTCCTACATTGCTGGCTCAAATTAAGCTAAACGTTCCAACTCGTTTCTTATGGCCTTCCAAAGCTTTTTTTATTGAATGATATACATCTAGATTTGGAAGTGCAGATGTAATGGTTAGAATATCCTCCAAAACGAACAAACTATACCACTTGTTTGATATTTTCAGTGACTCTGCAATTGTCATTAGGCGTAAG
>NW_017170445.1:0-210 GCF_001652005.2 Ceratina calcarata | reverse complement strand
GTATGACGCCATCAGCTGGACTGACACGCTACTGGAATTCGGCGGCGCTTCTGGCTACAGCGAGAACTTCATAGTGTATCGTAGCGCCGGCGTTACAAGCTACCGTAACAGCAACTTCCTTGCTTTAGTAGACGGGTGGGATTTCATATTGCAGTACTAGAGCAAGAAGGATAGTGACAAAATCCGTCGTGCCAACGGCGACAGCTTGGG
>NW_017170444.1:0-210 GCF_001652005.2 Ceratina calcarata | reverse complement strand
TTTCTTTATTCTTGAATAGCACGTAGCTATTCTCATTAATGCAATATAGGTTTAACAATGCATGGGTTTCAATCCAAGTGAGACTAGTTTTAGTTTAATATAATATTAAATGAATTCGTTTTATAATTAAGTAACGAAAACCTCAAATTAGTACATAAACTGTACCTTCATAATTAAAGGACATAATTCTTTAATAGCACATTGCTATTC
>NW_017170443.1:0-210 GCF_001652005.2 Ceratina calcarata | reverse complement strand
AAAAACCTGTTTTTCTTTTTTTGCAAATAACTCGTTAACTATTGGAGCTAGCATAAAAATTTTATATGCAAATTGTAGGTCTCGTCGTCCTCTACAAAATGGTCACAACAACTCCCCCCTGCGTCTATCCGTTTGGGAGTTATGGGCAAAAAACTAAATTTTTTGTCAAAAGTTCGCCATTTCGACGGTGGAATGGTCGGATTTCGTCAA
>NW_017170442.1:0-210 GCF_001652005.2 Ceratina calcarata | reverse complement strand
CTTTATGAAGATGAAATCAATCTAGCGCCAGTATGAAATCGGAAGACCTAATAGTGTCCGAAATCTTTTTTGGCATAGGCTAGTTAATTAACAGTATCTCGATAGTGTCAGGGATTTGTACGTGAAACGTTCGATCTGCACTGTGAGACTTTGAATTGCCGACTCGCCGGAGCTCCGGCTCGGAAGCCCTCTTATTGCTTCCGAGAATCC
>NW_017170441.1:0-210 GCF_001652005.2 Ceratina calcarata | reverse complement strand
GATTTCATTATACGTAGTAATTTTTAGGACTATCTTAAAAGAGTATTAAGTGCTTCTTATTCTATGTAAGTAGCCACACGGTCAGGTTGCAATATGTTTAAGTTGTCATCGTGTGAGAAATAAAGAACTTTCTGGGAGTTGTACAAAATATAAACTAAACGCAGGGTCCGCTAAATCACCATCTACAAGATCATACGTTAACGAGATTCG
>NW_017170440.1:0-210 GCF_001652005.2 Ceratina calcarata | reverse complement strand
CGATTCGCATGTTTTCCGGTGTCGTGGGAATTTCGTCGTAAACTGTATACACGATAACAGCCATCGTGCATAATTGTTTTGATTAAATATAAAAAAGAAGTTACATAACTTGAGGATTATAAATTTGTACAGATCAAAGTTTCCTGGGCGAATACTTCTGGTAAACATTTAATAATAATTAACAAATTCAATATACATAATATAATACTG
>NW_017170439.1:0-210 GCF_001652005.2 Ceratina calcarata | reverse complement strand
GGTGAGTGTGGTGTGTGCTGTTGCTATTAGTCGCTGATTCGTAGCGGTGTTCTTTTTGATCTGCTCGTCACGTTCTCTGGCTCTGGTATAATCTTTTGTAATGACATCTCTGATTAGTTCGAATTGCCGGTTAAGTTGTTCCATGAACTCTTTTTGCTCTTTAAAATGTTTGAGCAGCTCTTCCATCATTTTATCTATTTGAGTTTGATT
>NW_017170438.1:0-1328 GCF_001652005.2 Ceratina calcarata | reverse complement strand
TAAATGGTCCGACACATTTTTGCCGCAATCACATTAATACAAACTTAAACCTGGAATTTGTAGTCGCTTCTCAATTCTCAGTTTCTAATTGCTTGCTCCATATTTATGTGTTTCGTGATATATGATCGATAACATCGAGAATATTATTGAGTAACACAGTTTTGAATATTATTGACGTGAGTAAACCTACCATACGACCAAAGACGCTTCAGTAAAATGTTAAAAAGTGTTAATCAATAATGACATAAAAGATTTAAATATATATCCTCAATTTTTCAGAAAAAAAAACTACTGAATCGAAATCGTTACGTGAATTTACATGATTTGTTAGTAGAATCACCAGGTCACACATGATGCAAATACTTGATTAGAAAAATAGCAAGAATAGTCATTCTATCCGGGAGAAAGCTGTTCCCAAAGAACAATGAGTTAAAAAAAAGAGGAAAGCGAGATAAAAGAACCTCGACAGTGGTATCGCTATAGGTAGGAAATTTCGCGTGGCAGAATTATGGGCCTCGGAGGTGCCGCCTCTCGAGAACCTGTCTCCACTATCTCCTCTTTTTTCTCATCCCGCTCCACGTTTCCAGAAACGGGCACACCGTGAAAAAACAAAGAGAGGAAAGAATGTGCACGCGCGCACGTACGCCGCGAAAAGAACACAACCGACCAGTAACAAGGTAACGCGATGGGAAAAATAAGTAAAGAAGGAAGAAGAGAAAGGTGTTCCATCTTTCTTCCTTTTTGTTTTTAAAGAGGGGGAGGAGTGGTACGTCTCGCGTTAACTCGGGGAACTCGTTTAAAAGTGATAAATGCGAAACCGGGAATATGACTGAGAAAAATAACACGACCGGGGGGTGGTCGGTTTGAGTGCGTGCTGAAAACGTAGGGAATGAGACGAGGGCCGAGAAGGGATGGGCGGCCGGTTCGTCGATCGGAGGAATCGAAAAACTAATATCCGCCCCCGGGGGCCGTTTGTTTCGTATTGTTTCGGACGCTCGCTTCCCAGGCGGTTGTCTTCCAGTAACGTGATTGAGTGTCGCCATTCTTCATGGGTTTTCGCCGACTCGCGCGCTCGCCTCTTTCCTTTTCCTCCGCGGCGAGGCACGGAATCGCGTAACAATGACACTGGGCAAGGGTAAACATTCGGAGGGCTCGATTCTTTCAGATTCTCATTTTCTCACTGGTGTTACCATCATTGTTAGACCTATATAGAGAATAAGACTTAGGTCTATATGCACAGTAAAATGTTTATGATGTCAGTTTAAAAAATGTGTTTAACCCCTTCCCGTGCCATTTAGCTCGACGAAACTATCTGTATTAATTATAAG
>NW_017170437.1:0-210 GCF_001652005.2 Ceratina calcarata | reverse complement strand
ATATACTCTGTGTGTGTATGTGTGCGTGCGCACGCGCGCGCAAAAGAAGGTGCGACGTTGCCAATTCTTATCGCGCTCACTCGGAGTAAGTTGAAAAGTTAGATAGTTGTTCCGTTTAAACGCTTGTAACTTAACCCTTTCGCGACGGATGCCGTGTATACAGGGTGTCCCAGCTAACTCTGGCATCTGAAATATCTCGCTTGTTTTTCA
>NW_017170436.1:0-210 GCF_001652005.2 Ceratina calcarata | reverse complement strand
GATCGAGGGTGAGTAAAAAGAACAACGGAATTTAGCATGAAAATATAAATCTAGTAAACTCAATATTTTTATGAGAAAATATTATTCTTAGCACTTTTTTATTTTTCACATCATTTTCATAATCTCCTTATCCAGTTATGCTCTTTACTTTTCTATGCAATTTAGAAGAGTACGATGTCAATCTATCCTTATAATTGCTGAGAGAATACA
>NW_017170435.1:0-210 GCF_001652005.2 Ceratina calcarata | reverse complement strand
AGTTCGACGCAACTAAAATATCATCAATATACGCGTAACAAAAATCTAATCCGCGCATCACCTCGTCCATAAAACGCTGAAATGTTTGTGCGGCATTACGAAGTCCAAAAGTCATATAAACAAACTCGAACAACCCAAAAGGAGTTGTAATGGCTGTTTTTGGAATATCCTCTGCCGCGACGGGGATCTGATTGTACGCCCTAACAAGAT
>NW_017170434.1:0-210 GCF_001652005.2 Ceratina calcarata | reverse complement strand
TACCGTCCCAAACCGTCGAGGAAGGGCTACGCGATTTAGAGCGCGTATTGGAGGCTTTGGACAAGGCGGGGTTTACACTAAATATCGAAAAATGTAAATTTTTCGAGACCTCGATAAAATACCTGGGCCGGGAGATATCCGCCGCAGGTATAAAACCGGACAAAGAAAAGATTAAAGCCCTGGTAGAATCACCGGTCCCACGCAATGTGA
>NW_017170433.1:0-210 GCF_001652005.2 Ceratina calcarata | reverse complement strand
TAATCCGGTGCGCCGCCTCAGGTATAAGGGTCGTCTACCTGTTTGTTCGTTTTTTACCTATTCCCGTGTTGATCTTTCTTTTTCGCGGTTTCGCGTTTGGTTGTTGCCTTGCGTATGCGTTTTGTTTAGATGTCGTCTCGGTTGTTTTAATATTAATCGATCGCCCGTCTGTTTATTTTGTCTGTTCGTTTTATCGTTTAATATATTTTG
>NW_017170432.1:0-210 GCF_001652005.2 Ceratina calcarata | reverse complement strand
TCACACACATCCGTGGTTCACAACGGAAGAGAGCAGTATATCTTCCCAACAACAAGGGAACCATGCCGGAACCTTCACACAACCGGCTCTATATCAATTTCATCAGGCGTTAAAATCTCAGGCGTCCAGTCAAATTCATCAGCGACCTTCAGCTGAACGCTCGCTGGGGAAATTGGAGTAGAAGGAGCATGCAGCGGTACCACGTACTCT
>NW_017170431.1:0-210 GCF_001652005.2 Ceratina calcarata | reverse complement strand
GTTTTGTAATACTAGGTTTCTAAGTCCAATTTAAGACACTGACTATTGTATTTATTAGAACGAGTATAAGTTCATTTTAATGGAACCAAATCTGGGAACCAAATTCTGAAATTTTAGTTCGTACATTTCAATGTCTAATCAATTGAATTGATTTCATACCTATTACGATTACTCAGAAAATATTGGAGTTACAATAAAATTGTATAAGAG
>NW_017170430.1:0-210 GCF_001652005.2 Ceratina calcarata | reverse complement strand
CTTCTAAACAATATTTCCTCAACATTTATTATATTGTGTCATAGTTATACCGGTAGACTTTAGACCTCCTATACAAGTGTACATACAAAAAAATAATCAGCTTTTCAGTCTTTACATAAAATATTAACATATTTACTCAAATTGAAATTGAAATTCAGCATAAATATGTTCAATTACTTTCATTTCTAGAATATTAATCATACAAACCGG
>NW_017170429.1:0-210 GCF_001652005.2 Ceratina calcarata | reverse complement strand
AATGTCGAATTTACGTGTATATAAGGGTACGCGGTGCCCGACGGCAATGCTGCCCGCTGACGGGCCTCAAACTTGCCTTCGGGCCGCTACCGCGCCCCTTGATTATACCGATGAGTCAACGCGAGCCGTACCGAGAAAAAATAATAACACCGTCGGCCGGCCGGAATCACCGGTAACGAGAATTCGCATTCGAATTCTCGGAACAGGTGT
>NW_017170428.1:0-210 GCF_001652005.2 Ceratina calcarata | reverse complement strand
TAAAAGTTGTAGGTACTAGGTACTACCTACAAATAAGGTTCTGTACAATTTTATCGTGACTCCAATATTTTTCTATTATTCCTCGAGTATGAAACCGATTCTTCAATATAGAGAGAAGAAAAATAAATATAGATAAGACTCGAGGTTCGCCTCGAGCGAGTAGTTCCAAAAATGAGTACGGATAAATCCAGAGATTATTGTATCTTTTTT
>NW_017170427.1:0-1328 GCF_001652005.2 Ceratina calcarata | reverse complement strand
TGCGAATATTTCGAACGAAGTCGCTCTCGCGAAAAGAGGAGGACGAACAAACAGAGGGAGTACATATATTATAGTATGTGTTCCTCGCTAGCCGAGGGTTAAAAAGGTGGTGGATACATAATAAACGCGTTTACTTTCCCGTGTCCCCTTCCCGAGGCTAGAACTGTGAATCTTGTTGCTTCGCCCCCTATTATTCGCGTCAGCTCGTAACTCGGAGCACCCCGCGTCTCATCCCCCTCCCCGCCCCGCTTACGAGCAGCCCCGTAACACCGCCACCGCTCATTACGGTTTCTCTCTTTTCCATCAGTTTTTCTTCTGTCCTCTGGCCACCGGCGACCCACCTGTTTGGTCGGTGGGCCTCGACGGTTTTTATTGCCCCTGTCCGGGCAGTTTGAACGATCGTACGAGCGAGCCGGGCTCTCCTCGTGCGTACGTACGTGCGTACATACAGAGAAAACAATTACGAGCACGTACATCCATGTCACGAGATAAGTCGGCGTCATAAATTACGGGATACAATATAAATGCAAATTTAATGTCGGCTAGCCTACTCCTATTTGCATTCGCTCCTTTTATAACCCCCCTTCTTGTTTCTTCTTTTTTTACTGCTCGAAATCGGACCGCAGACGATGTCCCGTTTATCTTTATTCTTCATTGTCCAACTCGCCAACCAAGAAATCTGATATTTCGTCAAAATTCTGTGACACATTTAAATGAAATAGTATTATAGGTATAAATACTATTACTCGAAGCCTCAGGGATTTAAGAGAATCTAAAAGATTCCACAATTTTAATTATGTATTTTTGAATGTCTTATCACGGTTAGGCTGGCATGAGAGGAAGAAATTGAATTGAAAATACGAAGAACTGACTTCTCACATTAAATGACTTATGTTAAACATTTGATGACTTGTATTAAACATTTACTGCAATTAACACGATATGTTATTTTGGGTGTCATTCGTAAAGCGTGACGTCCTTTTGTCTCTAACTGTACCCGAGTTTCTTGTAATTCAGAAAGCGTTTCCCGGTGACAACCGAACGGAAGGTCTTCGCTATTCGTCTTCGCCGGAGCCCCGTTGCTCGGGCCGGTTAACGTTTTAAATGCACTTCGGTATGCGAGGGCACGCGCGTGCCAGACGAATGGCGTAAACACAGCCAGAAAAGTTGGATTCGCGTTGCAGCTAGCCGCGAGACAGTACATTAGCTATTGTGTCAGCCAATTAAACAGGCGTGGAGCGTCCCCATTCCTCGCAATAATATTCATCCATAAAGCTAGATGAAATATAATTAGACGTTGGGATAGGAAAATATCGTTTAATGAAAAT
>NW_017170426.1:0-210 GCF_001652005.2 Ceratina calcarata | reverse complement strand
CTACGTCCATCCGTTCGGGAGTTATTGAGCAAAAAGGAAAAGTATTGTCCAATGTTCGCTATTTCGACGGTGGGACGGTCGGATTTTTTCAGGACCCATAAAATGCCGATTAATCATACTTAACTGGTTAAATATCGAAATAAGAAGAGAAATTCATAGAATCTTATTTATAATGGACGTCAATGACTACAACTTCCATATAAAAATTTT
>NW_017170425.1:0-210 GCF_001652005.2 Ceratina calcarata | reverse complement strand
TCAAATGCGCATTACTTAACTTTGTAAATATTGACTGTTTCGTCCCAAGATACGCACAGTACAAGAGGTAAATATTTGGGGACAGGTAATTATTGGAGAGATTATAACCGATACATGCGCACTGTTATTTCTGAGAATTTAAAATATATATATTCAAGCATCGCCAACAATGTCTTTAATAGTTTTACCGCAAAATTTCCAAAAAGATGT
>NW_017170424.1:0-210 GCF_001652005.2 Ceratina calcarata | reverse complement strand
TGAAGGAGTGAAACTACGCAACACGTACAACCCTCCAACTTTACTTGCAAACACTGTATTACATTATAATCGTATATGTATTTAAATTGTAACGCGCTCTTTATACGTATATATAAAATATGAAAGTATAAAAAAAATATAAAGAGTATACAGGATGTCCCAGCTAACTCTGGCATCTGAAATACAGGGTGTCCCAGAACTAGTGTTAGG
>NW_017170423.1:0-210 GCF_001652005.2 Ceratina calcarata | reverse complement strand
TTAATTACAGAGATTACTGAGCAGAGAAAGACGGGACCAGGAGGACTAGGACCGAGTCGCCGGCGGGCTCCTCTTTCTGGATTTCCTAGTTTTTTCTTATTATTATTAAATTTTCTTCTTGTATATAAGGTGCAGGGTTTTCAAAATAAATTGGGGTTTTTTTTGTTTAAAGTAAACCTTGCGTCAATTTATTACAAATACCCGTTTCTC
>NW_017170422.1:0-210 GCF_001652005.2 Ceratina calcarata | reverse complement strand
AATATTTCGCAGGTTTAATCGGTGGTATTAAAGGAATGTTACTTATTTCGAAGTCGTAATAAAGGCAAGAGGGAACTTCATCTGAGTATAGTAAGGAAAGACATGTACTAATCTGTGGACAGAGGGGTTAAACCCTTAGCCACTCGCGCCCTAACGCGTCTCTAAGGATGCTCTCTTTGCCACTTCTCCGCGAGGGTCACCGAATGCTTT
>NW_017170421.1:0-210 GCF_001652005.2 Ceratina calcarata | reverse complement strand
GGATGGTTAAGGAGTTATTAATAAAAAAACCCCGACCAATGAGAGCGCTCAGCTGACGCGAGCTCCGACTCGCGAGTGTTGGCTCGCGGCCGGACACTTGGCTTTTGACGCGTGAACAAGCGCTCTAATCTAATATTTCAAACGGATTCGAAAATAAAAAGTGAAATAAAAATAATCGTACAGTGCAGAGTATAAAGTAAAAGTGAAAAA
>NW_017170420.1:0-210 GCF_001652005.2 Ceratina calcarata | reverse complement strand
CTAATTTACTAGGTTTCTTATGGTAGTAGTCCAGCTACGTTCCTACTCAAAAGTTGGTGAAGACCACTGAAGAGGTTGGAGGGTTTAGGCGATGCGAGAGAATCAGACAAGTCTTCCTCTTTTAGTTTCTTTATCTCTCTTGTTTTAGTGTCAGTCTTTTATTATTTCAAGATGGAGTATTGGACATTACAAACCTAATTTACTAGGTTT
>NW_017170419.1:0-210 GCF_001652005.2 Ceratina calcarata | reverse complement strand
GTATCGCATGGTGTACGCAATTAGTGCTTTGCGAGCAGCGTAGCGGGTGGAACTGTGAACGAGGCGAGGGTCCGCCGGTTCGAACCCCCAGCCGACGCCTAAACCGAAACGCGCAAGCCCGTCCCGGAGACCCGAGAACAGAACACGAGGTGGTTCCGTCTCGCGTGTCTCTGGACGGGACACCGGCTGCCTAAAGACAATTCCACACAA
>NW_017170418.1:0-210 GCF_001652005.2 Ceratina calcarata | reverse complement strand
TATTTCCAACGATCTATGAAAGATTAGTATAAAACGTGAATGAATGTATTAGACAATTATTATTAATGATCTTTAGAAGAAATACTAAGGCTTGAATGTTGGATGTCGAAAGAGAAATTCTTGCATAAGAAAAGGTTGAGTGCAGCGGTTGCTTACTTATATAAACTATAAAAAGTTCCTATTCTATGGAAGTGTCAGCTGATGTTCGGC
>NW_017170417.1:0-1330 GCF_001652005.2 Ceratina calcarata | reverse complement strand
TCCTAGCCATTTCACATAGACCTTATCCACCTTTTTACGCAACACTTTTTTTACTAGATAGCAATGTCACTATTGTTCGAAAATGTAAAATATCCAATTTCATCAATTGATGCCAGTAAATTCTCTAAATATTGATATTTCGGTTGTTATAATGATTTCGAGTACACATACAATTTCTCAAAACGCATACCATGCGGACTTTCAAGCANGCACGTGGGGCAATTGCTCTACGGATCGTAAATACGATCGCATTAATCGGCATCGAGCCGTCGTAATGAGAATCAGAGTGGTTACATGAAGTCACCACTCACGGGTCATAAATGATTATGACTGCGTCCCTCAGTATCGCACTGAGACAATGAATAAGTAGAGTGGTTACATGGAGTAACCGACTCACGGGTCATAAGTGATTACAACCGCGTCATTCAGTACGCAACTGAGAACCTGTGAAGGTAAAGCGGCTACACGGGTAGCCACTCACGGGTCGTAGATACGACCGCGTTTTATGAAATTATTCGGGATTGACCGAATCCCGCACTCGCAAACGCACTATGACACCGTACACGATCCGAACTGCACCGATTCCTCGAGACGACTGATTCAAAATTATATGTTGATCGGCTGAGAACACCCGCACAAGAGGGGAAAATGTTCAAACAAAATACTCGCCATGAAGGGCAAAGGAAAACCGTTGAGTTATTTACGACCCGCACGTGTATACGTTAAGACCGATACGAGACGACATTAACAGACAAAGACCCTGCCTTGACTCGTATATCGAGGCATAGGGCTATTCCCGGTGGTCTACGGCCCGAACCACTTGAAACGAAAAAATCCTTCGGTCGCGGTTAAATTGTTACTTCCGCGATCGAACAAGTACAATCCCAGGACATTTCGCATGCATCAAGAATCTCTCTCGGCTAGTTAGTAGCCAATTAAGTAAGAAGAAGAGCAAGAAATTCATTTGTGATCGGTACGCATTATGGCTAGACGTCATATGCTTCTGTAGAATCATAAATACATTACCTGCCACTTTTCCCCATTTTTTTTTTTTCAACTTGCCTGCACTATTTCTGCTCGAGCCAGAAATTGGGAACACACACCATCCGGTGCAAACAAATGAATGACTGTGCTATTGTACTGCCTAACGAAAAGGACAAGTGGTTAAAGTTCCAAAATTTTCGAAAGCTGCCGTTTGTAGTCTACGCCGATGTAGAATGTATTTTGGAAAAAATGACTGAGCAGTAGAACCAAAATTCATAATAAATATTCATAATATCAGCATCATAAAGTATTTAGTATTGGGTATTATATTCAATGTTCGTACGAT
>NW_017170416.1:0-210 GCF_001652005.2 Ceratina calcarata | reverse complement strand
TATTTCCATCGATTTCCGAATCGCCTTCGGGCACATAAACTTCGGTTATCGCGAGCACGTGTCCCTTGCGTTACCTTGGACTCGGAAATGCTCGGCTATTGCATAAAAGCGTCTGCGAAAAAAAAACCCAACAGGAAAAATACTGTTCTACGTACTATGCGCGGAATCGCAGAATGTTTGTAGCTGTTACTTGTAAAAAAGTGTGAATGT
>NW_017170415.1:0-210 GCF_001652005.2 Ceratina calcarata | reverse complement strand
ATATTTACTTCATAATTTTCTATCTCCGTGACACACATCTAATTTCAACTTACACTTGTAGTTTAGAAACAGTCGTAGCAATTTATTGTTTAAAAGATAACGAGGACGGGCGAAAACGTTAAAGATAATATATGAGATTAAAAAAAATTTTAGATAGATTATTAGAATAATAATTACTAGAGCCGATTTGTTCCATTGGCTACACACGGT
>NW_017170414.1:0-210 GCF_001652005.2 Ceratina calcarata | reverse complement strand
GCCCTAATCTAAAACGCCGGGATGTGAGAATCGGGTTTGTAAAATAACTCTCACGTCTGTAGTTTCCCTTAAACCCAAATACCGTTTATGAATGAAGCTAAGGAGCTTAAAATACAAAACACAGACGGATCAGAAGATTCACTTCCCATCCCTGTTGCACTTCACCCAGTCTTTTCCTTATTGCTTTCTGAAATTAGAGGAAACGAATAT
>NW_017170413.1:0-210 GCF_001652005.2 Ceratina calcarata | reverse complement strand
GTTGTTATGAGTAGTATCATTTCAGGAGACGCCATGTATATTGAAATGCCGATCGAGAAGCTCGCTGAACGCAATGCGATCATGGAACATGAGTATAGGAGCCAAAATTGGTGGGAATGGCGCCGCGTCAATGGTGAATGTGGCTGTGGCACAGATGCATATCGGGGGAACACCGCCGATTCGTCAGACAAGAGCGGCGTGATTATCGAG
>NW_017170412.1:0-210 GCF_001652005.2 Ceratina calcarata | reverse complement strand
ATCGATCATCGGTGCTCGCGAATATCGCCGAAGTTTGGCGCCACACCGACCCCCCGTCTACCTCGCCGGCCTACGTAGGTAGTCGGAGTGGGAGAAACGCAACGCTCGCGGTCGTCACCGATGTCGGATTTAAACCATACGTCCGTTGCTCGAACAGAGACTGAACATATATCCTCAAATATACCCGAGAATTCCACTTTCCAGGTTGAT
>NW_017170411.1:0-210 GCF_001652005.2 Ceratina calcarata | reverse complement strand
AGCGCCCTTGGGAAAAATGGCTGGCACCCATAGAATCACGAGGAGAAGCGGTGCAGTCACACTCCACGAAGCTGCAACTCGCGCGCAACCGTTGCCATAGTAAGGCAGAGAAAAGACGCGCAAGGCACAACGAAGGACGTAAACCATATACGTGCAAAACGGGTGACCAAATATTATTAAGAGCCAATCCAATTTCGAGCGCCCCAGATA
>NW_017170410.1:0-210 GCF_001652005.2 Ceratina calcarata | reverse complement strand
AAAAACTTCCCTCATAATTCCTGTCCCTCGCGGAGGAAAGATAGACGAATCTCGTTCTCGTTTACAATTCCAACGAGTTCTTAAATCTCCTAATTAAATTTAATTTGATAATTGTTTTACGCTTTTCTTATTCCATGGTATTTTTAAAGTCCCTTCGGCACGGGAACGTCGCTCGCAGATTATCGCAGAATTTTCGGCAGACGAAAATAG
>NW_017170409.1:0-210 GCF_001652005.2 Ceratina calcarata | reverse complement strand
ATATTAATTGTTACACAATATTACACTCCCTTCTAGCCCTATTTTGTCGTTAATTAACATTCTCGTCTTTCTCCTTCTTCTCTCCTCTTGTTCCCTGTTTTTCTCTCTCTCTTTTTTGGAGGACAATTTTACATCTCTCAGCCCAATATTGTTCATTCAATTATCGATGCGTCTTCCACAAGATTCTATCGCTCACGGACCGGCCATTAT
>NW_017170408.1:0-210 GCF_001652005.2 Ceratina calcarata | reverse complement strand
TATGTATCCAGATTTAATTATGCATGCATTCTTTTTTATCTATTTGTATGTTCAGTTTTTATTAAGGACATAAAATTTTGTATTGAGAGTACAAAACTGTATTTTCGCTCAAATTGTGTTTACCCCGCGTTTCTATTGGAATAGTCTGATTCTCTTTCTGAAATCACTCCCGCGGAGATTGAATCCCTGTCTCGCAGGTATGGAAACAAG
>NW_017170407.1:0-210 GCF_001652005.2 Ceratina calcarata | reverse complement strand
GGCGTGGCTTTGCGTTCGATTGCCAACCTGGAAATCTGCGATAGGAATTTCCAAGTCGCTGGAACGACAATTTGCGAAGAAGCGAGTCATTATAAAAGCGTTGTTAGCTCCGCTACATGCTTTGAAGCCCATCAAATGGGATAAACTGGAGAACGTCGAGCAGGTCACCATCGACATGCGTCAGACGGTGGAAGCACTGAGACAATGGGA
>NW_017170406.1:0-1330 GCF_001652005.2 Ceratina calcarata | reverse complement strand
AATTTTAAGTCACTATAATTTTTCAAGAAACCCATGAATTGATTAAAAATTTTGCAGGTAGCTTTTTAATAGTAATGGGAATCTATAATAACAAATTCAACATGCTAGCATTGTTTATGTATATAGCCTATACATCCTTAAGTTGTAAATGAACTACACTACACTGTAGAACATCGATTATTCGAACGATAAAGTACTTTCGTTCTATCTTGTTCGTATCTCAATAATCGACGTTCGTACCAAATAAAATAAACTTAATATCTACGTGTTAAGCAATTATCCAAACGTAATAATTCGAGCAAGATATTTTAGCACTAGCGTCGTTTATTAATTATTATTACTATTATTATTATTATTAATGTTATTATTAATCAATGTCTTCTACCTCGATATTAAGAACATTGAAGAGAAACATAAAATAGCGATGCAATGATGCGACTTAGTGTGTGGCTTCGAAAGTCCAATATATTATTTTAAAGAATATAGACACGATTATTATATAAAGAATAGATAAGCTATAGATCGAGGTTACTGTAGCAGGCACATGCTATTAATACACGTTACATTTAATTTATAAATGTGACACACAAAGAAACCATAATTACTCGCCGGATATTGCCATACACCAACCTCTTTGCAAGGAGAGCAAGAGGACTGATCATTAATTGACGATTAAAAAAGGGTTCGCCTTTCCCTTCGGAAATTAATCGGAGTTTAAAAAGCGTACGACTTATACCGAAATTATCGGCATTATCACTCGTTATCCGAGTGACTAAATAGCCTTGTGATCTTCCCTAAAGTTTATCCAAATCTCTATACGTACATATATCTATACCTTGCCCCGCTAATACCTCGACTAAGTCACGTCCGTAATGCGTTCATTGACTTACCTTTTCCGTAGAGGATGGGCACGTGGTCTGTAGCAAGTCTCGTCTTCGTTTTAATGCCGACGAGGAGCGGGGAACCTCTTCTGGTGGCCACGCACTCGCCCGGGAAATACTTGCTCTTGAAGCACAACGCGAAAGCGCCTTCCTGAAATTTCAAATAAAACCAAATTAATTAATTAACTTAAACAAATGATTTTACGGATTGTAATCTATAAAACTATTCAGAATATTAAAAACTGAAAGCATACTTCAATGTTCAAATGATGAAATATTTGAACTAATACTGTATATAGATACTTTGATAAAACTTTTCAGTTTATTAATCAAAACAATTCTTTTTAATCACACTACTAGAAGTAAGTGTTCGTTATCTTATCTGTAGAATTATTGCTTTTCATTTATTTATAAATTGATAAGATTTATAGTAGAACACCTACCAATTG
>NW_017170405.1:0-210 GCF_001652005.2 Ceratina calcarata | reverse complement strand
GTCTGCAATGCACCAACAGTTGAGAGCTGAGTTTGCCGACCAGCATCAGACCTGGACAACTCAGTGGAATACGGTGATCGGTAAATGTCGAGACATCGTCATTATTGTCAGCAAAATTTGATTTAGATCGTTTGGACGGATGAGAAAATTCAATCTTGATGGACCTGATGGTTTGGCTCATTACTGGCATGAATTAAGAACGGATTCACG
>NW_017170403.1:0-210 GCF_001652005.2 Ceratina calcarata | reverse complement strand
AAAATATATAATTATATATTTTTATGTATGTTACAATTACATATATCGTAAATACGTATTAGGAACGTATTTGCTGGAGAAAGTGAACATGATAAAGAACTTTAAGTACATATGTACGTGCACGCCGCTGACCTGCGCCGAACATCAGCTATTGTGAGCCATGTGATTCTGTCTTCGAGTGCCGAAGGTCGTTCCACATTCACATACGTA
>NW_017170402.1:0-210 GCF_001652005.2 Ceratina calcarata | reverse complement strand
AGTAGCAAGATTAGAAAAGAGAGAAAAGAAGAAGATGATTACCCTACTGAATCGATAACAAAAGCCGAAGGCAAACATATCGTACGAACAATTAAATGGCAAAAGAGCAATCATCGATCACGTTTGAGAAATTACAGTGGTAAGAGTCTGACGAAGGAGACACGATCGTGATAAAATAATTATATAAAAAAAGAGAGAGAGGGGGGACAA
>NW_017170401.1:0-210 GCF_001652005.2 Ceratina calcarata | reverse complement strand
GGAGCAATAAAGTATAATGCATGAAAATTATTGTAACGACATTTAAATTAATTGAAGAATTTCTTACCTCTCTCATTTCTATTTCAACTTCATATAGAAAGGTCTTTTATTTTTAATAAACATTTATTATTAGTCCTTAAATGAACGGAATTCGAGATAAATATTATTTAACAAAATTACAGAAATTAAGAAATGAAAATAATTTTGAGT
>NW_017170400.1:0-210 GCF_001652005.2 Ceratina calcarata | reverse complement strand
TGCGACACAAAATTCCCATTCGCATGCACTGGGTAGGCAAAAACGAACTGGTATGGTACGGTTACCAAATATGTCAATGACAGCGTCATTGGCTGCAGATAATTTGGTGTGGCTTGGTTCACCCTTTGCTGAACGATCATGCAGAAACAGGGATATGTCCGCACCTGTGTCGATTAGGAACACGAGACCCGATTTAGAATCCAGAACATG
>NW_017170399.1:0-210 GCF_001652005.2 Ceratina calcarata | reverse complement strand
TTTTCTTTATGGATAATTCTGAAGACTAAGGAGTGAATCTAGGTCAAATTATTAAAGCAACTGATTTGAAGTAAAATCTAGGAGCTTTAATTTCTTCAAGAATCAAATAAATTGGTTTACTACTATTATCTAAGATATTGTAAGGCAATTGAATATAGACAACATTTATCGTTAGAAAACAATCTTTAAAATTGAGTGCTGATTATTCTT
>NW_017170398.1:0-210 GCF_001652005.2 Ceratina calcarata | reverse complement strand
GTCTTGAACTAGTTTGAATTTTTGTATGCAGTCCAATCCAATTAAAAAATCGTAGTTAAAACTTTCTTCGTTTATTACAAAAACATTGATTTTATCTTCTATATCAAAGATTTTAATTTTCAAAGTTATTAATCCGTTTGTTTTTTTCACACCATTAATCGTTGTTAAATTAGCGTTTTGAATATTTGTATTTGTATTGTTTTTCAATTT
>NW_017170396.1:0-210 GCF_001652005.2 Ceratina calcarata | reverse complement strand
TAATCCGTCGCCTTTTGCTTGATAGCTTTAATTGTTGGCGCATCCGCATCATGTTCCAGGACGCAGTTAGTTTGATGTGCACCGCAATTTATTCTTTTCATCTCTTCCAGGCCCTTAACTATACTCGATCCCTGATCGGTTACAAATATTATTTTGTTCAACAATTCTTCGTTTATACCGTATTGTAGGAATCGGCGGCTTAATTTACGT
>NW_017170395.1:0-1331 GCF_001652005.2 Ceratina calcarata | reverse complement strand
TGCACGATGGTGCGCTCCCTCGTCTGAACGAACCAGGAGAAAGAGACGACGACGACGATGATGTTCTGCTGCTTGAGGAACTGTTTTGACGGCCTCGGCTTCGCCGCGAATCAAACGCCAAAGAGAGAGCCGAATCCTATAGCTTTAGACACGTCTTACATGGGTAATTTCCTCGCTACTATCGTCGAAATAATAACGTTGATAATAGTATGCGAATATAATCGCGTCCCGGGTGTTTGCATAAAATTTACATGTTCCACGCGTCTGCGAAGATAACGACGTGCATTTACTGTCATTCATGATTTATTACGATCGTGCGAGAACTATTTTGTTTCCCATCGCCTTCCACGTTAACGCGCAATTTTCTCGAGATGTGTAACAACTGAGACAATATCCTTTTGTTACAGGACACGAAGTTGTGATAGTAAAAAATGGTCTAAGAGTGTGCGGCCGTGGTGGTGCCTTAACGAACGCTCCCCTTGCCCAGAGCAAAAGTTATTTCGAAGTTAAAATACAACAAGGGGGTGTGTGGGCTATCGGGTTAGCCACAAGATCCACGGATCTCAATGTAACTACTGGTGGAAACGATACTGAAAGCTGGGCGCTTAACTCTGATAACATCATAAGGCATAATCAACAAGAAGTACAGAAGATTGCGAACCAAATTCAAGAAGGCGATATTATAGTAAGTGGTCACTCGTGATTTATTACGTTCAAGGGACTGAAGATTCGCGAATTAATGGTCTGTTATTCCTCAGGGTGTGTCTTACGATCATATAGAACTTAATTTCTACTTAAATGGAAAATCTTTGGAAGCTCCAGTAATGGGAATAAAAGGAACTGTGTACCCGATACTATATGGTAATCTCTAGCTATTAAACTAACGAAAAATGAAATTAACATCTGATATATAAGAATCATTATCTATTCCTCTTTACAGTGGACGATGGGGCCATATTAGATTTAATTTTGGATAACTTTGCACATCCTCCACCCATAGGATTCGAAAAAATAATGCTGGAGCAGTCACTACTCTAGCGAACAGTATAAATTGTACCAGTAACTTGTATCAAAGCATTCGATGTCCATCCTGCTCGAGTCTAATATTAAATTGCCGAACTAAACATTTTTCTAATTTCGGAATAAGGAGATCCCTTCAAATATAATTTTATGAATAACAAGGACTATTTCTCTGAATAACGATGTACAAATATATTTAATTAACAGTCGCAAAATAAACATTTTAATTTATATATTGTCTTCGTTCTTCTTTTTCCCTACCATACTTTCAGCGTGGCGCGTACAAAAGTTTACAATACAATACATAAAAT
>NW_017170394.1:0-210 GCF_001652005.2 Ceratina calcarata | reverse complement strand
CTATCAATTGGTTTAACGAAGGCAGCGAAACAGAAGCAATCATTTTTTCGGATTCAGAATCTGTTCTATCGGCGTTGAAATATGGATGGGAAGGTTGCGATTCATCTTCAATTAAAAATTCATGGACCTCGGTGATCATAGAGAAACTGACCAAGTTTGTTTAAAGATAGAGGCTGTACAAGGTTTAAGAGCATTGCTCGGCCTTGCGAA
>NW_017170393.1:0-210 GCF_001652005.2 Ceratina calcarata | reverse complement strand
CTTTTCATTATTATTTAATCCTTAATCCCTCGTAGTCCATCGATGATCATTTATTATTTTATTTTCCATCCCTCAATGATCCAATCCACCAATATCCTCTTCGCCAGTTCCACTGGCACCCTATCACCTTGGGTACCGCCCACTCATGATCCCTATCGGGACCTCCGCAGACGTTGACCCCACCCGGCTAATCCAGGTGCCTGAAATGCT
>NW_017170392.1:0-210 GCF_001652005.2 Ceratina calcarata | reverse complement strand
GAAATTCTTGGGTAACAAGACCTCACGAAAATGAAAACGAAAATTACCTTCCGTTGTTGCACAACTGACCCGTCGAGTTCTTCGTAAATCCGAGTACACTGTGCACCGGAAAGTGCATTTTGTAATAGAAGTGTTAGGGATAGGTGGCCCTAACGAGGAGTCCGGAAGAGAAACGGGAAAATAAGTCTACTCAGGGTTAATTTTAAACAA
>NW_017170391.1:0-210 GCF_001652005.2 Ceratina calcarata | reverse complement strand
GAATGTACCTTGAAAGGTCACCTATATCCCCAAGTATCCCTCAGTATTCCGCTTAAAAACTAGTTTTTCGGGTAGTTTCCGTTGTAGTTCACCTTCTTCTAGGGTTCTCGAGAGGTATTCAATGTTGTTTTATACATATGTGGGATACACGTCGAGTTATAAGCGTTTAAGCCGAATGTACCTTGAAAGGACGCCTATATCTTCATGTAT
>NW_017170390.1:0-210 GCF_001652005.2 Ceratina calcarata | reverse complement strand
CGTATCAATCTTTACCTGAAGCTATTCAAGTGAAAACTTTATATCTAACAGACTCCTAAATTAACAAAAGATTGGGTCAGGTTTATAATCCAATTGTGTATAGAATTATTAACGAAAATAACTATTGCAATATAGAATTTGATCAATCTATGTGTCCCATAAAACACTAACACAGAAAAGAATAGGTTGAATCGAGCATAAAAAGCGAAT
>NW_017170389.1:0-210 GCF_001652005.2 Ceratina calcarata | reverse complement strand
CGTTTATTGTACACATTGACAAATTTTTTCTTCAAGTTTTCTGAATTTTTTTTTTGGAGTAAGAAGATCGCGATGGAGCAGAGTAGAAAAACGTGTTTGTTTTACCAGCAAACACTCTACGCGTATCGCACCTTCGCGTGCCTCCACCTCCGTCACTCCCCCCTTTCCTTTCTCTGTCCGTTCAACCCTTTGCTTCGTTTCTCTATCGAA
>NW_017170388.1:0-210 GCF_001652005.2 Ceratina calcarata | reverse complement strand
TTCGGTTCCCTGGTTTGCTCATGTAAGCTCGTTTTCGTTCATGAAGTCCATCAGTTTCTCTCCTCTTGTGTTTGTCGTTGTGCTTCCCCATAATCGGTGGCAGGCGTTCGCGTCCGCTCCCATGACGACTTGTGCGTCCTCCTCTCGGCACCGGTCCATCTTGTGCGTTATCGGGTCTTGTTCGTTGTGCGGTAGGTATAGCGACGCTAT
>NW_017170387.1:0-210 GCF_001652005.2 Ceratina calcarata | reverse complement strand
TTACTGCTTTTATTATCTCTGGTAATAGTTTCATTTTTAAATCATTGGCTTCTTTCAGTACATGTTTGGAAGCGGTTGTGGGATGCGGTAAAACATCATCCACGGGTATACGCCCATACTTGTGGACAACATCGATTACCGTTTGCAATAAATTTTTGAAACCAATTCCACTTATATTATTGAATGATCGTAAATCTTTCGCGCAATAGT
>NW_017170386.1:0-210 GCF_001652005.2 Ceratina calcarata | reverse complement strand
GCGTTTAGTTCGTAATGGCGAATTAGAGTTAAGGTAGGATAAGAATAGGATAAGGGCGAATAGTTGTAAGAGAATTGTGAAGAAATTGTAATCCCATAGGGAAAGAATAAACTATACATACATACTTAAGGCGCTCTCGCATGGAGCATAGGATTATGCGATCGAAGCCCGAATCAATAAGCCAATCATCAAGGACCGCGTACGTGCGCA
>NW_017170385.1:0-1331 GCF_001652005.2 Ceratina calcarata | reverse complement strand
TATGCACACGTCGGGGCGTGGCGATTCGAGATTGAATTCTAGCAATTCTGCATTCGCCTATTTCCTGAATGTAAGTTTAATTTTATATTTATACCAGCATTCCACGTCGCGTTTTCGTTTATATTAATTATCACGTATAGAATTCGAAGTTTATAGAATAGAAGTATTTCATGAAGAGAAACTAAGTCACGGAACTTCAAAGATATTGAGGATTCGGTAAATATACATTTTACCATTTGTCGCCCTCTTAGTGGGCGATTGAGGTCAAGTGCTGAAATTTATTTTTATGTATTCGTATGGATAACCATTGTGAGTGAAAACTAAACCTCATCATAACTTGTTAAATTCGAAGAATACTGAGAATTATATAGAACCATGTTTCACCCCAGTAGGGCGTGAACTTTGAAAAGTCCACAAATTGGTTTCTGAGGAATTTGATTACGTAATACTCTGATGCAAAAATATATCGAGTTAAAGAAACATTGAAAAGTATGTTAAAACTTATTTTCACTCTTTTTTTTTATTCATAATAATGTTGTCTGCTTTACAAATGAATATACTTTATGACACTTCGGAGGATGCTCAAATTTCATTGTAAATACTTGAGTTGAGTTTTAGATTTTTGCTAACATACAAACAAACGCTTTATATATACAATAGTAAGATCTAACTCTTTTGCTCTGGCACTATGCATTAAAGAGTTTATTACTGATTTCATCTTGAGTTTTTAACGCGTTTGCTTTTGCTTGCATTAAAAGTGATGAAAATTTGATCAAGCCGTAAAAATAACGATTCCCGGGAATATAACCGCAGCGGTTTATGAAAAATGCGGTTGGGTTTTCCTCGGTTTTCTCACCTTTTCATCCTTTCGGTTCGTAAAAGGAAATGGAACGTAGCGAGATGGAGCGGACGATCGTAAGCAATAACACGAGTTACAGGGCACGATGACAGAAGGAGAAAAAGAGTAGCGAGCAGCTATTCGACCGGTTGCTGCGTAACACGGAGGGGGCCAGGACGGGGAAATTAATTACCCTTCTAGCTCGGCCGCCGTTGAAAGTAGAAACTCGATCAAGCGAATATACAAGGTGCCCCGTTCTCATGACCTCGGTTTACTTATCTTCATAACCAGAAAAAATATGAGGCTACTCGAACCTTCGCCGTTTCGCTGAAATTATGCTCATAATAACTTTATCCCACATTCATTTATGAAATTACACACGATTTTTCTTTTATTATGTGACACTGTCGTCATATAATATTCTTTAGATAAATTAATTATTAAATTAATAAATTAATATTAAAATTCAGAGATATTAGTAATGAGATATTGT
>NW_017170384.1:0-210 GCF_001652005.2 Ceratina calcarata | reverse complement strand
TATATTGACAAGCTGCAGCGCATCGTTCAGACAGTCGGCAACAAACGATTGATCGCCGGTGCCGACGTCGATGCCAGGTCACCGCTGTGGCACTCGCATACCTCCGACGATCGAGGAGAAAAGCTGGAGCAGGCCCTGGCGCAATATAACGTCCTAGTTCTAAACGAACCGGGTAACCCGCCCACCTTTCAATCGCACTCAGGGACCTCA
>NW_017170383.1:0-210 GCF_001652005.2 Ceratina calcarata | reverse complement strand
CTTGTAGTCGTGTACGTATTCTTTTGTTTAAATACATTCACGATCGGTTTTCGAATGTCCTGCCTGTAAAAGCGTATCAGTCTGATTCGCTACGGAAAAATTGTCGATCTGAAAGGGTTATTAATTTTCGAGAGGAAAAAGTTCATTGCATCATCGATGCGTCGATACGATTAATTACAAAAATTTGTTTCGCTTGGAATAACAGCAGCG
>NW_017170382.1:0-210 GCF_001652005.2 Ceratina calcarata | reverse complement strand
TTTACGAATGCTTCTTTGAATTTTATGTTGCGCAGCTCTTTTGTGAAATTACCTGAAGGTCCGGAGATACTGTAATCGCTTTCTTCCAATGTATCGCGCAATACATCCTCACAATCTTTGATAGACGGCATAAAATATCGATCAAAAATTATTGTAATGTGTTGTGCATTAAACTTTACAACATTTCGTGATAGCTGTTTCGAAATATTT
>NW_017170381.1:0-210 GCF_001652005.2 Ceratina calcarata | reverse complement strand
TTTCAATCAAATTGTTAATGATCATTCATTACTTCATTTGTTATTTTAATAATTGGTAACAACACTTTCACTATACTTCAATGAAATCATTAATGATTACTACTTCTCGTTTATTACTTCAACGATTGGTAACAACACTCTTGTCTACATTTAAGGATGTATAAGCTATGTACTTAAACAATGCTAGCATGTTGAATTTTATTAACATTA
>NW_017170380.1:0-210 GCF_001652005.2 Ceratina calcarata | reverse complement strand
CGCAAATGCCGACCGCCATGCAGTTTCAAGGACAAGTCGGAAAACTAGAAGCACTTCCACCGGACGAGGTGACGGTTGACAGCACGTCAAACAAAGACCAAGAATATCGCCTCCACGTGTTTGATCGGAAGAATGGCAGAAGATTTTTAGTTGATACCGGTTCAGCGGTTTCCGTGATTCCTGTTCAAGAGGTCAAGCGGAAACTTCCCC
>NW_017170377.1:0-210 GCF_001652005.2 Ceratina calcarata | reverse complement strand
GAAACTAACACATGCACGTAGCTGGCTCAATTTCGTTGTTACTAGCTGTACAAGGCAAAGACTGAAAATATGGGATAAACAGGAATAGCAAATTCTTAAGATCTTAAACATTTGCTTAAGTCCCTGTTTCCTGTACAAGACAAGGATTGGAAATATGAGGCAGACAGGGATAGCAAATTCTTAAGACGATTTTAAGAATAAGCAACGACT
>NW_017170376.1:0-210 GCF_001652005.2 Ceratina calcarata | reverse complement strand
ATCAGCCCATCCGCTACATTAGTAGACAGGAGCTTCAACTCCTTGCCACAGCAGCACCGTTGTAGCGCTGATGGAGCGCGAGCGTTCCAGTCTCGCGAGAGTAGCTCGGCGACCGTTATAAGGAGAGATGGTCAAGAACATTGTAGAGAGAGGTTGGGAGTGAACCAAGAATAAATCCAGTTAAAAGGTTTTCCCGAGTATTTATTACGT
>NW_017170375.1:0-210 GCF_001652005.2 Ceratina calcarata | reverse complement strand
TACTATTACTACTTTCAAATTGTGCCCTTTAATTCTGTTTTCATAAATTTGAAGTAAAGTAATTTTTCTTAATTTGTTGTTGTACATTAAATAGTATACTAATCTTTGTAACATCTCAACAAAAATTAATTTGTTCTGTCCAATATTAAAAAAGTTCAATTTTTAAGGTTGTATGATTTTTTATATAAAAACAATAGCAAAGCATTGAAA
>NW_017170374.1:0-1332 GCF_001652005.2 Ceratina calcarata | reverse complement strand
AGTCGTCGACAAGATCGCATCGCGACGATAGAATAAATTTTTTATATTATCAAATGGTCTCATTTTGTGTACGTAGAAGAATAAAATATATTATTTATAGTATTCGATTTATTCGTAAAACGGTCAGTGTAGAAACTTGGTGAAATTGGCATAGCGTACGGCGTACGGCATGCGCGGTCTCGCAACTGTGCCTCTTGATTTTTAGACAAGGAATTCGTTCTGCAGGTTGCCCTGGAAAATTCACGAAAGTCGGTGGCTCGTGCACCAACAAACGACTCGTATACGAATGCAGATATAGATTAAAAATTGTTCCCAGTGTTTCTCAATTTGCGAGCAGATCAGTTGAACGAACCCGTTCTGTGTAGGTGGTGTCGAGTATGAATTTACGACGCTTAAGAGAAGTTTGCGAAACGTTTGCAGGTGAAAATGAACGAGTGCAAGTGCAATTACGAAACGTGGAATGCTGGCAAATTTTCAGCCGTGACGGTGAACAGCATAACAGACAGAAGAGGCAGTAATTTCAACAGGACTCGTTAGGTTCGTTAATTCCGTTTGTAGAAACAGAATTTCCTTGTCGAGAGTGGGCTCCGTGCCCTCTACAAAAACTGGCAACAGATAGAGGATCTGTCATACTGCTGTCTGTGCTCGTTCCAATTAGTCGATTCACTGTATTCTATTATTTCAAATATTATACAAATTATTCACGATGAACAGTTCGATTAAAAGCTTAGTCACGTTATCGTTGCTACTCTGTTCTTTATCACGATCTTCCGAATCGAAAGATGCGAAGGATAAGAGTTCCAGGAGTCAGGCTAAGACATTTGGAAAGCATCCAAACGGAGGATTGATCTCATTCGATTCAGGAGAAAAACAATTCAGCGTAAGACGTACTATTTTTCAAATGTTCATAAACGCAGTTCGCGTATTCTTTGTTTTTCTAATTATCGCAGATCGATTTTACTGTAACTATTCCTTTTATCACGCTACCACTCGAACGGAGGATAGGGGAAAATGGTGAATCAGTATCACCGTTGCTGAATATTAATTCAAAAGGACTTGGAATCGTTGGATTACTGACTACGTTATTAGGCATAACTTCACCATTATTATCCAAAACACATCATCATTACAATTATCGTACGTTTCATTGGCAAATTCATCTACAAATATACAAGGTGTCCCGGAGAAAGTGTTAGAGCCTAAAAAGGATTATTCTGCAGGTGTTTCTGAACAACGATTTCTTTGGCAAAATGCAAAGTGATGCATGGTTTTTGAATTATTAATGAAAAACACTGACCAATGAGAGCACGTATAGAACCCGCGCTCAGTCAC
>NW_017170373.1:0-210 GCF_001652005.2 Ceratina calcarata | reverse complement strand
TACCTAACGGAATCCGGAATTTCGAGGAGGAGTATTTGGAGACAGGTTTTGAAATGAATAGAATTAAATTCCAATTTGGAATTTAAAGAGTAAATTTATTATATCGGGCGCGAACGCCCGATATCCCCAATTAAATAAATACAAATAATATTTACAGGTACTTTATTTGTATTGACGGAACGTCGGATCGGTCAGCGTCCTTAACGGCGG
>NW_017170372.1:0-210 GCF_001652005.2 Ceratina calcarata | reverse complement strand
ATCAATCCAATTGTTCGCTTCTCGTCAGCTGTGTTTGCGATTCTTGATAACATCGACTGACAGCATAATCGATTGAAGAAAAACTAGCCAATATAGTATTCGTGCTAGGTACCTGTTTGACGTGAATTTTTTCTATTGTATTATTAGTTTTGCATGTACTGTCATTTTGCATTATGCAAATTATGACTTATGCATAAAAACGTCAAGCGC
>NW_017170371.1:0-210 GCF_001652005.2 Ceratina calcarata | reverse complement strand
CGACAAGTAGCAGAGCATCGCGGCCTCTGTCGACACAGCTGACAAAGACGACCCCCTCCCAACATGAACCTCCCACCACAAAAGGATACGAGGAGTTTCAGGACTGTTTTTGTCTCGAATATACATACGTTATTCATTCTCTTGTAAGACCCTAGCAATCACGTACACGTATCCATTTATCAGAGTTCCTTACTATTACATTATAATTGT
>NW_017170370.1:0-210 GCF_001652005.2 Ceratina calcarata | reverse complement strand
TTTAACGTAGCCTCCCGTAACGACTCATTTGAAATGATTCGCACGAGCGGCTAAGCGCAACAAGCTTACATATATTGAAATAAATACTTAATCTTAGCAATATATGCTAAAATAAATGCGTAAGAAATTTGGACCACATTGTTACAAAATATACAAATTACCAGTCATCCGCTATAACTATTTTTAAGAATATAAGAAGCTAGCGAAAAT
>NW_017170369.1:0-210 GCF_001652005.2 Ceratina calcarata | reverse complement strand
TATAAATAAAATTGCCACGACACTAGAAATTTTATATTTCTTGCGTACAATCCGAATGTGCAATAAAAAATACCAGGTCTCGTTAAAAACACGACTCCCGGTCTGTGAAAATCCCATTTTCGGTTAGTAACGGAAGTTGCAACTACCACCAGTCAATGGAGCATGCTCGAATTGGTCGATAAAATTTTTTTAGTTTCCAATCAAATCCGC
>NW_017170368.1:0-210 GCF_001652005.2 Ceratina calcarata | reverse complement strand
TTTCTTTGTAGAGGATGTCAGTGCCTATAACTTCTGTATAAAAAGCTTTTCGCCATTTCCTTCTATACTGTTCAGCACGTAGCTGTTTATTATTAGCGTTGTTTTTCCGACGTCTGATTTCTTTTTATTTATAGGAAATGCGTTTTTCTAAAGTATATAAACTTTTGGGATTGACTGTATAGACAATACATTCTTAATTGGCAGATAACT
>NW_017170367.1:0-210 GCF_001652005.2 Ceratina calcarata | reverse complement strand
TTAAAAGCTATATCTTCTACACTCAGTGCAGAAAATAAAATTCACTTATACCTTCAGATTAATGCATCACAGCATATCCGTGTAGACAGCGGTTCTCTCCAAGGGTATTGTGTGCTGACATAAATAGAATTTATTCACTGATAAACTTAAAAAGTCACTTTACTCCCTCAAAAGCGGGACTAAAATCGCTTATTTTTCTCTTATGCATCA
>NW_017170365.1:0-210 GCF_001652005.2 Ceratina calcarata | reverse complement strand
TTTTTATAAACTTTTATAGATACTATATAGATTTCACGATTCACAATTAGGAGATACTGATTATATAGATTTGTATCAGCCACGTGCATGAGCACTAGAAAAATGAAAAAATTTCACACATTCTGTCGTTTATACTTTTTGTGCACTTTACTTTCCTCATTCATATCTCTAACACGAGCTGCCATGTTTTCTCTTTATATCCACATTTCT
>NW_017170364.1:0-210 GCF_001652005.2 Ceratina calcarata | reverse complement strand
GAACTATAATTTCACTTATAACACTTAACACATTAACAATGATAAATTTTCTTGCAATATTTACTGTATGATTCTTGTAGAATTTCCTATGGCAGAAATGAATCCGGAAGTAGAAATGCAATATCGCGTATTGTTTTTTAAATAAACTGGATTTTATAATAAATACGATTTTCAATACTTTTTTCCGATTTAATTACTCAGACTCTTACG
>NW_017170363.1:0-1334 GCF_001652005.2 Ceratina calcarata | reverse complement strand
AACGCTGTGGATCTAATAACCGGTTACAAGAAGCATAATTACAGCGAGTCCTCCCGGGTTAAAGTTCGTCGAAACGAAAAGTTTCCCCGACCAAACCCCACGCCCCCACCCCCCTCCTCACCCGCTTCGGTGGCAATTTAAAGTTTCATATCGCGGAAGCGTGTAATTAATTAATGGCCCGCCGAGTTGCTTCACTTTGATTGGCCACAGCACCGTGGAAATCCTCTAGACAATCTCGCATCTGTCCCCGCATTTACGCGAACAATCGATTTTATTAAATCGTCGATCGCCCCCTAGAAATGAACTTGTAAACAACAGTTTAATTGAACTTAATTTGTAACACAACCCCCCGCGCACTCCCGTTCCACCTCCTCGGAAAGTTTTTAACAAGCAATTTATCCCAAGATTAGCGGAGTTTGCTTTTCGTTATCATGCAAACTACTTTTACTTTTTTACTCCGCGCCGTGTAATCCCGAGGAGTTGGATGTTATTCTTTGCCTGTTAAGAGATACGGAAGTTCTCGCCACTTTAGAGATATTCATTCGCGATATTTGCATAGCTCTCAAGCTTTTTCTCAGAATTAAAAACTTCTCATGGGTCTCGTGCCAAGGATTTTTCTCAGCTGCACGTTTGAATGTGAAGAAAGAAGGCTACTATAGTTTTGGTATATTTGAAGCTAACGTAGAGTGACTAGAAATATTTTCTCATGATTTTTAAATACCTTTTTAATCATCTTATGCTCCAAGTTTAAATTCAATTGAAACGAGCGTTCCATCAAACATTTTGAAAATTGTTGGCAACGAATTGTGTGCAAAACTATTGTTGCACTTATTCGTAAAGCATCATTGTTTCGTGGCTTTATTTGATTTAATACGTTTACTTTGGCAGTGGCTAAATTTTCCAACAAACTTCCTTTGTTACTCACTATGCATACGCATATTCATGCTTGGCTGAGTCATAGCAGATCAACAATTACCATGTTTAAATTTAAACAATTATTCATCGCTTCAGTTATGTCTGAAATTTTAATAGAACGATTTAACCGAACGTTCCTATTAGTTAATAAAGAAAATTCCTAACTCCACTCATTTAGGAATAATTGGCGATGGACGAAATAATTAATCGATTAATCCTGAAGTATTAGAGATAGAAAATTGTATACGACGTTTTTAGTAGGTAAAAATAGTATCTACAACTATCACTTGAAAGATTTTTCAAAATTGCGAGAAAAAAAAATTTTCGATTTTTCCGAGATTTTTCCAAGGGGTACCTCTTAAGATTTCGTGAAATTTTCGTTTTTCCTCAATAACTCCCGAACGGATGGACGTAGAGGG
>NW_017170362.1:36232-47401 GCF_001652005.2 Ceratina calcarata | reverse complement strand
GCTAGGCATAAGGTAATAAAAATAGGAACAGTATTTTGTAAAATAAGAATTTTAACCAGTTCTCTTATGAACACCGAAACACAATTTAATTAATCACAAATCAGTTGCAGGTTCTTCTGTCACTGTTTCAAATTGCTCCATGTATTCTACGTCTCCTTCCCTTTGTAATATCAACTTCTCTGATTTCGGTAATACATTAATTCCAACCAACTTAGGTACCGCGCGCGTATTGATTCATTCTTCCTCCTTTCCGACACTAGATCCTCTCCATATGCTCCTGTAAAAATTAAAAACGGTTTTACAATTACAATGAGAGAGTACTGAAAGAATAAAGTCTCTGTTATCGACGTACTTACAGATGTTCATTCATTATTGCTTCTTCCCGACACTGAATCCTGTGCATATGCTCCTGTAACAATTAAAAACGGTTTTACGATTATAATGAGAGAGTACTGAAAGAATAAATTCTCTGTTATCGACGTACTTACAGGTGTTGATTCATTATTGCTCCTTCCCGACACTGAATCCTCTCCATATGCTACTGTAAGAATTAAAATTGGTCCTACAATTGTACATGTAAAGCCTTAGAGCATAAGCTACGTTCACATCTTCATTATGCATTTGTTTTCGAAATTATTCAGCATATATATAATCCTTTCAAAGTAAGCCCTTTGGTAAGTAACCTAGCGATCATCTTTCGATTTCTTCTTCTCTATGTGCTTTTCCATTTATATATATGTTCCTAAAAATATAATTTAACACGTCATGTTATGCACTTCATAATTATTGTTTTGAAAAATCATTACTTCATTACGATTGTCTCATGAAATATCATGACGGCACTGACAATTCACATATTCAACATCCATCCATCCATGTTTCAGGCGAATCAGACGAATAAGCATGTTCAATATCAGGCGGGACGGCGGGACCGCACTGAGGGCACCACTTGTGGGCTCAAACAGAGCTGTTTTCCCCTCATGCCTGTAGGAGCCTTTCCCCTCGCCCATAATCCCACTTTAGGCATCGTCTTTTAAGTCCATGTGAACGGTAAACATCGTTAGATGTACCTGTATAAAAATGTCAGATGAAACAAAGACGGTTCTTAAGGAAGCTCGCGAAGCTTTTAAAGAGAGCAGATATGTGGACGTAATGAAGAAATGTAAAAAGATATTGAAGAAAGATCAGAACAATTATAGCGCGATGGTACTGTTAGCTGCTGCGATGAAAGAGGTCGAGGAATACAAATCGCAAGTGCCAGTAATTCTTCAAAGGGCTATACAAATTCAAGAAAATAATCCGTTAGCCTGGCAAGGCTTGACTTTTTATTATGAGAAGAATCTGGAGAGCGATCATGATTTTTACAATAAATTGATATTAGCTTATTGTAAACTTTTACATCTGGGAAGGTAATACATATTTTGTATCTTGTACGTCGCGCATAATCATTTAATAATTTGTTTGCAGCGAGACGAAATTTACATACATTTTGAACAGAATCTCCGAGCTTTGTTTGCAACTTAAGGACGTTGCAGTTTTACTCGAATGCATTGAACAATTGATCGATTTACGAGAGAAGTTGGACGATGATAGAGTCAAAATAGTCAATAGAACTCTTGTATTCATACTAATAGACAATTTTACTCGTACAGACAAATATCAAGATTTATTGGAGACCTTTGTTCACTCTGCGAATAATCTCGGTTTTAATCCAACCAGTCTCCAAAATTTTTATAGAAAATATTTAAAGATATTGTGTGATAAAGATGACTTGGATGTTTTAATTAGAGAAGCTGTAAATATTCATGGACAATTTCCACAAGACACAGTGTCATTGGGTAAGAATCCGTATTATCTATATAAATACTCGGCATTACTTACGTCGGCTTTATTTACAGAACATATATGTTATGCTTACTGTAAACAAAGCATATTGGATCAGACTCTCACAGACATCGATATAGCTCGATTTTACGATTCCCTTTTGAAACTGAATAAAGAATGTGACATTGCCGCAGTCGCGAAAGCGTTGCACTTGAAGAACTCGGGCGATCTGGTAAGAGCGCGAGAGACACTGAAAGATACGCTCACGTTAAAACCAAAATCGTTGTACGGTTGGATGGCATTGAGCGAAATAAGTGGGAAACTGTATTGTTGGGAAGATGTGGAAATCAGCTCCAAGCGAGCATTAGAGATTAGGGAGAATAAAACAAAGGACAAACTGTGGTACAAGATGGAATTCCTGTTGATCGAGGCGATGAGTAGAAGCAGCGATCGTTCAAAATGGGAGTCTGCTTTGCACATGTGTGAACAAGTAAGATGTGCATACATGTATGTCATGAAACATGGTACAACTGGGTATATATATATATTTATGTCTTATACTTAGCACTTGGAGACGCAGCCATCGGCAGAATTGGAACTGATCCGGGCGCGTATCAAAATATTATTAAATCAATCATACGCTATATCTGATGCGTTAAATGCTTTGGAATCGCAGCGTGAGACTATTGTCCAGGCGAATATCCTGCGAGCGTTGTATTTAAAACAAAATAAACAATTCGACGAAGCGATCAACGTCCTCGATTCAGCTTTGGAGTCCTCCGAGGCATGGTTACTACTTGGTACAATTTATTGGGAAATGACAGAATATAATTATAGTTTAATGGCTTTCTTAAACGGGATCAAAGCTGATCGTTATAATTGGAAATGTCTAGTTTATTTAGGACATTATTATAGCAAATATGGTAATGATATGGAACGTTCCAGAAGATGTTACCAAACCGCGCTACAAATCAATCCAAACTCGGAAGAGGCCGGTATTGGTTTGAGCACAGCGTACAGAGTTCTTAAGAACCAAGTAAGCGCGAAACGTCCCCGGCCCCTTTCGTCTCCCAGTCTTTAATCGAGATCATCTCTAGGACGCCAACATAAAATTGTTACAAACATTAACCGCGCAGGACAGAGGTCCCAAATGGGCATGGTTGCAACTGGGCTTGCAGTATCTCGACCAAGATAACGCGGTACAAGCGATCAAGGCGTTCCAACACGTCATCAGAGCTGATCCCAATGACAAGTAATGTTCCACATAATATTTGTGCAAAAGAAATTAAAGCTCGGCGAAGGAGGGCGAAGGTATCTTCCTCGTTCTATTTCACAAATGATTAATCATTTCCAGTCACTGTTGGGAGTCTTTGGCGGACGCATATTTGGTTCGTGGCGCGCATATATCGGCATTGAAATCTTATCAACGAGTATTAGAATTATGCCCGAATTCATTGTATCCGATGATACAACTGGCAAACATAAAACTGGTCAGTGTCAATTACTGTTAGCATAATTCTTCAATCATTCGCCGATTCTTTTTGTAGATCGTCGGCCAATACGATGAAGCGAAAAAGGACTTTGAAAGCATATTGTCAACCGAGCCTGGATACATCCCCGCCTTGAAAGGATTAGCTGAAACGTGTTTGGCGTTGGCGAAAGTGTACACTAACAGGAAACTCTTGGGACGAGCCAACGACTATTTACAGCAAGCGATAAACAGTTTAACGGCGGCTATTAAAGAACGTAAAGATATATCCTGTATTTGGAAATTACTCGGCGACGTGTGTTACAGAGGCGCGACGCTGCCAGAGAAATACAGTCACCTGAATGTGTCGTCTACTCTGATAAAATACAAAGACACCGAAAGTATCGCGTTGCTCAAAAGACAAGACATGTTTTCACTGGCCACGAGGTGAGGACATTTCGTTGAATTTATTGATTTAATTCTGATTCGATCCTGTCGATCGTAGGTTTTATTGTTGCGCGCTGTCTCTCTCCCCGCAATCGGCTTTACTCTGGCACGATTTGGCTCTGTGTTATCTGATACAGCTACGACATCGGCCGGCGAACGAGAAGAATCTGGCTGGTAAATGTCTGGCCGCTGTGAAGCACGCGGTCAAATTAAATCCCTCGGCATGGTCGCACTGGAACCTTCTGGGTGTCATCTGTATGTCACCTTGTATAAAAAACTATGCGTTAGCGCAACACGCTTACATCATGGCGATCGATAGAGAATTGAACAACGCCGTGGTCTGGTCCAACTTGGGAACTTTGTATCTGAATATAGGTATATAAAAACGAGCAAATCTTCGTTGAACGAAATCAAAATCTGACTGTTGTGTATGATAGGAAAATGGAAGAAAGCGAACGAGGCGTACTCTCAAGCTCAACGCGCGTATCCGGCGTACGTGAACAGTTGGGTAGGGCAAGCGTTCATAGCCGAGATGATATCTCGAAAAGAGGCGATGGATTTGTTCAGACACGCGATGCAATTAGGATATCATGACCAGGCGGCCATAGGGTATGCTCATTGGGTGTTGAATACGATTTTGCACGTTCGTGGCAACATGGAAGCTTTGGACGTCTATATAATTGAAAATATGCACGCTGTAATGGTCGCTGCCGATGCTATGACATGGTACATAGGTGAGTCTACAGAGTTGCATAGATATTTTTACATCTCGTTGTACCGATCACGTATTATTAATGATAGAACACCATCCGGATGATCGTTGCGCTCGAAACGCGTATGGATTGCTGTTAGAAAGGCAGAGACTCCACAGATCAGCTGCGGAGCAATTCGCGGCCGCTGTGTGTAACAGTAATAAGGAGGCGAACGACTTGGTATGCGTAAACTTGGCGCGTGTACTGATACGACTAAAGAAATATAACGAAGCTATAAAATTATGTCAAGCAGTTACGAATGCCACATACAATTCTCAGTGCCACTTGGCATTAGCGCTGTTCAAAGGTAAACATTCTTATACGATCGAAATCATTGAAGCGACGTTGAATTTGTTGTTCCTGGTTTGATCTCAGCTGAAAAATATGAAGAATCGTACAGTACGTATGAAACCGCGCTGCATTCGTTCGCGAATACTGAAACCGAGAGGGCTTACACACTGTGCGCGATGGCTGCGATAGCGCATACGTTTGAGAGAGTGAACGATGCGAAAACTTTGCTTTTCCAATGCATACAAATACAACCTCCGGTTATAATAGGTTTACTGTCAGCTGCATCGTTAGGAATATTGCACGGGGACGTAAATCTAGCTACATTGATACTGAAAGAATTAAAGTCGTACGAGAATCATCCTGAACACGGTCATCACGTTGTCAATTTATCTGCATACTTTTATCTGATTGGAAATAACATTAAAACTGCGATTGCTGTACTCTCAAAAGCAATTTTCATGTATCCTGGTAAGTAATATAATAATTGCGACCGATCACGCTCTAATAAAATTGTTATACGAAGAACATGTTAACTTCTGTTTACAGGTGACGTAAAATATTGGATACGATTACTTAGAATTTTACTAGAGACGGACATGGAAATGTTTAATAAATGTGCACGGAAGACGTTGTTCCTTAGCAGAAGCGTAGCTAGTGAAAATGTTGCCCATGTGGCGTGTGCATTGTCGCTCAGTAACTTTATGCAAAATTATTCCTACACGACGTGCGTCAGATCCGTGCAGAAACTTCTATTCACTTATCCTGGTGATATCGAAAGTTGGATTACATTCATAGCTGCGTTCCTATCAAGGTCTGTGAACAAACATTCTCTGTTTTAATAACATTTTTTCGGGTTCAGTTGAATATATTTGAAACGAATCACAGGTCCCGAAACGAAAGCAGTCATTTTAACAGTAAGTGGCTTCTGAAGCTTATTACTATCACGCAACGGAATCACCAGCCCACGAATGAAATGGCTAGATGGTTACACAGCAGCAAGACGAAATTGGAACTCCTACATTAAATAATAAAACGTGAAATCCGAATAGACTAAAGACAGTATGTTGGAAAGTTATTTCTTTCCAATCCTAGATTAGTAATTTTATATGAATAAATACAAAAATTATACAAATTATGTAAAATAATCGATTACTACGGAAACAATAAATTCAGTAAAATAATCATGAAAATTTTATATGAATATTAAATGAAATTATCGCTTCCTATAATTAATTGCCGCCCTCGTAGAAATTTTTCCATTAATTTTTTATCCAAAATTTTTGCTGAAATTAGGACAGAACACGATCCGGTTGAAATTGAAATTTTTTTCAACGATCGATTGGGGGTGGAAGAACGGCGCACGCTCGCGCTGCGTCAGCAGCAACCCTATTATTTCAAGTACTAATACAATACAAACTAAATATGTAGTTCATTTTTTGGAACGCTCCTCTTTATGTGATATTTTACAGTGTTCGCGTAGGAATACGTACGAAGAGGGATCATCAAACATGTTTGACAATGTGAGTATACAAGCAAGAATCTCTCGGAAAAATAATTTATCGTCAGTATATTTCATATCTTTTCATTGATTCTTCTGTATATCCAGTTTGTTTATTAACGAGATCAAACACCCTTTCAGAAAGGATCGCTGTTGCACCTGTTACTTCTGTTAATTTTATGCACAGAGGTTTACACGACGAGTGCAAAGCATCTTATTAAAAAGAGGAATTACAGTGATCAAAGCGTGAGGGGTTACTTGGCAGAGGTAAATAAGTAGAAACGTATCGAGGAGGGGAATATATGTGAATCCATTATTAACGTTAGTATGCAAACACTAGCGGACCTGTTGGTGGAACGAGGTTTGTAAAGAGGAGTTCCACAGCAAATTCCGATGCCGTTGCCCGAGGTGGTCTTACTGCCGTGCTCCCGGTAGATATTACAATGCGCACTGTAGCATGACACGCACCGGTTACATTTGGACCCAACCGGAAACGTCGCTGACCCTCGAAGTTAATAAATGAACGAAATGATCGTAAACGCGACGTTCGTACAACTTATAGAATTCCATATGCATATAAACTGATTAATTACTTGCATTTTCGCGATTGCATGCACATATCGTTTGCATGACCATATAGGGTACAATCAGATACAATTTATTATCGAGGATTAAACGATAATTACGTTCGGTGTAAGGAGAAACGAAGTGTTCATAAAACTTATTATAGGTAGCCTAAAGTAAATTTGTTATCTCTTTATCGATGTCACAGGGTAATTTTAACTATTCGAAGTGCTACAACGTATATAATTCTGTTTTGTATTCATTGATTAACTTATTTATACAAAGATAATGTATTCAAAAATATTTTCACTATATAATCGTTATATAAATGGGCCTACGAATAATATATAAAATGGAACGAGTACGAAGTTGTTATTTATTGCGGAAACCCTGTTGAAAATCGGCTTACAGCCGACCATATATTTTATACAAAAGAAATTTATTAAAAAAGTCAGGCACAAAGTGGATTTATATAACAGAACGTAATGTAGTATGTACATGTGTTAAAAGAATAAAAAAGGCACTATCGTAATCTTAACGCCATGGCTTTCGCACAGTCCCAGCGCTGGTGCTCCTTTTAATACTATGATCTACAATTTACAATTCCATAAGGACCTATCGGATAAATTGTGTAACAGGAGTAACTTACGTACTTAAAACGTGCGAAGAGATAAGTCTCTCCTTGATATCCGAGGTCCAAGTTTGACACCTAGACCTACTAGACAAACACGGACGAACAAACGAAGTTGGGTGACATTCTTCCATCCTAACGTAAAAAAAGAAACAAAACCGATAAGTCAACGCATGCGATTACAAAATCATACTACGAAAAAGCAGCCTTAAAGCGTAACAAAACGTTGATACACATTAAAATCACTTGATGCGTTACAGCAATTTACTAAAAATTTATTTTTTTGCTGTTTAATAACACAATATTCTACAGACATTGAAAGCACAAACAAGAAAAAGCTCGCTATGCAGAGTCGTACTCTTTCAATTTTTTCCTGGCCAAAGTCCGTTGGGTCGCGAACGAATATGATCTTGCGGACGTCGGACGTTCTGCACGGGACTGTTTTATTTCACGGTCTTGCGCTATTATTCGCATTCTTTTCTGGGGACTCTGGGCAAACAACTCCGCCAAATTCATAGAAGCCGCATCGCACTTGTAGAAATGACAAAATTTTTAATCAGAGTCAATAAACGACAGGAATGTTCTAAGGTAAATATGCTCTCGTTTACGGGAATAGCTTAAGTGTATTTCTATAATCCTTGAGACCGTTACCTGCAATTGAAGACGGTGTAATAAATTAAATTCTGATCTATTAAGAGGCGCGTCGACGTGAAGTTTAAGCATACAATGTAGAGCCTCTTTGTACGTATTCTTCAAACCGATCACCCGCTCAGTTCGCATCAATCTACGTACTAAGTAGCCTCTCGCGTATGCGTTTATTGTATTTGCCGCTTTGATCTGTAACAAAATGAGAGATGTCATTTCTGTTGATCAAAATAAATGTGTAAATTGCGAGTATTTTAATTTCGTACGTGTTTCATGCTGTATATCGTTCTATCTAGGATCGGTACACGGATAGTTTCCAGAGGAAATAATTCTCGGCTGACATTCGAACGCTTACACTGGCCGCTTTCCTCCGACAATTTTACCTCGGAGGTCTTTGTACTACTTTGTTCAGCATCTTCTTTTCCTGTCCTTGGCGGAGAATAATTAACGTTTAATGGCAGTTCCATTTCTGAGCGAGCATTGTGCGAATATTTAATTGAACATGGAGCGCTATTACAATTTATTTCGGGATAAATATAATCTAACGGGCACGGAATGGTTTTCGTATTATCTTGCGAATAGTTTGCTTCGTTGTTCTGTTCGAGATTATTATTCGATTTTTCTACACTGTTATCACTGTTGTCCGAAAGTTTCTCAGCGTCGGTGACTCGATCGAGATTAGGAGACGGAACATTTTCGGACGTAAACGAAACGGATACTTCTGGGAAGGATTTTCTGATCTCGTTCAATAAAAGTAATTGCTGTTTCTCGAATTCCTTTTGAAGTAACGTTTGCTCTCTCTGCTGCCGATACATCAGCTCGGCCATTTGCTTCTTATGCATCTCTTGCACCTTTCTGTAAACTACCAGCAGCTTGTCAGACGCAATGGAAGACTTCAACTTTGACACAGAATCTCGTAATTCTACGTTTCCCGATGGCTTCTCTCTTACGCCCTTATTATTCTCGCCTAAGTCGTCTAAGGAACCTCCGAGTTTACATACTGAATTAACAGGGGAAGAACTATTGCATTTATTCCATATGTGACGTTTTTGTTTCTTGTCGTCGTTATTATCTGTATGCTTTTTATTTCGACTAATGTGCGTGCAACTTTTATTCGCAGTCTCTTGAACCAACATGGTTCGAATGCAGTCGGCCGACTTAGTAGAATACATTACGAGCGGTTCAGATTTTGTCTGTAAAGAAAGTGATTTAGACATCACACGACCAATGTGCATGTGAGAACTCCCATGATTCGTCGTTGGAGATTTGAGAGACTCTATGGAATCAGACATTTTGTTTTTGCCTTCGTATTCCCAATCGATCTTAGCTTGCGCGACGTTCCATTCCTTCCGTCGATTCGTCGTCTTTGCTTGAGACGTTGGAATATATTCCGAGCAAGGAGGAGGAGAAGATGAGCCAGCGACTTGCATTTGCATGTGCGCTAATAATATAGGACTCGGAGTCTCCAAAACGTAGGAACCTTGACGCGTCAGTTTCGGAGTATCTTCAAAATCCTCCTGGTATTCCTTGCTTCCTTTGCAATTAGAATCGTTCAACGTCAGTGGAACGATGTCTAACGTTCTAGGCACTTGTGGTTTCCAAATCTCAGTAGATTTCGCGGAAGATGTGTCGTTCGAATGATCTGTATTAACGCTAGAATCTATTGACTCCGATCTCGAGGCTAAATTTATCCGATCTTCGAATTTTTGCTTCGTACTCGAATCATCTAGATTTCCATTAGAATTCTTGAATGTTTCTATTCGAACATCGTTCAGACTAGCATTTTCGTAATTGAAAGGAACCAAATTCTCTTTTGAACTATCAACTCTTTTTCTACATTTTAAATCTTTTATATTATTCCTAGTTTTTCCGATATTAGTATTGCTATCAGCAGTACGCAAAGCAGTTAATTTCTTTTCTATATTTATTGCATTTTCCTTATACCTGGAAATTTCTCGTTTCACATCCTCGGTGATCTGAAACATATAATAGCTGTTTATCATGGAATATAAGAATATTACAATTAACATTCTCATACCATGGGTGGTAAAATAGGAACTCCGTTTATTTTGATGCACGAAACGTATGATCGATCTTCCATATTTCTAACTTGTTAAATAGACTGGCTAGAAAATGATACAGTAAAAACACGTTTAATGAACAGAGGTATTAATTGAAAAACTTATTTTTCCTGGCAGCGGTCCTTGTTTAAGGTGGATAAAAAATAAACCGTCTCTTTGTACACCAATCAGGAATAATATTATTACCGGGCATACCGTTCGTGTAAACAAAATAATTAAACGACAGTTACACAGTAATCTGAAAAAAAATATTAAGTAAAGCATTTCAGGAATTGCAAACTCGTAAGTATATATATAGCCTGCGGATTTTTATGCATATCAGTTTCAAAGATGCGTTTTAAAATTTTCTTTTATTATTCTCTACTTTCCTGTGTTTCAATTTTTTTTATAAACGCACAAAATCCGTAGTCTACTGAGAAATATTACTTTGTTCACATGTATGAATCAATTTGTTTAAAACATATCATTGAAAAACGGAGTGGTAAAAGTTTACGTTATTCGTGCAGAATTAGATCAGCTTAAATACCTATTGTGCGTCTGGCATGTGTTTAATTGACTCCCGTTGAGTACTTACGTACAAAATCTTCGTTAATCGTTTACCAAACTTTTCGTTACGAGACATCAAAGTAAATAGCAAATAGCTACTGTTTTCCTTGGTAGTACTCGAACACATAGATAGGTGGATACGAATACCAGAGTTTCTCTCTGCGAATACGAATGTGCACGCGGTGTAATGCTGTGGTGTACTTAACCCTTTCGCTACGGCAGTCCGTTCCGCGGGATCACTTTATATTTCTTTTTTTTTATTTTTTTTTTTAGATACTTTATATTATAATCCTTGTTTTCTATTATAGTTTTGTGCCTTACAAATACTTGTATTGTATTGTTAATTTACCATCCAATAGAAAAAAATTGAAGATTCTTATTTCGTATGTAAAATATGCAGGATTTAGTTCAGTACGAGCTAT
>NW_017170362.1:32287-34519 GCF_001652005.2 Ceratina calcarata | reverse complement strand
TCTGAAAACAAGAATAAGAGATGCAAATCTTTGACAGAGGAGAAACAGATCAAATTGGAACAAGAAAAGGTTTTAAAAGATCTTATTTACCTTACAATGCAACAAAAATGATACTATGTTCTTTTATTTTCTTAGGTTAATCAGTTTCGCAATGCTAATCGTATAAGTGTCACAGGCAATCGTGTACCTCGACCAATTTCAGAATTTGTTGAACTCTCAACGATTCACAATCTTTCTGATAAATTAATAGATAATATTATCAATTGTGGATACCCAGTTCCTACGCCTATTCAAATGCAAGCCTTACCTGCCATGTTACAAGTAAGACTCATTACACATTACCATTAAAAAAAAAAAGATGAAATATACATGTTTGCGAATATTCAACCAGGGTAGACAAATTCTAGCTTGTGCACCGACAGGCTCAGGAAAAACAGCTGCGTTTTTGTTACCCATCATTCATCATTTAGGAGGACCGCAGAAGAAAGGATTCAGAGCTGTCATTTTAAGTCCAACGAGAGAATTAGCAAAGCAAACATACAGAGAATGTTTACGTCTCAGCCAAGGATTCGATTTTTGAGTTCATATCATAAGTAAAGTGAGTCAAGCATTGAACAAATATGGACCAAAGAGCTCACAGAAATTTGGTTGGTATAACATTTACAGAGAAACAAACTAATTCTAACACAACAATGATCAAATTTCTTTATTATTATAGATATATTAATCACGACACCAAAAAGGATATTATATCTACTAAACCAGGACCCATCAGCTATTTCTTTTAGCAAGTAATTCGCAACGATCATTTTCATTTGATTTAGAAATTATTCTTTATCTACGTATGAAATTCTGTTTTGTAGCGTTGAGTGGGGCTAATCGTGGACGAAGCGGATAAACTCTTTGAAGATGGTACAAGATCTTTCAAAGATCAACTGGAAGCAATTTCCAAAGCATGTACAAATGAGAATCTAAAGACGACGATGTTAGTGCAACTAGTACCACCGTTGTCACTAAATGGTGCCGACGTAATTTGAAAAGACTTGTAACAATTACCGTCGGGCACAGGTACTTTACATCTACAAACATTTCATGTTATACATTGCTATTAATATCGTATTTATTGCAGAAATGCTGCAACTGATTTAGTAGAACAGGAACTTTTGTTCGTTGGTGCAGAGAGAGGCAAACTTGTAGCACTTAGAAATATAATCCAAAAGGTAGTAAAATCGACATAAAAATCTAGTTTTCTATATTTTTGTGAAGTACATCTCATACTTTTTAAAGGGAATACTGCCACCGGTATTGGTATTTGTACAGAGCAAAGAAAGAGCGCAAGAATTATTTAACGAGCTCATATACGATGGCATTAATGTCGACGTCATTCACGCTGATAGGACACAAACGCAGGTACATTTTTCTGGAAATTGTAAATGATTAAATGTCATCGTGAAAATATATTTTTCCTTCAGCGAGATAACGTTGTCCGCTGCTTTAGAGAAGGGAAGATATGGGTTTTGATATGTACAGAATTAATGGCGAGAGGTATCGATTTCAAGGGTGTGAATCTCGTCATCAATTATGATTTTCCGCCGTCTGCTATTTCTTACATTCACAGAATTGGTACGTGTCTCCAACTTTGATTATTCAAAATTATTTATTTATATTTATTTATTTATATTCAAAATTCTTAATGAACGAATATTAAATAATAGGTCGTACTGGCAGAGCTGGACATAAAGGAAAAGCAATTACATTTTTCACCGAGCAAGATACCACAAATTTAAGAAGGTAGACGGTAAAAACTTATTGAAATATAATGAAAATCTTGAGGCAATCTACAAATATTATTTTGATATAACAGCATAGCTACCATTATGCGTGACTGTGGATGCAATGTAACAGATTATATCTTGGCCATGAAGAAGAATAGGCGAAGACACGCAGCTCCTGACAGATATCGACCATACCATCGTCGTTCAAACGCGTACGCAACAAAGGAACGTTAAGGCAGAGATGAAGAGGCTCTGCGAGACGTAACGATACCTTTCTTCGTTTGTATATAAAATGAGATTTGTCTAATTGATCGGAAAACAGATTCGATAATTATCTTAACGTTGATCTAAGACTATCAAGTCAATATGTGTGTTCATTAATCTATATAAAATGTCGACCGGCTAAATTTAATATATTTCTGCGTGAAACGAAGATGTGATATTTCTATTAAAATTT
>NW_017170362.1:26980-28790 GCF_001652005.2 Ceratina calcarata | reverse complement strand
CAGCATTATCTACTAATAATTAAACATACAGATAACTTTTTCCATTAATCTTACTTTTATCAACGGAGCCTATCAGGGGATACATGGCCCCTAACATTGCTGCATTCGGGAGACGATTTAAAATAAACGGTACACTGTTTTACTGGTAAATAACTTCAATTTATTCTGCGAACGACGATGTCGGGGCTAGAGCATCGGAATCGTCAATGAGGGCGAAGTTTTGCCTCCGCTTCTGGCGTACGTCGATGCCTCCCTCTGTTCCTGGATTTAATTCTTGTCTGGTACAGGTTTTCCTGGCCGGTATCGTCGTCCTCCTATCCACAGTCAGGATGCTTCAGTAGTCGCCGGAATTTCACCGGCAGCGATATTCCTGGTCTTTGTAATGGTTGCGAATTAAAGTGGGATTAGTTTCCTCGAACGTCAATACCGTGCGAAATTCGGAGAGAATGTATTTGATGTCCAGTTTTCAGCTTTCGATCGGTTGATCTGCTGTGAAACGAAACAGAATCATGCTCAACGTTTATCCCTCCACAGTGTGAAGATGGAAGCTCGTTGAAAAAAGCTTCGGGTCCCGACCTTATAATGCACGAATTAACTTATCAATAAGGATAAGACCGAGGATGCTAAACTACAGCCGTGTTTCCAAAGAACTGGCTTAACCCTCAACGTTCCCTAATTAATTCAAAGGAGCTCGGTCAGTGGATTTAACCTATTCTGACCTAAAATCGATAGACTAGAGACCTAGACGATAAGACCCACTTCACCGAATATCTTCCGCTTGAATGTGATTGTCATCCGATCGCGCTAGATACCAGCTGTAAAATTTGTAAAATCTGTATTTGGCCAAAACTAACTGTGTCATGTGCTGCCTGTCGAAACGGGTTAAAAATCGTTGGGCGCGTAATTTTGATTGCCTATTGACACCGTTATGGTCAATCCCCAGAGCGTGTGCGATGCGGTGCGGCGCGGGGTTTTTCGAGCTGACCGTGAGCTCGGCCAGGGCCGAAAACCAAGTTTACAGCATATACTAAAAGCGTGTAAAAGTCGGAGACTTCGAGAAATTGTGTCGAAACTCAGGAGATTGAGTACGGTCAGACCACACACTGTTTACTTTCAAATAGTTTTTTAACTCCCGAAAGGTCGATTTTTGTGGCCTTTGCGGCGTTCGGGAAAAATTCGCAGGCTGCGATCTGTTCGAGAATAATCTCGAAGGTACGCGAAGTCGATGCCTTTCCGATCGCGCATCGACAGCGCCGCCAGTATGAAGAACGAAGAAACTGCCGGTCGGCGACAGACCGGCATGAGTCCGTTATGAATCTTTAAAGAAGATAGACGTGCCGTTGTTCACTCGCGTTTTCGCTTGCGGCACTTCCGTTCACGATTAATATAATCGTCGAATAGACCACGCACATGATAAATAATATCGGTTTGATCGATTGATCACGGGTAGATCACGAATCGGTACAGAGATCGCGCATTAGGAAATTCAAGTTCAAATCAGTGTAACGGCCACGTGTTAGATCGCGAAATAGGCGACGTGGCAACTCGATCGCCAGTGTTCACTCAGTCCTTGTCGATTAAACTAAGTAAATTGTATAATTGTGAATTGTCCGCACGCACTGTGAAATTGACAACGAGCTGATTTGCTCATAATAAATGTTCTGTGCTGTAATACCGCGTTGATGTTAGCTATCCGACCCCGTCCACCAGGGAGGCTTGCGGAAAGCCAAAAAATCCGCAACACGATCTTTTCCCGAACGTCGCATGCGAACTTTCTGTATGAGATTCTTTCAAATAACAAGTATAATAG
>NW_017170362.1:24796-26413 GCF_001652005.2 Ceratina calcarata | reverse complement strand
ACAACAAGGATGAACAATTGTCCTTGTGAGAATTCATATCTTTAACATAATAGATATGAAAATGTTCACATACACGTTCCTGTGATATTTGTATAAATGATAAATAAAAAAAGAATCATGTAACAACCCATGATGCAATGAATTTCTTAACTATACCTATTACTTATAATAAAAATGGAATATTAATTACAAATAGAATGAAAATTATGGTGAGGGCGATTAAATCAAGAAAATATTTCATACCAAGTACCTCGTACGAACCATAGTTAGGATCTGCAAACGGCAAGATACGGTAGAGGCAAATGTGCCGGTCGGATCCAAAAACGCTGTACAGCACCGCACCGCAAGCTCTGTGGGGATTGACCATTATGGCCTATTCCCACTGCGTTTTCCGCTCCAAGATTCCGCTCAGTGCCGGCAAGCGAAATGGAGGTATAGGGAAAAGCGTGTAAAAGAAAGAATGTGTGGGTGACATTCAGCAGACCCGGTCTGTTGTGCTCGAGTCAGACCCCTGCTGGGCCGAGAGCGTCAAGCTTCGGCAGCTGCAAATAAAGCGAGAGGGGAAAAGAAACCGCGAAGAGCGGGAAAGAGACCGAGCAAAGCGGCAAACCTCGAGATCGGCAAACCTCGGGAGCGGGAAACCTCGAGATCTTAACAATCTTCTCGTAGGCGGTTTTTTCATTTACCTTAGTAGGACCTCTATTATGCAGATATGTGGCTACACTTATTGCATTTCCCCAGAGCATCTTTTCAACTTGATTTATTATTGTTCTTACTTCTTCAATTAATGTTCAGTTCAATCCTTTGACTTTACCATGTAATTGAGGCATCTAGGGTGGCGTATAATTTATTGATATTCCTGCTTCAATAGTTTCAATTTATTATTATGCATACCAAAGTTTCAATTTATTATTTAGTATTATAAGTATATTCTTTACCATTATCACGTTTAATTTCTTTGCTTTTCTTTTCCGTTTTACCTCAGCTAGCACTATAAATTCTTTTACTTTTGCCGAAACATCATCTTTCGATNTTGCATGTAACTTTTGTTTTAATCCTACGTTCTCGTCACGATCGTGGTAAACGGGCGCGGCAACACACGAGGCAGTCATCATCAGGCTTTCACTTTCACTTCACCATTATAAAATTCTATTTTTTCTCTTTGTCTACCTATTGCACTTACTGACATCAGGTTCTCTTTATTAAATTCAGCATGTACAGCACATTTTTCCATTTCAACTGTCCCTATCTGTTTTGCCATCATCATTTCTTTCTGATTCGCTATATTGGTTTCTGTATTTACTTCTCTACTATCTTTCAACTTCTGTGCAGCATTAGTCATGTGTGATGTCGAGCCTGAATCCACTACCCATTCCTCAGTGGCCACATGCGTTATAAGAGCTATTTTAGAACATTTTTCTTTTTTAAAGTGTCCTTTTTGGTTTCTAAGAAGTCTTTTTCTGAATGATTAGTCTTACAAGTCTTACAACACTCAAGTTCTATTTTACAATCTTTTGCCATGTGATCTATTTTATGGCAATTAAAGCATTTATATAGTTCTCTCTTCTGTTGTCCATATTCTTAAATGTATGTGCTAAATGTCTTTTCTTATCGCAT
>NW_017170362.1:16231-23976 GCF_001652005.2 Ceratina calcarata | reverse complement strand
TGTTACCGACGTGAACTTGAGTGTATGGACGGGAATTGCGACTTCTAAAGGCGAGCGTCTCAACGTAGCCGGTTTAGACACCGCTGCGTAGGCTCCGTGCACGACGGTTCGAATTTGGGATCGTCGGGGCCGTGTTCCTCGTCTCCAACCGATGACGGTTGATGAAACGACGAGTTCGGGACAGAGGAAGACCGAGGAGCTTCCTCTGCGATCCAGTTGCCCTGTGGAGGCGTGTCGTCTGGAAGGAGAGGACTTCAGAGAGAGTAGACTCTGTTGCAATTCCGGGGACCGTCAATGCACGTAGTTTTTTTGACTGTTATGCATAAATATTTGGCAGACCTCCCGAACGCAAGCACCCGTGGGAAATTAGAGTAGGATTCATGGCTTATGTCAGTCGTTGGGTCGAGCGAATAGACAACGCCTGTAGTTTGAGCCTGCAGTCCTAGGCCGGTTAGCCTTTTTTATGACTGCGTGCGAATTGTCACCGAATCCTGTGGGTCCTTAGCGGACTTGTTTTGTGCGCCAGGCACTTGACATCTGGCAGGGAAATCGCGTCTACAGGGGCTCGCTTGCGTTTCCGGGAGGGGCTAGCTCGCGTAGCTCACGTATCCCAAGTATCGGTCGTATTGTGCGTGTCTAGTCTTAAGTCGGTATCTTTTTGCTCATAAAGATATTTGGTCGACGATAGATTTATTTATTATTGTAACGGCCGTTCCTGGCGTGGGTTTTCTCAAGAAGAGTTTTCCCCACGTCACAAGCAAAGCTTGGGTAAATGCGGGAACGCGCTGAGCTTGTCAACGGCAAATGTGTCGACGGACATGGCTGGGTAGCGAGCGTCTGGAACGCGAGATAAGAGAACTGTTTTGGGACAAACCTGGTCTCGATAACTGTCGAACTTAACGAAGTCAATTTATGGTTTCTTCATAGAAAGGAAATAGCATCGACTCGGGTTCGAGGACTGAGTCTAAACACATGGCTGCTGACAGCGTGGCGCCCGCGGTGGCCGAGGCCCAGGGGGTCCAATTCGGGCCGCGAACTGCGCGATGTTTAGGGTCTAATTGTTTAGGGATGCTATAAGGAAGGGGATTGGTGCAGACTCCGCCTAGGCGTGGGAGTTCGAGTAAAGGGCGGTTATCGACCGAGGGATTGGACATTTCCTCGGGGTTGAATATAGAAAGGGAAAACGCGGTTCCCGGCGATCGACGGCGTCGATCGATAGCGAGGAAGGAGACGGGTCTTAGGACCCAAATAAATAGCGGATGCGTTTGGAGAGCGCATGATAATTCAGTCTAATAGTTCTCTGGAGAAGTTTCTTCATTCAGATCACATTAGTTGNAGAACAGAAGTAATGTGATTTATTTTTTTTCTCCAAAGAATAGTTCAAAGTTTCATTTCTCTTTACTTATATAATTTCGTCCTACGCAAATAAAAGTTATTTTTCATTGTAACTTGAGACTCTAAATCATTTTCAATTAATAAATACTAACAATATCAGTCTCTTCTTTGTTTTCGTATTAGAAAAATTCTTACGCCAGATTGTATTTTTGCTGCAGTGTCATAAATACTTTTTAATCTTTGCCACATATCATGCGCATTTTTACATGTAACTATACTTATTAAGGATTGTTTCTCAAATAGTATCCATTGTTCTTCTCACCTTCGCAGCTTTACTTTTCCACTCTGGAGTTTGCATAATTCCTTCCGTTTGCTTAATTTCCACGACGGTTATACTTGGTTAACTTTTAATTCCTTAATGCTTTCAACGAAATTACATTACTTGTTGCAGCGCACATTTTTACAGTATTCTTATACTTTTTATTTCTTTACTTATTTTTACTTTCTGACTTGTTCCTCTTTATGCCCATTTTCTCACTACACGTGCCTTCTGGGCCCTTAACCTATTGAACAGCTGGTCGCATAGAAACAATTTTTAGACTTCTCTTAGTTTTATGGAGTTCTGTTTATTACTCCTCCTTCACTTGTACACAATATAGTATCGATACGAATCAGAATAAAGTATGAAAATCATGTATTGTATTAACGAGGAAATATATTGAACTTTCGCCTAGTTGAATTTTTACCGGAAGTACGAACAAACAGTCCGCGTGCTGATCCGGTTATGAGCACTATCTAACCACTTAATTCAAATTAAGATTGCCTTATTCTAACAAGAATAAAATAAATAATCCTCAACATGTTTAATGTTTCAGGTGACTTGAAATAACGAGTGACAATCTGGTACGTACGCTTGTATTGCTTTACAATAAGGTAAGTGTCTCAATTTCATTTCACATCACAATTTCTACTGCCTATTTTTCTATAATTCTAAGTTTTGCTATGTACATATTGACAGATCTGAAGAAAATGGCGGATAGAGAAAGATTGTACGGAGAAATGATGTCCGCTGTGATAGAGAGGAATCTCAATAGATTAAAAGAATTAATTAGTGCTCTTCATCCATTCAATTGGGATATTAATGAATTACACGAGAATGCAAATTTTAATAGAAGAACTACATTGTTACACATGGCAGTAATAACGAAACAGAGGGAGATGGCAGAACTATTAATAAACTATAAAGCTAATGTAAATGCTGTAGATGAAAGAAATTTTACTCCGATGCATGAGGCTGCTCTAAATGACGATTTAGAAATAATGAAACTACTTATGGATAAAGGTGCCAGGATAGAAAATCAGTACAAATTATTGTGCATTGCTGCTAAAATGGCTTCTATAGAATTTGTTGAGCTGCTTGTTGTTATGGACGTTAATGGACGAGATACAGATGGTAGCACGGCCATACATTCATGTGTTCTCCGACATCCCATTAATTATGAAATCCTTAAGCTTTTGATCGTTAATGGAGCTAATATTAATGCAAGAAATAATTATCGTAGAACGGCGCTTCATGAAGCCGTCCGAGCCAAAGACGTAAATGTCGTCAAGCTTCTGTTGGACTATAATGCGGATGTTAACTGCGAAGATGTAGACGGTACGACACCGCTTTATACCTCTACAGTATCTGGGGCAGTGGAAATTTGTAAACTACTCGTGGAGAAAGGTGCAAAAGTGAATATCAAGAGCGATAAAAGATCAACACCGCTTCATGTTGCTGCTTCGATAGATAATCTGGATATCACAGAAATTTTGTTACGTTCAGGTGCCGATGTAGATTGCGTTGATGAACGTGGAAACACTGCGCTTCACCTTGCTTCTATAAAGCCTCACGACCGTCTCACTGCGATCCTTCTAAGATACGGTTCTGACATCAACATCGTTAACCAAGAGAACCGTACAGCGTTAAATTATGCATCAACAGAAGAAACTAAATCACTTCTTATTCTTTTGCAACACGTAATAGCATTGCGGGCTGCTGAGTTAGATGTTCATGCTTTAAACATAGCTGTGATTAACGAAGTAGAGTTTAATAATAAAACATATGAGGAAGAATGTAACGAAGAATTCGAGAGAATGAAAAGGGAGAAAATCAACAACACCAACATTACCTTTTATGATATTCTAACAGTAAGCATAAATGAATTCGCGAGAAATAAAGATGTTGCCAACTATTTAACACTAAACAATTGCGAAACGGAGTTCCCTATTTATGGTAGTATGATAAAAAGTCGTTTTAGATGGGGTGTGGAAAGAATTAAGTTGATAGATGAAAGCATTCGAGCTTGTCAGAATTTATTCAAGAAGTTTCAGTTTGATAGAATGTTACCCTCTACTTGCAGCGCACAGATATGTAACTATCTTTGTAACGACGATCTGAGGAGTCTGGTAGACGTATATAAAAATGTTACGAACCCAAATGATATGTAAACAATTAGGGTAATATTAGGGATCACATGCTGGAGGAGTGTATGATGCAGGTGGAGGAGACAGAAACGAAAATAGTACATGAGAGAGTGATAGAGATTTTGGATGGAAGAGGGGCAGGAATGGGATGGGTGAAGGAGTGGTTAAGGATTAGAGATGGAGAGGAGGATTAGAGCAAGAGGAAAGATATGAATAAGACGATATGTAAAAGCGTAGGGTAAAGTATAGAACATAAAACCGAAAAAGATGGCCCAAAATGTATAAGAGGGAGTGAGAGCGGACTGAGAGAGATGTGGGGACATTAAAGAATGTATGATAATGATAAAAGGCAAAGAGAGAGAGAGAGAGAGAGAGAGAACAGTTGACAGCAAAATAGTGTGATTTTCGAAATAAAGAGAAAGGCAGAATAAGACAAAGGCGAGCAAGAGAGATTGGCAGAGGAGTTTTAAGCGGTGCATACCTATATGTATACGGACGCGGAGGAAGTAGGAATGTAGTAAGGTATTTTTGAGATAATATAAAGTAGATTTAAGGTAGCTTAAAACTGTAATCAGAAAGGGAAACAATTAATAAATCATAATCATCAACAATTGTAATATTCAGCTCATGTATAGTAACCTTAAGGGATTTCGGGTCAGCCTTGTAAAGTATATCTGCAAAATGTGTACAACGTTTTTGGTATACTTCGTTCATATCAAGCGTGGTATGTTTTATATATACTTTATAGAACTGACCCGAAATCCTTTGAGGTCATTGTACATACTAATAAATGTATACTTTCTACTTCGTTTACTAGATACTTCTGAGATAAGATTCTGCCCTTTACTAATAGACGTTTTACATGACATCGTCTGTTCCTACGAAAACATTCTTTAGACGCGGAGTCATAGTTATAGAAGCGTGACAAAGCATAGCTAAAGACTTTAGTTTGCAGCTGTTAGTCTAATATTTTACTATCCAAAGGGCCTAGCTGGATAAGGGGGTCAAATGTGCCCTTGAGCCGAATGAAGCGCCGTTTGCTCCATTCGACATGCACTCAATTTCGTAAAATGCAGTCTTGAAGTAGAATATCCCCGTAAAGAGAAATGTCTACAACCTGAAAGAATTAGAATGATTTATAAAAGAAGAAAGCGAACATTTCGTCAATAAACAAAATATAATAAATAAAATTAATTGACAAGTTACCAACTCACCAAGACTCACCTTTCTCGAATGCACTTCCCGGCACAGAGAAGTCGGACGATCTTAGACGAAACAGAATGCACCGGAAAGGAATCTCCCCAGTCATAAATTATTTAAACAATTAGTTTCAAATATGCAAATACAATCCCGAATCGATGATGATGTATGGTCTCTAAGGGTCCAGCGCGGTGTGTTGCAAATCCCATGTCGGTGGCAATTTCCCCGGCTTCGCGGTTTTCAATTTCGTTTCAATTGAACAAGTGGGTCAGTTCAGTTGATTCCACCGTGATTTTATTACTAAGAACCACACTTGGCCAGATTTCAATTGACCAGTGAGTGTGGACAAATTTCTACTAGCCAGTGACGACTGGCCACAAAACTGGCTGGGTTTCGTAACCGTTTTTTACGGCTAAAAAGAATCTTCTACCCGCTTGGTCGGGGAAGAAACTCTCTAGCCAGTTTATTTCAGCCGGTACCCCGGTCGTCGTTCACTAAGTTCTCTACCGGGGAATTCGCATTTGGGTTTTCTATAATTTCGAAACGGTAGAACGGATTATGACGCGAGCATTATTTCTGATTGGTCGCGTAAAATTGCATAAACCGCTCCCAGTGCGATTGATGTGAACGAAAAAGTATCGTGTGTACAAAGATGAATGAAGGAGAAAGTACAGATGCAAATTTTTTGGTAAAGAGTCCGAGCGGACGGATCGAAACGCGTGAGAGATTGGTAAAAGATTACAATGATGCGGTAAGACGGGGTTCCACACCAGATCGTTCGTCGACGACATATGAAGGAATACTCCGATCACGTTTCATCGTGATTTCGATGGTCAAAACACGCAAAACACGGCCGTGAGCACTCTAAGTTCCTCTCTGGTGGATATAACAACAATTCAGAAACTAATCTCAATTAAACACTGATATTCATTGAGATATTAAATGCCAATTACTTTTATTCCTACTTCAAATGCAAAATATGGTGTGCACTAATGAAAATAAAGTAATACAAGTGTGACAAAATTTGAAAATGATAGTTATTCTCTTTCTGAAGTAATAATCTCGAATCAAGTATAACGTTGATAATATCAACGTTCTATGGTTATCTATTACCTATCGTGCTGGAAAAAAGCATCGGCACCGGCATCGGTGAGCCTGAAGGTCGGTACACTCCGGAACAGTCATTCTGTGGGATTTCATGAATCTACCTTGCCGGTTCGAGCCCTCTTGGGCCCGTTTTTCGGGCCGCGTGTTAACACAGGCGTTGCCACTCATTAGTAATCTCTCCTCGGTGATTGGATCCAGAGAGGGAAATGCTTTGCTAATTTAGTGAGATAATGAGCTAATTCCAGACAATAAAAAGTATTATACAGGGTGTAAACCTACTAGGGGGCAATATTTTAAGGACGTGTTCTTTGGTCGAAAATAACTCGAAAATCAAGAGAGAAAACATTGCGTTTAGGGCTTCGTTAATTAGTCATTAACATTTAAAAATTCGATGATTTTGCCCCTAAAATTGACAATCCGCCTTCATCGAGGACCGTTTTCGGCATACGCTCATGTTGCGGCCGAATTTATGACTCGCGCCGCACGGTCCCAGATCACTTCCTCTGTACCAGCGCTCCTACCGCCACCCTTCGGGGTCTCTGACGCGAGAGTCTCTCCGCTCGAGACTTCTTTTGTCATCGTCCTCTTCCGCTTGACGCGTGGTACGGAGTAGTGCGTGGAACTGTAATCAATCCCCATATCACGACATTTGTTATTCAATATTATATTTTTTAGTAAAGCTACGCGAATAAACTAATCTAGAGAACTAATGGAGTGATTTCACCTGCCCACTTCCTCAACGCGAACGTTCAGAACGGCATTCCGTGTCTCGCTACACTCGCGGCCTGGTAATATCGAGTCGGACCCGCCCGGCAGATTATACGCGCGAACAGCCTGACTTTTTGGGCACCATATGGAGCGGACTGGCCCATTGGCTCTGCGATGGGCGACAAATTCCATCTTGAAGCATCTATTCAAATTCCGCTCATGCAATTTTTAATTTTTCTGGGGGTAAACGTCTCGCCCGTTCGGCGATAGGAGCACCTTTTGTGATTATATGGTGAAAAACATCATGTTTCACATTTTTCCTGGAGGTTGCCTGTGTGATCTCAATAAATTCTCTAAGCAGAGGTGTGACCGTGCTGTTTGCATCTGTTGTCGAAATAGAGGGAATTTCTGTTGTAACTACAGTAGCTACTTGAAAAAGTTTGGTATTTCCATCCAACAGTCTTCTGTTTCGAAGATCTACCAATAAATTATAAAAATGAAGAAAATCTGCTCCTATTATAGGTTTTGACACATCGGCCACGATGAACCTCCAAGAAAAATTACGACGCAAACCTAAATTTAAAGATAACAATCTTTCGCCGTATGTATTAATTGTTGCGCCATTTACGGCATACAACTTGAAAACGTCGTCTTTCGCGCCTTTACCTTTGAAACTCATGGGAAAAACTGAGACGTCTGCACCCGTATCAATTAAAAACTCGATGCACGAATAACGATCCCTAATGGTGAGGCGCCGTTTCTTCGGTGTATCGTCAATCGCCTCTGCTTGCGACACCTCCGCTAGTTTCCCTGACGCTTGTCCGGGGTTGTCCAAAAACACGGTTTCCGGCATCTCCAGGATTCCGCTCCGAATTTTCCGTGATAGTAGCAAAACCCTTCCTTATTACGCTGTGTGCTCCTTCGTCTAC
>NW_017170362.1:11485-16180 GCF_001652005.2 Ceratina calcarata | reverse complement strand
GAGTAGTACGGAGTAGTGCGTGGAGCCGGAACCGTAACCAATCCCCATATCACGTTTGTTATTTCAATATTATATTCCTTAATAAAGTAAACCAGTGAATTAGTGGTTCGTTTTCACCTTGCCCATTCCCTCAACGCGAACGGTCGGAACGGCATTTCGTGTCTCGCTACACTCGCGGCCAGATAATACCTAGTCGGACTCGCCCGACAGATTATACGCGCGAACATTTTGGTCCTTCGAGCCGGATTGCTCGCCAAGGAAGGGTGAAAGGTGCTAAAAGTCAGATTCTCCGAACTAGTACTGGTGAAAGGGGAAGTTAGTGCGGAGCAACAGTACCCGCAAACGCCTGGGAAATACAAGGGGTATTTCTCCCGAGGCAGAGTGAGTGGTCGTGATTTTATACGTCGGTTACAACCATCGAGAGCAAATCTGGGATTCGGTGGCGAAGAGAACGCCATTTTCCGGTTTCTCCGTCTCGCCACGTGGCACGCAACGATTTCGCCTAGCTGCGCAGCGTGAGCGTGCCGCACGCGGCCTTATCGACGAGACCTCTACTACGCCCGTTAGTACAAGGAGGTGCCGTTGGAGTCGCACCCTTCGAACGTCGAGGGCCTCGTCTTTTGCTGAGTCAGTACGGCTAACCTAAAACGCGACTTAAGGTTAGTACGATGGACAGGTTACTTGCCAGGCAGACAACTGAGGGCCAGCTGATTCTCAACTTCATGGTCAACACCGACAAGGCGCCTGCCAACAGTCAATCAGTCGCGGCACTGAAAGCCCGACTGGCGCTACTGGAGTCGTATTGGGCCAAGGTGTTGAATCGGCACTGCGAGATGGACCCCACTGAGGAACAACGAGCTACTGAACCGTATTGGACCAAAGACCAATTCAGTCTGTACGAGCAAAATTACATACAGCACGTGGTCACCTTGAAGGAGAGGATAGCGCTTCTCGAGCCAGAAGCCCCTCAGATTGCCCAATCTCCTGGGGCACCTACACGAGTCATGCACGACGCCTCAGCGCCACTCCGCAAGTTACCACTGCCCACCTTCAACGGAGATGTCTTGCAATGGGCCGCATTTAAAGAGCGTTTCAGCTCTCTGGTCGGCAACGTGGCCTCCTATTCGAAGGTCACTAAGTTACAGTATCTCCAATCTTGCCTTGAAGGACCGGCCGCGAAGCGAGTGAACAATATGGAGATAACGGGCGCTAACTACGACGTTGCATGGGCCAAGCTTGTCAAACGGTATGACAACGAAAGAATCACGCTCTCCGCTCACCTGTCAAAGATGCTTAAACTACCAACCACACCTCAAAGGACTGCTGCAGGAATCAGTGGACTATTAGACGAGGTCGACGAGGCTTTGGCAGCCCTCAAGCATCTAGGCAGACCTGTCGATCAATGGGATGACTGGCTGATCGAAATAATCACTGCCAGATTGGACAGCTCAATCATAGAAGACTGGGAGAAGTCTCAGGAGGGCAACGACATACTGCCTACCTATGGTGAACTGGTAGACTTCTTAGAAACTCGGATTCGATCCCTGGAATCGGCGCATCGGAAAGGGCCCGAACCGAGTTCCAGTTCCACAGTGAAGCCCACGCCAAGCAAAAAACAGGCTCCTAAGGAAAGGAAATCGGTGAACTCTTATCACAGCTCATCGACCGAGGCATCCGCGAATCCTCGCTCGAAAAGGGGATGCAGTATATGCAAGGGCGAGCACTTCATCGGCTACTGCCCCAATTTTGTCAAACTGGAACCCGAAAGGAGGAGAGAGCTCGTCTCCTCCACTGGTTTGTGCTTCAATTGCTTGTCTGGGAAGCACATAGTCGCTAAATGCACCTCGAAGGGTCGGTGCTCTACACGGGATTGCGAAGCCAAACATCATTCGCTGTTGCGGACAAACCGGTCGCTACAAATAGGGATGAAGAAACTGTGAATTCATCGACAGACTCTCCGTCAACGGTATCACACACAACCCAAGTGAGTGGTACTAAGCGCACGCACGCCCCACCGAAAGTAAGAGGGATCACCCTGTTACCGACTGCTTGGATCATCCTGGAATCAAAGCCCGACTGGCGCTACTGGAGTCGTATTGGGCCAAGGTGTTGAATCGGCACTGGGAGATGGACCCCACTGATGAACAACGAGCTACTGAACCGTATTGGACCAAAGACCAATTCAGTCTGTACGTGCAAAATTACATACAGCACGTGGTCACCTTGAAGGAGAGGATAGCGCTTCTCGAGCCAGAAGCCCCTCAGATTGCCCAATATCCTGGGGCACCTACACGAGTCATGCACGACGCCTCATCGCCACTCCGCCAGTTACCACTGCCCACCTTCAACGGAGATGTCTTGCAATGGGCCGCATTTAAAGAGCGTTTCAGCTCTCTTGTCGGCAACGTGGCCTCCTATTCGAAGGTCACCAAGTTACAGTATCTCCAATCTTGCCTTAAAGGACCGGCTGCGAAGCGAGTGAACAATATGAAGATAACGGGCGCTAATTACGACGTGGCATGGGCCAAGCTTGTCAAACGGTATGACAACGAAAGAATCACGCTCTCCGCTCACCTGTCGAAGATGCTTAAAGTACCAACCACACCTCAAAGGACTGCTGCATGAATCAGTGGACTATTAGACGAGGTCGACGAGGCTTTGGCAGCCCACAAGCATCTAGGCAGACCTGTCGATCAGTGGGATGACTGGCTGATCGAAATAATCACTGCCAGATTGAACAGCTCAATCATAGAAGACTGGGAGAAGTCTCAGGAGGGCAACGAGACACTGCCTACCTATGGTGAACTGGTAGACTTCTTAGAAACTCGGATTCGATCCCTGGAATCGGCTCATCGGAAAGGGCCCGAACCGAGTTCGAGTTCTACAGTGAAGCCCACGCCAAGCAAAAAACAGGCTCCTAAGGAAAGGAAATCGGTGAACTCTTATCACAGCTCATCGACCGAGGCACCCGCGAATTCTCGCTCGAAAAGGGGATGCAGTATATGCAAGCGCGAGCACTTCATCGGCTACTGCCCCAACTTTGTCAAACTGGAACCCGAAAGGAGGAGAGAGCTCGTCTCCTCCACTGGTTTGTGCTTCAATTGCTTGTCTGGGAAGNATATAAGATTATTTTTTCATACTAATTATTCAACTTTCATTATTGTTATTATATAAAGTACATACAGTTATCTCGTTAAATTCATTGAAATGTTTATGGCTGTTAAAAAAAAATTATATATGCACGTGCAATCGCTGAGCGTGACTCGTTTGCACCCCTTTACGCGAAAACGAAGGAGCTGAGGCGAAAGCGTTTGCTGGTCATCGAAGGATCCACGAGACACGAGCATTTAAAGGGCAGGTTTGCAGTTTGGGTCTTGCCGTTTACCTGATACACGTATACGGAAAAATTACGCGTGTAGTGGTACGCCGTTCAACAGAGTTCAGCTGACGGCCCGTTTTCTCTAGATTTATGTAGCTAATACATACTAATACATAGATGGGCAGCAGACGCTTCGCGCTACGCTAGCCGCTTGCATTGGCGTCGCAAAATTATACAAGGAGACTTAATAAAGACGCGCGTGAATCCCATACACATGACTCAATATTACGACTGATTTATTACGTCCCTATAAAATTGCACTTTATACTGAACACGCAATTTTATGCATATGTTGATGAAAATAAATTTTGTTAACCTTTCCTAAATATACTATTCAGTTATCTAGTTCAAGTTATATATTGAAAGCTCCCCTTATTATGATGATGATCTTCGCCTAGGTTCCTTCTCCCCCCTCCGATGGGGGAGAGCGAAAGTATTATGTAATCCTCTTACCTCTAGGTAGAGTGAGGAAATATACTTCTTAAATTTCTTTCGATTACCTTTCCCTGAGTCTATTTATGAATTCTTGAACACCTCCACTAAACCAGAGATTTACACTGGACTATAACTGATTCCACTTATCTCAATAACTATTCGCATTGAACTTAATTCTTTGTCTCATACGTCTGTCTGTTCTCCCAACTGCACCATCGACCACTATGTACAACTTACCTTCGTAGTGATGGGCACTATCGACTAATTTAAAGTATCGACTACTTAGGGAATAATCGCAACATACTATCGACTCATTAGTCGATAGTTTTTGGCGGATGAAAAATCGCTCTCGCGGTTATAATCATAGCGTTCATATTTAAATAGCATTTTTACTTGACCAAACATGATCTAAAGCATCGATCACGCATTACGCATTTTCGAGTCTAATTTATTGTAGAAATGCATCTTCAAATTTTTATTTCGCGATCCTTGAATAAATATAATCCAAAGCAGCGATCATGCATTACTTTGCTCGGTAAAACTACCGAAGCGAACAACGAAAACATAACATTGACTATATGAACATCTATTGAAATCAATTTCCTCTGTTTCTAATTTATTCATCTCTAATTTATTGTAAATATATTGAATAATTCNTATTAAATATTAAAGAATATATATATTGTATTCGAAATCTCGTGTCAGTCCTTTATATCCACTACCTATTCCCTTAACACAGATAGTTAGGTCAAGGTGTGCTTAAACACTTTAAATGAAGGCAAGAATCCGTAGTCAGGACGTAACAGCATAACATTGTCTATATGAACATCTATTGAAATCAATTTCCTCTGTTTCTAATTTATTCATCTCTAATTTATTGT
>NW_017170362.1:6013-11360 GCF_001652005.2 Ceratina calcarata | reverse complement strand
AAATGAAATATATAATGTACAATAATGATAAAGTTCAATTGCGTTTTAAAATTCTTAGTAAGGAGCAGGAAAGTAATTTATTTACTCATTTATCGCATAACATCAATTTTGATTGCACTGATCTCATTAATTTATTTCCTTATATTTTTTGTAAGTGTGCAATATTTTTATCTATATCAAGTCCGTGAAACTACTCTAACTTACATTGCATTTCAAGTCATATTAATTGAGAAGCACTCAATATACCGCTGATAAAAATGACTGATTCTAATTTTGGAATTGTCGCGTATTTTTACGCGTTGCTGCGATTCGGTGCTGATCTGTTTGTAACGTATATGCGCTTGCCGGACACAAGTAATTTCGAGTACGTATTTGTTTCAAGAATCCAATTTAAAAATTTATTTAAAACTCGGGAAGTACTTTCCATGTCCTATTGCGGCAAGAAAGACTTTTTCTCGTTGTCATCTCGATAGCGTGATGTGACGGGTCGAAAATGAGCGAAGATGCGTAGTTTAAATAATTAAGAAATCAACATTCGATGTTCATTATATATCATTAATTATTGTGTTGCTTTTCCTCGACAAACGCATCGCGGTCGAGACATTTTTCGTTCGGACGCACCAACGAGTCGGCATATTTAGTGTATTTCTTACAGCTAAATTAAAATGATTTGATTGAGTTTTGTAATTCTCTCATTTCGATGTTTGACTCATTTCTTTTTGTTTTTCATCATTGAATCTTCTCGAAACGCTAGCGATCGGTGTGTACATTACTCCGCAGTTACACAATGTAGTTAAATTATTGTCGCTCAGTCGCTCTTTCTTTTTCAATCGCTATCCTTTTCTACACTTGGAATACTATTCAATGGTTGACTCAAGGAGGGGTTCGTGTCGTGGCGGCGGGTAGACGTGCCGCATGGCGGCTTCATATTTAACTGAAAATTAAAGAGATATAGAAGACGCGTAGAAAGTGAGGAGTGTGTAATATTGAAACTTGAAAGGCTAACGAATAACAAGGGCCGTCCGGTAAAATCCGACAAGAAATAGTTTTTGAATAAATCAAAGTAACAATCCTCTAACTGTCAAATCGTGACGTCACGCGGAAGAAATTCGGTTAAGAAACACCGTCCACGAAGATCCTCGGGTCTGAAACGAATTTAAAAGGTATGGGGAACCGAAGCCACACAAGAAGGAAAAGGAGATAAACACCTAAAAGCTGCGAAACAAATGTAAACTCCATCCATACTTATGTTTCAAGGTAGGTGCTCCTCTTAACTGATTCAAAATGGCTGACGCATGTCAGTTTGACAGGTCTGTGTCAAACGAGCTAAGATAGACGAAAGCATATTTTCAACACCTAGACCTAAGCCCCAAAGCGGAAGTAGGGAAGAATCAGAAACCTAGATAATATAAAAGAATGGTGACAAACTATTAGTACATCTATGTAAAAAATTAACAAATAAAAGTAAAACTGCCAGAGTAACAGACGTTAATCAACCAACGTAGTATTAACGTAGCATCTAAGAACATAGGCGCCACCAATCGCGAAGGCATGGTACTAAGGCCACACTATGAATGCCGTCGGTACAATAGGGCGAGCGGGAGTCTTTCCCGAAGATAATGTAAATAGTTAACGATAGACAAAATTTAGGTCTCTATACCTCTTAAAAGAGAGGATTATGATATCAAATCAATCTCGGACAACAAAACGGTTAAACAACGAAACCAGAGTATTAAACAGCTACTCCCGATATGGCAAATTGCTCGAACGCGAAAACTTGAATCACACGCCACGCGCGCGCGATTCAAGAGCAACATAACACCCGGAAACTAGAAGTATAACGACACGCTTCATAAACGGAGAAATAATAAAAAGGAACAGGAACAGGAGCATAAAAGAAAACAACAACAGTACTTCAATAATTTATTTAGTGCACAGCCCGTGCTCCGTTACGTGGGACCCTGGCGACCTCTGACTGGTTCCATTTACTTACCGAGGGTACCAGGTCAGGTCCGCATACGAATGTCCCATAAAACCGAAGAAAAGAATAAGAATTAAAATAGCCTGAGCAATATGCCATAAATTTTCATGAATCTCCGAGCTTTATGATAGAAATAGGAATACGCTGTATTAGAATGTACGAAAGCACTACCATACAGCCAATTTTAATCCCTACTGAATCCCTTTACACCCTTTTCCCTTCATCCTTAAATTCCTAGCCCCTCTGTATGCATGAATGACGTATAATTGTGTATGTAGGCTGGCACGTGCGGCATCAACACTGGGAGTGCCCGTGAGCGGCGGAGTTGTTCCCACCCCGTCGTTTCTCCCGGGCTGATGTGAGCCTGCTCTGCCGAGGTGTTCGGGCTGCACAATATCCGAGGATGGCCACTTCGGACCCTAGCCAGGAAGTGTAGACTGAGTGGAAGTGTCGGAGCTTCCACCGTTTTACGAGCGAATTTCTCCCCGTCATACTGGGGGAGACTAAGTGTAAGGCACAGGGTCCCCGGAGTTCTGGGAAGCTACGAGGATCCTCCTGTAGTGGGTGCACCCTCCCGTGCTGCGGCCCGCTCCCCTCTACACAATGCGCCATTAAATATCAAACCATGTCAATTTTCCCTAAAACAAACAAACAAGGAACGCCTAAGCAAAGTATGCTAGACTTTGGAAAAGATCTCGTTGAGTACACGGGCCGTGCACTTAGTGAGACTGAATCTAACAAAGAAGATAACAAGAAACTAACGGATACGGATAAGGAGGCTTACGACAACGCGCACGCCCAGAGATTTTCACTGGCACGCAGCCCAGTGGGTTTACGGGGACAGTCCGCGCTGCGAAATACTCCGCGCGACGACGGTAACGTTTTCCGCACGCCGGTAGGATCTATAACGAGAAGTTCGTTAAAACTCACCAAGAGGAAGAGAAGCAACGAAAAGAAGAAAGCAAACGAAGAACAGAAGAGAGAGAGAAAAAAAAGAAGCAGAAGAAACTGAGTTACTCTATGAATGACTCACTCAGGTTCAGAAGTCTTCCTCCTCGCAAGCTCCCCACCCATTGACATCCTCATTAAAATCTTCGACAAGTATTTCGGGCTCACCCGCTTGATAAGGCGCGCAGATAATGTGGACATGGAAAAAGAAAAAGCAAGATTAAAAAAGGAAAGGCATGCAGAGATCCTACTTACCTGGAAGGAAAAACTGCATTCACAAGACATCCGGAACCAGAGAGTGATCCAAGCGATTCTTCAGCAGTTCGACAGGTGGTTAACTCATACGCACGGAAGCCTGTCGTTCAGAATGACACAGATGATTTCAGGCCACGGATGCTTCGGCAATTTCCTGTTTAGAATTAAAAAAGAGCCTTCACCGAAATGTCACCACTGTGAAGCACAGGTGGATGATAATACGCACACAGCATTCCTCTGTCCAGCATGGGATGAAGAAAGAAAGAGAATGTTCGACATAACAGGGCAAACATCAAGTTTGCAGGATGTAATAGAATTAATCCTCAACTCCCCTGAAAAATGGGAAGCATACCAGATGTTCTGTGAAACAGTTATGTAAAGAGAGGCACGAGAGAAAAAGGGAAGAGATGAGAGAAGGACTGCAGAGAAACGCTGCAGCCATCTACCAAAGATGGAGGACAGCAATCTCATGAGTTAACTCATCTTATTACCCGTTGTGTAAGTTGCATCACATCAGACCAATCACCAATGCAACCACGTCTGGTGTAAAAAAACACACGCGGAACTATCCGCCTGTCAACTTCATCCGCCATCTTGAACGACCGTGAACACCATTACGTGAAACACACACGTAGAACCGCAAAGAGACGTAACAAAGAAGCATGTATAAGAGAGAATGATCGCGTATTTAACCGCAACAAGGAATGGATGCAGCCGCGTATTCAACCGCTCGCGACCGCGTATTTAACCGGAACGACATAATTACTATTCAACAATGGTAATCGAACAAGGTAGCAATGACCAAACATCTCAGTATGTCGGTAAGCATGAATAAAGAATGAAAGATTCCGAACAAAATGACCCTGTTTCGGAATCAACAAGGTAGGAGTACCTCCCAAATAGGTTTAAGGGTTAGAGTCAGGTATTTTCCTCCCCCTTCCAGGGTTTGAGAAGTTCACAAGAGTTGGGGAAAAAAGCAAAAAGCAATGATCCGGAGCAATCCGAAAGGGATCCCGGATTCTCCCCCGTTGCGCTTTCAAGGGGTCATCGCGGGGTTTTAGCCGGTTTGAATCCGGCACTACCCCCGGGCCGATCTCGATCACTTGGGATCAACACGGGGGTGTCTGTGGAGGTTTCCCAACGTCAAAAAAAAAAAGAAAAAAATGGTTGACTCAAGGAGTTCCGGATCCACTTCGTACGTATACGTAGAACATACGTAGTTCCAAGTAGCAGCGTCGCATGAAAGATAGATAGATACATAGATAGATAGAGATAGAGAGAGAGAGAGAGAGAGAGAACGTGTAACGCTTTTTATGTATGCGAAGCGAGTCCGGAATCCAATAAGCCGTTTGTATGTACAAATACCATAGCACCTGTTTTCGCTTGAAAAATATAAGTCTGGAATTGACAATTTCAGCCGAAGAACTGCATTTGTGATATGTCTCGGATACCCACAAACAAATATGCAGAGTTTCAAAGTCCACAATTAGGATGTTTTTTGCTTACAATCCGAAAACGACTGCAGGTCTCTTCGATAAAATTTAACTGCTTTAGAGGGGGTTTAAAATTCGAAAAATCGAGTCCCACACCATATGCAATATACGCATACATATGTATGTATGTACTCCAGCTCCAGGCGGTCGGTGAGTGGCCGAGTTTGGGGATCTCCGAGCAAAGAGGAGTACGTATCGAATGACACAACGCGTGCATGTGTGCGTGCTGATTTATAGTCGAGAAAATATCAGTAAGTGTTGCCTCGTAAGCCCTGACAACCTTCGGCAAGCAATTAGGAAGGTCCTACCATAAAACACAGATGTTTCTTGTACTTATCCCTTACGGACCTCACATACCTGCATAATCCAAAGAACAGTATAACGATTGGAAAAATCCCTGGAAAAAACGCCGAATCACCTCCACTTTTTTTATCGTTATGTCAAATACCTCTACCACTTTCACCACCACTTTTTACCTAACCCTCAAACGTCACTACCAATCAAAAACCGAACTTTCTTCCCTTCTTTAGGTTTCTTACCACACCCCCACGGCTTACGACAATTCTTTGTCTCCCACGAGGCTGAGGTTTTGAAACACGAAGAGGACAGTTACAGCTTGACCCTCTGACCAACAATACGCATCAAGCAACTCAGTGTATTTTGTTCATTT
>NW_017170362.1:3841-5509 GCF_001652005.2 Ceratina calcarata | reverse complement strand
GGGATAGGCGGCCCTAACGGGGTTCGGCCGGGAGAACGGATGTGATTTAAATAATCGAATCAGTAATATAAACAAAAAAAAGAACCTGGTTTATTTGTAATCAATTTTCTCTCTCCCTGGAGGATCTCTCTGGGTCCGGGATCGCCAGGAATTCACCGCGTCCGGCTTGTCGTCCTCAAGTTCTCCGTGTTTCTCGCGTGTAGCGGCGGCGACTGCTCCCTCGCTCCTGCCGCCTACGATCACGATCGCTGGAAAGATACAGTGCAATAAGTTTGGGCTCACGTCAATTTTAGAGCCGCACGCTGAATCAGTTCAGCAGCGTGCTAAGTGGACTGTATTTTCTGGAGGCTTTCCGCACTCCGCTTCGGTCTTTCGAATTACTCCGAAAAGGGACCGGAACCGTACGCGTTGATTACTCAACGAACGGTGTTCTGCTGCCACTGCTCACCTCCTCGTTGCACTGTGTAAGAGTGGAGGCCTCTGGAGGACCTCAAGTTTCAGCGCTGTGCGGAACCGAATTCTCTGATCGGCCGGGCTGAGACCCGTTAAGTGATGAGCTGCAGGAGAAAGTGCAGGGTTACCTGACTCAATCACGTCCAGTATTCGGAAACCACGCGAATACGGTGGCTGCTCCCTCACGTACGTCTTCTCACTGGACTACAGGAGACAGCCGTCGGTCGAACGTTCGCAGACACACGAATCGTGCAGGTCGCACTCGAAAGGTGCTGTATTCACTAATGCTGGAGCCGCCGCAGTGTATCCTACACCGAGATGCTGTGTTCTCCAGCGATTGGGGTCCGCACGGTTGAACGTCCGACACGTAGTCCACCGGGCAGGTCGCACTCTACCGCACTGTATTCACCAAGGCTGGGGTCCACCTTGGTATCCTATACCAGGCAGGTCACACTCGTGTGGTGATGTATTCACCAGCTCTTGGGGTCCGCACGGTGGATACTCGACACGTGGAACTCGACCCGGTATTACTAGTCGTTCAAGTTCACTCTTCAGCACTGTAAAACTCCGGCACGGGAAACAATGCCGATCTCTTTTAATCCTCGATACTATACCCTCAACTCGGGAAACCTCGATGTGGATACGAATCGACCCCGAATCCGCAGTACTGAATTAATCGTGCCGCACTCCTTTACACGGGAAGAACCGATACGCGGAACCCCATGATGTATAAAATGCGAAACAGGAATGATTGATACGCAATCTTCTATCATGGAAACAGTCGTTACGCGGAACACCTCTATCCGCGGAAACCTCTAAACGGAATTACTCGTGACGAACTCCTCGATCACGGAAACCTTTACTCGGAGTGATCGTCTTGCCGAAATCGTCCTTCACCTCGGTAGTTGCAAGGTGGGAATCGCGAGGTATCTCTATCTCGCTCGCACTCAGGTGACACGTCATGCGCTTGTCGTCGTACTCCGTCGCGCTCTGCCCAATTTGAACTTTTTCCGGCCGCGGAATCTAATCATCGCGACCGTTAAAACGACCGAGCCGGCAAGAAACTCGGCAAGTGTATCAATGTTTTTATATTATCACGGTGACTTTCTCGGAACCTCAATACAGTTCCGAGAATATTATTATTTCGGAAGATTAAAATTAAATCGGAGAGGCGATTTGAAAATTAACTTATTACTTTTTTAAACATACAATGTC
>NW_017170362.1:0-3479 GCF_001652005.2 Ceratina calcarata | reverse complement strand
TCTGTCGGCAGATGGCCGCGATGTCCTGCTGCTAGCCGCTGACAGATATATATATATTTTTATTGTAAGCCCATCCATCTCTCAGCTGTAAGAATGTGACTGCAGGTAGCGGCTTTGTTAAAATATCTGCCAGTTGATGTCCTGTGGAAACATATTTTAATCTGATTATTTCATTCTCGATTTGTTCCCTGGAAAAATGATTTTTAATATCTATATGTTTTGATCTTTTATGGTTTGTTGGATTATTAGCAATACTGATACATCCATTGTTATCTTCATACAGGGTGAGTCTCCTAACATGACGACCTCAAATAACTCGTAAGGTGTTCGTCGTACGAAAAAATGTTTCATACAAAAGTTTCAGTGTTTGAGAGGGCCACCATACTGGCGCACTTTATTTTTTTACTGGTGGAGGCGCTGAAGCTACGCTAAGGTCACCGCCAATTTTTTAAATGGATCGGTATATTTTTGCTTCCGTATCACGATAGAGAATCTTAAAACGAATTCAACGATCTATAACACAAGGACATTGAAGGTCATATGAAGCGGAAAAAGGCGATAATACTTACGGTTTTTGTAATAGCGTAGCTTCAGCGCCTCCACCAGTAAAAAAATAAAGTGCGCCAGTATGGTGGCCCTCTCAAACACTGAAACTTTTGTATGAAACATTTTTTCGTACGACGAACACCTTACGAGTTATTTGAGGTCGTCATGTTAGGAGACTCACTCTGTATACATACATAGAATGTGCAACACGTCCTCTCTTTCCATCTCAAGTGCTTTCCACGTATCACTGTATTCTGCATATATGTATGTATGCGAAGTGGATTCGGAACCTTTCAGTCATCCAGTTCATACATTTATATAGGACGAAAAAAATATATCCTTCGTTTACGATACTATGTTATCGGTAATGTAACGATGATTCGTCGGTAACATGTAAAATTTTATGATCAATTCAGTACCGACGTATGTTTTGCTATGTGTTTCATACTTCGCTGGCCACATATTCTAGAGGGCGTCAAAAATTGCCGACTTGTGGCCGCTTGGTGCCACTGGCTTAACATAAGTTTTGGGAGAGTTGGTACCGCTTGCTACCCCTCCTTGCGGTTCGACCGTTAACGTTCGTAACGGTCCCGAACAAGTTACAGCGTGTTTGAACACCGCCAAGATACCACGCGTTAGTCCGTAGTCGTGAGACAAGGAGTTTTATATACCGTGCGACTCCTCGTGATATTCCGAGTTGAGAGCGTTAGTTAGTAATACGCATGAAGTATTATCGAGTTAAACTCAGAATAGAATTGTTAAACCAATTCTTATTTTCATTGAATATTCCGATCGTGGTTGATCGCGTTATAGGCCCGTATTCACAGTCCGTACTTAAGAATAAGACCGTCTTAAGCAAATGCTTAAGTCGCCGGTCCGGACTTATTTGGGCGAATAAGCAAATGCTTGAGGCGACGTCTTAAGCATCTGCTTGACCAAGCAATTGCTCAGTTGGGAGGTCTGTGCGCATGCGCAGTCGAATAAGCAAATGCTTATTCGAACAAGCAAATGCTTATTGGAACAAGAAATTCTTATTCGACCGAAGGAAGTGTTTATTGCTCGAAAAGTGAGGTTGGATTTTCAAGTCGAGGTTTTACTCGACTTAAGACCACACGGACAGGTCACGTACAGGGCGTGAGCATTAGTGTTAGTGAGCCGTCAAGCGTTTGGAAGTGTAGTTGTACGGAAAAAATGGATCTTGCGTCGAACGAAATACAAATTGAGTATATGGAAGACATCGAAAATGCTGAAAATATCGACGACGTTGAAGACAGCATCATGGACTTAATTAATAATCCGATCGTAAGGACGTATATCCGTGATAGGCAAAATCCATTTGAATATTACGATGGATTGGAATTTAAAAGACGGTACCGATTCACTAACGAATCGGTATTACATCGTATTTTACTGAAAATCCTTGACGAATTGAAGAAATTCAATAATCGTGGTCTGCCAATTCCGCGACAGTTGCAATTGTTCCTGTTTTTGTGATATTATGCAAGTGCAAGTTTTCAGGTAATTCATATTCTACTTTCATGTCTACAGTATTAAGAATTAACGAGTGTTTATTGAGGAAACCGTTTAAAAACTATTTACAGCCGGTGCTCGGACATCTCGCAGCCCACGATTTTCCGAATAGTCAGGCGTGTCAACAAGGATGAACAATATAGATGAAGTCCTTAGAAATCGAAAAGGATACTTCTCACTGAATGTGCAAGTACGTTTTCATACATTTTTGTAGTACAACATTATGGTTGAGCAATTATATGATTGCATTCTTCAATTATAAACCTATTACAGGCGGTTGTTGGGCCCAGAATGGCCAGGCAGTGCGAACTACTGCCGGATTTTCCAGAACTCTCGTCTCGAAATTGGATGGGATGCTGGTTGGTGACAGGGGATAACGCTGTTTGCCATTCTTATTGATCCCGATCACAGATGCCAGAACAAATGAAGGAATAACGTTAGTATCTTGTACGCTACAGTTAACAAGTTTTTGAGTTTGACAAAAGAATTGCATTCATTCATTGTTGTATACTTACAGGTATAATAATACCCATGCGAGAACTAGTCGAAGGCTAGTGACCAGTGCGAAGTATGCGCCATGCTGCACAACATCATATGCAGGGACATGTTGCCAGAAAATAACAAGGAGAAAACAGACAACTTGAAGTGCCAGTATGGAATATTCAAAGTCTTTAACCTTCGAGCGGCTTAGCTGCTCGAGAGGCGTTAATTGAACATTTCTTCAATTAAATGTACGTGTATAAATAAATTTGTAAATTTGTATACGTAAACGACTTTACTTATTGTACCTTATACTCCAGAATATTGCACTTTCTTGAGACATTCACGATCAATGTTNTTATTTTTAACTAATTGCGTAAACCTGTTTCCCGCTCCTTTCCGGACCCGGTTAGGTATTCACCTAACAAGGTTGAATATATAATTTCCACTTACTTCGGCTAACAACTCCTCCTCTTCATTCAGGACATGTCTACTATGTTCTGTTTTTCATTCCATCTATAAAATACGAGAATTAATTTTATATGGAGCAACAATTACACTGCACAATGTTTATAACACCAGACACTTTAAATACTAAAACGAATTTACGGTCATTTCTCTGTCACCACTTTTTGACCACTGCTTCTTGCGCTTGTCAACTGTCAAGTGTCCTCCGAGTAGCGTTCGACGGATTTTTAGAATTGTCGGGGAAATAGTGGGGATCCTTAGGTGTGTCGAAAAGGAAGGGGTAAAGCCTTTTGGCCAGGGATTGTCATGCCCACCCTCACATCGTACATCTCTTTCCAAACCAGCATGTGCAAGTGAATACGGTAGTCTTGGTACCCTCCCCTCCAGCATACAGAAATGATGCTACGATGTACGCGTTGCAAACTGTGATTACCTGAAAGAAGAAGAGAGTCCCA
>NW_017170361.1:0-210 GCF_001652005.2 Ceratina calcarata | reverse complement strand
TCTTCGCCAACCGGGATCGCTATAAAGCACGCAACCGGTACCCCCCTGGCGAAACGGCTCGCCCCCTAAGGGAGCGATCTCCAATCCCTGGGGGGGGGCAGGAAATCCCACCTGCTAACACGCGCAGAAGGCGCCGCGGCGCAGTAGGGCCACAGTACTGCGCCGCATATCTCGGGGCCGCCATGACAGACGGCCAGGGCCCCCAATCTG
>NW_017170360.1:0-210 GCF_001652005.2 Ceratina calcarata | reverse complement strand
TCGAGGAGATCGGCACGCAAGAGGAAACTGCGGAACAGGGAACGGCGGCCACCGCGGACTTTAACACAAAGTTCGAAAGGTGCCCAACATTAGCCTACGTAACGGGAACAACGATAAAGAGACCGGCACCAATGGACACGGCGGATCAGGACGCGGGCGTACCTGGCTGTTTTCGCCACGGTACGTCCACAAGCGCGTGGTCGAGGCTGT
>NW_017170359.1:0-210 GCF_001652005.2 Ceratina calcarata | reverse complement strand
CATAATTGCCCTGAACGCTCGCAAGATTCTAAAGGACCCGATCGAGACGATTCCCGATGCAAGAAGGAGGTTCCAGAGACTTAAAATACTTCACTACACTATAGCCGCTTTACTATGGATACTTGCGTTTTTCTTCCTCTTCAGAATAATATCTTAAATGTTCTGTCATTGAAACCGCAATAAACGCAATATAACAACATTACGAATTCG
>NW_017170358.1:0-210 GCF_001652005.2 Ceratina calcarata | reverse complement strand
TTACTGCAAAAACTCAGTGTTCTACGCTTGAACGTCCTATTACTAAAATCAGTTTGCTTCCAGCAGAGACTAATTTAATTTAAATTATTCGTTAAACAAGTTTAACGAAGGTGGGCGGAATATTTAACCCTTTCACTGCGGCGCGACTTCGGAGTTGTCCATCCACAGGGACGTCGCGTTATACGCACGTCGGTCGCTGCGCCGCGCAGA
>NW_017170357.1:0-210 GCF_001652005.2 Ceratina calcarata | reverse complement strand
ACATATTTATCATTTAATTAGAATATATGACTCACGTTAAACATACCACAGCTTTGTTTCTAAAAAAATTGATTCATTTTTCTCGTTAAAGAATGTTCGAATTTGTATTGTACCTTCATTCCTATTCCTCTTACAATAAGGTATTTTGTGATAATAATAGCTATCACGAGTTATTCAGTATGCTTTCAATTGAATTCCGATGCGTCAAAA
>NW_017170356.1:0-210 GCF_001652005.2 Ceratina calcarata | reverse complement strand
GTAGAGATTCAAGACTGCAGAAACCTGAACGGACGTAACGAACGAGAAAAGATCACCGAACGGAATTCCGAATAATTGCTACTCGTTAATATCCTATTGATCGCGAAACAGTAAACATTGTATGCCATATCTTAGGTTCTTATATGAATCAATCGAGACGACTGGAGACTGGAACCGAACGAGGAATATACTCAATAACGATTTAGCAAG
>NW_017170355.1:0-210 GCF_001652005.2 Ceratina calcarata | reverse complement strand
TTAAATTGGGACGATGCCGTCTCAAACAGGAACTTTTACCGCCAAAAGACAAAGATAGTAAACACTCAAGGTCTTAGTCTCGATAAAAGCTCCCTAACGCGATCGCACTGAACTCAAGCCGTTCAATTGCGAGAGGCGAGTACGTCGAACTCGAATGTACGCCGATGCAGATTGCAATTTCTACAATCGGCCGCACAGCGGACTGAAAAG
>NW_017170354.1:0-210 GCF_001652005.2 Ceratina calcarata | reverse complement strand
TTAATGCCGCCAAATACCGAAGCCGAGTATCTGGCGATAACGTGCTCAAATTTAAGAAGTCCGGCGAGATGTTTCGCCCAAGGTACAAAATTCGAGAAGGTATCTGAATTTGTCAAATTCCTGAAGAAACGGTTCGTCCTGAATCGATCTTTGGTGTCTTTATGCGGAGAACTGAGTCGACTCAGAATACGATCGGACGAATCGCTATGG
>NW_017170353.1:0-210 GCF_001652005.2 Ceratina calcarata | reverse complement strand
AAACAGTGCTCTATTTAATTCTTGTTTGGTGATTTCTCTTTCAAATATCGTTTCGATTCTAAACATACTAGTTCTTCTTAAATCAACCCTCAACAGCTCATCTCTTTTGACTTCAGCGTTTCTAACTTTGATTTTTTATATTTCTTCCTCTTCAACTTCTAATCTTTCTCTTATCGGTTTGCAAGTTCTATCTTTGCAGATAACGTTTTT
>NW_017170352.1:0-210 GCF_001652005.2 Ceratina calcarata | reverse complement strand
GGATAAAGGATTTTATCAGACTATGATATTGAGAATATAGCTCATCGTTTTGCAATAAGGGATGATGACGATGCATTTTAATAGTTTTATAATAAATATAATCAAATGTAGACAGATTTAAATGTTACACAGATACATAGCAAACTTATCTATCGAATAAATAGTGACGAATGTATACATATATAAAAAACATGTACGTATACGCATTTA
>NW_017170351.1:0-1334 GCF_001652005.2 Ceratina calcarata | reverse complement strand
CGATTTTGTATCGCGTTGTTCTCTAGTGGTTATTGATCGAGTTTTATAAATGACCAAAGACTAATCGCGTTAAATCGTCGAGAGCACGGCTTGATGAATTAAATAAGATCTCAGGCTTTCCGATTGATTCCCCCCGGCAAACTTTTTCTATTATTAGGACTGGTGGGCTCTCCTTGATTCCCGGACCCCAGAATCTTCGCCCCTAATCCCATTCAAGCTTGACTGTGAGAGAGCGTGAAAAAGTGATGAAGCGTCACAATTACGAGATCAATTTGTTCCGACGGTCCGAGAAACGGTACGAAGATGCTCTGTCGAGCGCCGAGAATACCTGGAAACTACGTATTTCCCCCGAGTACAGTGTCCTACGATTCCGCATACATACATGCAAGCAACTGTGAAACGGAGCGCCGGAAGGAGCACCGAAGCTGGCTGGAAGCGATTTAATAAATGTGTGACACAAACTCGCGAGTCGAGGCGTCGAATTGAAAGGACAAATTGAAAGCCGACCAGATACGTTTACCTCCTTCGCACGGCACATTCACGTCCAAACGCTACATCGTTCATACGATTAAAACTGAAACCAAACAACTCTGGAGTGTATCGACTTTTTTCTGAGTCCATTATGTCCGCGCTTGCGGTATACAAATACGTTAGGTATAAAAGCTATTTAGAACGAGCGAACCTTTCAAGACGGATTTCTGTATTCTGGATATATTTCTCGAGGGAAATTACAACCGCGAAGTGAACGTGGAAATTTCTATCGACAAACGGTTCGCGAAACGAGTGCGTATATTTGTTCAGACGCTAAGAAGATTGCATAGATCCTTGAAATCCTTTTCATAATTGGCGAGAAACCTTCACCAGCAGCTGCAACAACTCCAGAGTCGATTAGAAACTGCGGTCGAATGGGCGTGCAACGGAGAAAAATGTTTCGAGTGATGTAGGGAGAAATAGTAAGGAGAAGCGAACAGAGTGAGTAACGATGCTCTCGGTTTTAGATATTCATTCACGTTGGGTTTGTCGCTGACCTATCTCATGGTTGCAAGTCGCTCTCACATTTCCTCCTGGCTTCTTTCTCGCCTCGATATAAATATCAGCGACAAATTATCCCGAGACGTCAAGACGTTCTTGATGTTCCCTTTCGAGAAAGACTCTCTGGATACACGACAACTATTAGGAGAGAAGCGAAACACCCGAAGACAATCTTGACGGAGCGTTCGCTCTTAAAAGCTGTCACGATAAAAATTTTATACCCCGTGAATTCTGTTTTATTGGTACTAAAAGTCGTTTCAAATAATCTCTGTTATAAAATATGAATTTCTTTAATGAGAATG
>NW_017170350.1:0-210 GCF_001652005.2 Ceratina calcarata | reverse complement strand
TCTGCCGCCCATTAAAATTCATAATTTTTCCAAGCAACTCTCTCGCGTAATATCATATTTATTACATTGGAACCTCGCAATGCTAAAATCCAAATGAATTCGAATAAATCGGCTGTCTCGATATAAATTCATTTTTTATCTCTATCAATTTTTCTATACCTAATGACTCATTATCATATGTACTCGAAGTGTATTTTGAACGAGGGATTT
>NW_017170349.1:0-210 GCF_001652005.2 Ceratina calcarata | reverse complement strand
CTAATTAGCGTACTGACAAAATTCGGCCTTCCCACCGTCGAAACTGCAAACTTTTGGCAAAAAATTTCGTTCTTCCTCAAACACTCCTAAACCGTTGGTCGTACAGGAAAATTACATAAGACCTTTTTTGTAGCTGACAACTTTAGCTACAACTAGTGTTGTAAACATTTTTCGTTTACGAGTATTTTACAAGAGACGATAAAACAGGAG
>NW_017170348.1:0-210 GCF_001652005.2 Ceratina calcarata | reverse complement strand
CACTCGCAGTGGCCACCCTCGCACGTCTCAAATCACACACACTTTGGTATCGGATGGAATTCAGTCTAAATATTAGGTCCTTAACAACTCGATCTACAATAGCCTAGTGTAACAATTGCTTTGGTACTCGTTCGCGGACTTATTCGTACCGTGGTAGGATTCGAAGTGGCCCGTCGGTTACGGGATCGATCGTCGATCCTCGCGTTACGT
>NW_017170347.1:0-210 GCF_001652005.2 Ceratina calcarata | reverse complement strand
GGGACTTTTTTACGTCAGTGGAGAATACTGGATAAGCTATTTGCAAAATGTGCAAGAAGAAATTATCCTACAAAACTACAACATCTAATTTAAAGAAGCATTTAGCTGCAGTACATTTTACAATTTCATTAACGTGGAGACAAAGGACACATCAGGTAAACCAAACTAAGACAAAAATTAATGGGTATCTAGAAGACGTACATTACATTT
>NW_017170346.1:0-210 GCF_001652005.2 Ceratina calcarata | reverse complement strand
TTCCTTCCTTATTAAGCCTTTTCAGAGATGAAAAGCCTTTTCATCTCTGCATTCACAGTCCCTAACTCCACATAATACCAGTAGCAGCGCACTCTTTTGGTAATTGCGTCGATGTCACGTGGTATGCCGCCATGTGCTCAATTGTTGTAGTGCGCTAAGTTCAAATTTAGAAGAGGAAGCTCTATGGAAGCTGATTGTCTTATTATATTA
>NW_017170345.1:0-210 GCF_001652005.2 Ceratina calcarata | reverse complement strand
TGGTGGTCGTCCTAGCAAAAAAGGGAAACTTTTTTCGACGCTCGTGTTGTCCTTTTCGCACCGATTCCCGGACCTATCCCTACCGTTAAGTCTAGACGCCCGAAACTATGTCAGTGTGCCGAACGGTGTAGCTAAACTTTGGAAGCTTGTATCTTCGGAACGAATTGAGATATCGGGATCAATCAAACGCGATTATTTTCGTCTTGACTT
>NW_017170344.1:0-210 GCF_001652005.2 Ceratina calcarata | reverse complement strand
CACACACACACCTAGCGACGCTCACACACATGGCGCAAATAATTTATCCTTAACACTCCTCCTTAATTATTTTCGCGCGCAATTGCTTAAAGATTCTATACGTAAGGGGTTTGGTCAGAATATCCGCTAATTGATCTGAGCTTTTGACATGATTCAACTTGACTGTACATCCAATGTGTTGTTGAATAAACTTCCTGGAAATTTCGATGT
>NW_017170343.1:0-210 GCF_001652005.2 Ceratina calcarata | reverse complement strand
GAATAGTAAAATATTTAAAATTTATTCTTTGATTAAATATAATTTCTTTTATTAATAAATTTCTAATAATATGCACATTGAAATTATGTAAAAATCTTAAAGAAACTTGGCAACAGTACGACTTAAGATAAATTAGTATTTGACAGTTAGCAATTGAGATTTCAAATTGAAATTCCTTATTGTGAATCCGTACGTCAAAATGTCACAATT
>NW_017170342.1:0-210 GCF_001652005.2 Ceratina calcarata | reverse complement strand
GCTAACATATAAAAACCAAATTGCATTCATTTGTCCACCATTTGTCCAGATTTTTGCAACAAAAATTTTTGTTTGTCCACCTCCCAAAAGGAGGTTATTAAAAAAAAACTTTTTATCAGTACTCCTATGAAATTTTTTCTATGTAACTTGATTGTCCGCGTTTGTCCAACCAAAATTTTCGTTTGTTCACCCGTCAAAAAAATGATATAG
>NW_017170341.1:0-210 GCF_001652005.2 Ceratina calcarata | reverse complement strand
AGTTAAGTATGATTAATCGGCATTTTATGGGCACTGATAAAATCCGACCATTCCAGCGTCGAATCAGCTAACTTTTGGCAAAAAATTTCGTTTTTGCTCAATAACTCCTAAACTGTTAGAACTACGGGAAAATTGCATAGGACCTTTCTTGTAGCGGACGACGAGATCTACAATTTCCATATAAAAATTCTTCGCTAGCATCAATATTTA
>NW_017170340.1:0-1337 GCF_001652005.2 Ceratina calcarata | reverse complement strand
GTCTGGAAAATCAATCCCGTTTATATCGGGTGTCTCTCCTTGCGTGAAAGTTGATAGATCGTCATAATCTGGAACTTCGTCAGGATCAGATGTAATGATAGTGTTTGCCATTTCAATTAAAAATTGAATATTTGGTAAACAAAAAGCATTTTGAGGCATATCTGGAAGGTTAGCTGTACTCGCTCTTCATGTTTTGGGAAGGATGGGTGATACTACCCCAAGTGAGGTATCTCCGGGTTGAGTGTCAGTAATGCTCTTAAAAATAGGCATTAAAGGTCCAGGTACTGGTAGTCTCTCTGGTGGTATGTCTTTAATGAGCTGTTCTGCCCATTGTCTTGCCTTAATATCTCCTTGTCTGGAGTATATCATGCATCTAAGTGTTTGGTAGAACACTACTTCAGCAAAGTAAATTGAAGATAAGAATGGACGCCATGGATATCCGGTGTTGACAAAAGATTTGTCTTCAGAAATAAGTAAATCCATATAGTAGATCACTTCGAATAAAAGGTAGAGGTTTGAGGGCGTCGTTTTTCCCTAAGTGGGAATCTGTGGAGTGGCAAAGCAAGTTNGATAGTTATTTCCGATGATCTTGACGTCTGTGCTTGAACTGGTATGTCAATTTTGGTGGCACTTAGCGTCTCTGCTTTAATCTGAGTTTCTGTTGCCCTGGTGATTGGGGCAACTTGAACTCGAGGCTTCTCCTATCTTAGCGGCTTTCGCTGTGTAAGACATGTTAGTAGAGGGTGTTGTTTTAATTCTGGTGCAATTTCTTAAGGTTAGAAAGCTGTGTGGCTTAAAGGGTTTTGAGGAACAGAGGAAACTATTCCAGAACAGTGTTATCGGCACAGTCGCTCTTTGATGATGGACACGACAGTGAAAAACGATTTAAACGGCTCCAATTATTTTAAATAGTTGAGGACAGTACCTCTCCGTACTTTTTTGTCGAAACTGGATTACTCGCATGACTCACTTAAACTCGTGCACTCCGCCTAGGAGTCTTGGACTCTCCCTAAGAGTCACCAATCAAAAAGACACTAAACGATCTGCACGGTTCCACGATCAATTCCCGAATGAACAAGCGTCAGTCAATTTCGGGGTGACTTTCATTTAGGCTTCTCATCTATCCTGTTTGTTATAGAAACCCACCATAGGATCCGTATCGGCGCCAAAATATTACAATATGAAGGAATAAAATATCCGGAGCGGAGAAACCGCGAACATTCAATGAAATATCTAACAATTTTATAAATGGAGCACGCGTGTTCTTCCATTTTCACAATCCAGATTATTCTTACAATTTGATTAATAGCTACGATTAACTATTGATTTTCTTATAA
>NW_017170339.1:0-210 GCF_001652005.2 Ceratina calcarata | reverse complement strand
TTCGAAGTTCAACAACTATCGAAGATACCGCCTGATAAAATGACGATCTTTTCTCTTGTTCAGTTAAAGGCATAGCATCCTCACAAGCCTCATATTCTCGAATTATCGAATCAAACTGTTCACAGAAATCATTGATCCTTTCACCTTTCTTCATTTTAATTTGATACAGCCTCGTCCTCACTGAAGCATGTGTCACATTCGACTCATTCT
>NW_017170338.1:0-210 GCF_001652005.2 Ceratina calcarata | reverse complement strand
TTCTAGACATGCTCTATTATTGAATGACATAGGATATTCTTGATTGGATGAAAACTGTAATTTTGGCAACGAAGAAACGACAATTTTTTTAGGGAAAAATGGAAAAATTTCTTAAAAACGCCATTTTGTCAGATTTCAACATTTCTCGGATATCATACGTCATTCAACAATAAAGTATGTCTAGTTTAAGAGCGTCTTTGTCTTTTTTCA
>NW_017170337.1:0-210 GCF_001652005.2 Ceratina calcarata | reverse complement strand
CTCAAACAAGGATAATTATTTAAATGAAATAGAATTTTTAATATACCACATTTTTTTTAGAACGGACTAAAAAGTATAAAATAATTATGAAATACTTGTAAGATTTGAAATGAAAAACATGGGGCGCACTTTTCATTCAGCAATTATCTATTGCATACGTTCCACGTTTTTCGTTTTAAATCTTACAAGTATTTTATAATTATTTTATAT
>NW_017170336.1:0-210 GCF_001652005.2 Ceratina calcarata | reverse complement strand
TTTTTAAAAAATATTAATTTTGTTACAACTAATCATGAAACTAAATTATTACATACTTTGTACCTATACAGGGTGATTTTCTCGCTAGGGTAGACAAAGGCCGTGCCGCCGTGTAAACATTGTAACTAAAACCCATGGTACTGTAGCCGCTGTGGAACGAGGACGATTGTGTGCGTACATGTGTGAGCTACAGTACTATGGGTTTTGGTT
>NW_017170335.1:0-210 GCF_001652005.2 Ceratina calcarata | reverse complement strand
GTGTATAAGGTCTGCATACTTATATCTTTAAGTTGTATACATGTACTTAAAAGTCAATAACATATATGTATGTTTAATTCACAGGCTGCAATGGAATCGCCCAATTTTCATCGTTTGTATTTAACAAGAATAAAAAAACATTTCGATTGTGATACATTTTTCCCACCCATTCCTAACAATTTTGTTTTGACGAAGTGAGTTTTACGTTTA
>NW_017170334.1:0-210 GCF_001652005.2 Ceratina calcarata | reverse complement strand
GCGCTTATCGCCGTGATAGATCGCGCAGTCGAACGCAAAATCAAGTGGCAAGAAAAAACGCATCGCGTGTTTCGGCACGCGGACACGACCCAAACGAGCAATGCGCGCGGGACAGCTGCAATGGATACGGGGCTCCACACAAGCGCATTGACTGTCCACATAGGGAGTCCGAGTGCTACAAATGCAAGAAAAAAGGGCACATTGCAAAAG
>NW_017170333.1:0-210 GCF_001652005.2 Ceratina calcarata | reverse complement strand
ATATACTACATAAAAGATAGTGGTGGAAGAGGAAGCACATATCATACATAAACCTGGTAAATTATTAAGCCAGTGTAAACTCGCAGCACAATACAGCAAAAGTAAGCGCACCATTCTATTATCTACTATTATTAATAGAACATAAAACTACAGACTCCGAAAGATGATGTATTAATTAATAAAAGTATGTTGCGATAGACTAAAACAATT
>NW_017170332.1:0-210 GCF_001652005.2 Ceratina calcarata | reverse complement strand
TATTTGCCGGGCGTCCGTGGAGAGTCTCCGCGAAGGCAATTTATTCTTAGAGTCTAAATAGGAGTCGGTCATTTAATTTCGTGCCGATCGAGTCGGTTCTACATTGTGTCGGGATGATCCTTCGAAGGTCGAATCGTTCGTATAATTGCCAGGGCCTCTCTTTTTTTCTCCCGTCGAGGAGACTCAACGTTCGCTTCCTTTTGACTTCTC
>NW_017170331.1:0-210 GCF_001652005.2 Ceratina calcarata | reverse complement strand
CGAGAAACCGAATTTCGCGCCCGGAGTGTCAAAAAATAGTATGTGCACCGCGGGCATTCTAGCACTCGTGTGAATTTGTCGTGATTTGAAATCACACTCGTGCCGGTCTTAGAATGCCCTATTTTGCGCCCTAGGTACACAATGTACAATTTTCGGCGCCCATAAAGTAGACCGAAAGTAGAGTTTTCCTGCCCTATACAAAAACAAATT
>NW_017170330.1:0-210 GCF_001652005.2 Ceratina calcarata | reverse complement strand
GTTTTCCACGTGGTGGGGTTGACACACGAATTCACGTCATTTTGGCGGGGGTGGGGGTGTTTTTACGCTCTTAAGTTTATTACAGTGAACTACCTTAAATTTATTCCTTATTTTAATTTTTACATTATCTTTGGATATTACCTCTATTACTTCGTGAGGGCCGGTGTAGTGGTCGTCGAATTTGCCCTTCCGTGGTTCTTTAAGTAGAAA
>NW_017170329.1:0-1337 GCF_001652005.2 Ceratina calcarata | reverse complement strand
ACAACGACAACAGCGACAAGAACAACAATAGCAGCAGCAACAACGACAACAGCGACAAGAACAACAACGACGACGATAACTACGACAACGACGACAATAACAACGACAACGATAACAACAACAATAACAACGACAACGACAAAAACAAGGACAACAACAGCAGCAACAATGACGACAACTACGACAACGACGACGACAACTACGACAACGACGACGACAACTACAACAACGACGACGACAGATGTCAAATCCAGAAACTATTAACATTTCAATACTTCATTGTTTTTATTTAAAAACTCACATAACGTCCTCGAACATTTATGAAGCAATTAAGAAAATTGCACAATTTACTCAATTGCAATATTTATGAAGATTTTAAGTACATTGTTTGAAATAAGGATCCTTGTTGTTTCGGTCTGAACAAGCGATGTTTTCCACCCCCGTTTCCGAACGTTCGAATAAAGTTCCCGGCTATTTTATGCTACCACATCGGCTGTATATCGCCGCGTTTCCTCGCCGCGGTGCAAATATTGAAACTTACGAGTCACCGGCCCTTGCCAAGTTATCATCTATTTCATCCGGGGCTCGGGTCCTTCGACTTTTGGCAAAGCCCGTCCGGCCGTCGCGAAAATACGCGGGGCGTCGCGAAATTTCATGACCGATTCACCCGACCTGGCATCCAACCAAAGTATATTATATACGTATTTACTACCTGTGTCTCACGATGGATCAATAACAATCATCCACACCCACTCGTAATTTAATCATTTAATTAATCCACGTATTACATCGTTCCATGTAATAAATAATTATTTAATAAATAAAAAAATTCAATACTTAAGTGCATTTAAATAATACTCATATTTATTATTTACAGTTTCTGTTAAATAAATAGATAAATAAATATAGCTTCATTTTATAGTGCAGTATTTATTTTATAGTATATTTTACGTGTGTTAGATTGATCCGAAGGAGGAAACTAGAATCGACGTGTACCAAATACGATCGGAGCGGTTGTATAAAATTTTTACAACCCGTTTCCATTTCGGATGCGGGCTAGTTCTTTTTGAAACTGGACCCGGTGATTTACAGCGAGTTGACGTGAAATTTACAAGCGAGTCGAACCGATCTGGGCCGCGCAGCGTGTTCGGCGGCCGGTGAGTGAATTGTTACAAGCGACAGACGCGAATTTACGATCGTCGCAAATTGCACCCCCAAACCCCCGCCGCGGTACCTCGAATTAGGATGAAACCGAGCATCTTTTCATGTCGCACAATAGGGATTTCACTTCACTTCACGAACACTGATCTTCCGTTCGTTCCTTTTTTTTTTATCGA
>NW_017170328.1:0-210 GCF_001652005.2 Ceratina calcarata | reverse complement strand
TTAATAACACCCGTTTCTCCCGGCTGAACCTCGTTAGGGCTACCTATCCCTAACACGAAGTATTAACTATTAAAAATTTCAGCAAATCAAAAATGTGAAGGTTTTTGGTTGACCGATTTGGCATGGAATAACCCATATACACAGGCACGCGTGTGTGTATATATATATATACAGGGTGTCCCAGAACTAGTGTTAGGCCTTGAAATGGGG
>NW_017170327.1:0-210 GCF_001652005.2 Ceratina calcarata | reverse complement strand
AGGAATTCTCCCGCACCTTGACCGTATCGGAGTGATTTTCGAAGGTGATCCTTCGTTCATCGCTAAAACGCGAGTTTCTCTGGTCAGAGCAGTGCGGCTTTTATCGGGACCGTTTAAAGTCGGAAGTTAAAAATATTTTTTACAACTTTCAGATTTACACGCCAATATGACAGAGAAACTAATTGTGTACGAATGTAGGATCTCAAGGAT
>NW_017170326.1:0-210 GCF_001652005.2 Ceratina calcarata | reverse complement strand
GCGTACACTGTTCGTTTTAATTCTACTTTCTGTAATCGCATAGTGCGAACGTTCGATGACGCGGGAAAAAGTGATGAGTAAAATGTAAATCCATGTCCGAAAGGCAAATGTAAATATAGCAATTTTATGGGAGTGGAACGTATTCGATGAATTTGAATATATTGAAAATAAATTGAAAACACAAAATGCAATTTATATCGGTCTATAGAT
>NW_017170325.1:0-210 GCF_001652005.2 Ceratina calcarata | reverse complement strand
TGCTTTCCTGAATTTGAAAAATAAGAAGTAATTAGTAAAGATTTGTAACTGCCTATAAATGCAGTACAAGTTGGGTTTATATTCCTAACGCCATGCTGCCTTATTCTACCGAAATTATTTTCCAAAGAATCCTGGTTGAATTCTCTAGTTTTGAATCCGACGAAGCCAAGATCCTTCAAATAACCGCACAATATTTTGAATCCCCTAAGG
>NW_017170323.1:0-210 GCF_001652005.2 Ceratina calcarata | reverse complement strand
GCTTGATATAAAAATATCGTGTTCGATGAACCGTCTGATCTAATCAGACGTTTGATCAACGAACCAATAGTATCGATGTTTAAAATACCTTTCGTACTAGCTTCTTTAACCATCTTTTTATAAAGAAATATTTGCTCGTTACTCCAGTACATGATGAAAAATTTATCCAGTCCTATATTCTTAACAGAACCGGCAAACTCGAGTTTATAT
>NW_017170322.1:0-210 GCF_001652005.2 Ceratina calcarata | reverse complement strand
TTTGTTTTATTTCTAATCATCCGACCAGTCGGTTCGTCTCTCTTTTGAGTCTCCTTTCCCTCTTTCTGAGACATGCTTGTACATCGCCGGCGATAGAACTTGCAATAAAAAACTAAAGTCGACGATTTAATCATTCGACTATTCTACTCTTGATGATTCATTCAACCAATAAGTTTGTCTCTTGCTCGAGATAAGTTTGTACGACACTGA
>NW_017170321.1:0-210 GCF_001652005.2 Ceratina calcarata | reverse complement strand
CCCTTTAAAATAAGACAACTTAAATAAGCCGTTTTACCGTTTAGCGTTACTTTAAAATTTTCCAATTGGCCCAGTGGCTTCATTGTGTTATCTTTTTATCCAAGTAAACGTACCGGCGAACTCGAAACCCCCACCGATCTTAAATTACGGTTTAAAAAGCCTTCCGACATTACTGCAAAGTATGAACCCGTGTCAACTTCCATATCGAAT
>NW_017170320.1:0-210 GCF_001652005.2 Ceratina calcarata | reverse complement strand
AGATAGAAATTATAATGCGTTCAGCGAGACGAAGTCGAGGCACTAGATGAAACAGCAGCAGCTAGGTAGACGAACTTAACACAGATAGTTATTTATTATTTTCAAAATATATATGAACTGAACAAAATATATATTTTGTTCCCAGTAGAAACTAATTACAAATGTACAGTGTATTTTAAACTATAAAAGTTTCTAATCAGTAAATATGAT
>NW_017170319.1:0-210 GCF_001652005.2 Ceratina calcarata | reverse complement strand
AGATATATTACATACATTTTCTCATGTTACACATAAACATACCAGAGTATTCGCACTTTTCATTCATGCATACAAATGATCAGAATTTCTCTGTGATTCATATTTGTTTGTAATGATCAGCTTTTCATAGCACTCGTTAAAATAAGCGCAACACATTTAGATAAAGCTCGATTTAATTAATCGTTTGGTAATGAAACTCTATTACGGAGG
>NW_017170318.1:0-1337 GCF_001652005.2 Ceratina calcarata | reverse complement strand
CTCTAAGAGAAATCATTAACATCTTCGGTTTCGAGATAAATACTCGCAGGTCGTACCGCGGACGTCGCAGGGAGCAGAACGGATAAGCCACTGCTGGGCTTTTCGATTTTTGCCTCGCCGGTTCTGTCAGTGATGAGGTCTCTTCGATTCATCGGATGATCGATGATCTACCAATTTCCCTGACGTCAACAAATCATCTCAACGTGCTATCTCTCAATCGCGAATTGATTTCGCTGAACGTCAATCGTTAATACAGTTTGCTCGGAGTAATTTACAAATTACTGCCTGTCTGGTAATTTAGAATCCGAAGCTCGTCGAAACGAGCTGCAAGTCATCATCATATAATCGTGATTGAACTTTGAGAATTACGTTTCACTGGCATTGCCTCGTGAAATAGAATTTTCAGTTTATTGTAAAAAATTATGTATGATATTACGAGAACGTACGTATTTAATTATGCTGAGTATAATCTGGAATTAGTTCAGAGAGATTATCCAATGCCGTCACTAAGGACACGATGTCGGAATAAGAATTATTTTTTACAATCACGAATCTTGATCATCCGCCTCGCCTTCTATCGCCACGCTTCCTTTTTTAATTCCACTACGCGGACGTTTTCATCATTGCAATTAATCGAAGACGTTTCACGCGTAGCTAATTAATTCAACGGGCGTTACCCGCGTCCGGAAGGTAAATAGTAAATACGTACAAAAGGGCGTTATCTGGTAGCGTTATCACCGGTATCGCGTGAGCAGCCAGAAGCCACAAAAGGATCACGGCCGATGTAATTCGTAATTGCTGGTTATTATCGTGCCGAGAGACTGAACACGTTGAGCGCTCGCCGGTTCTTGTCACAGGATGCATTGATGCGTCTATTAAGAGAATTTGCAAGTATGATTCGATGCAAGGAGGAGTTTCAGATATGTAACGCCGACGCCTCTCGATTTCGTGATTCGTACGCATCAACGCACCTTAGGAAATTACTACCACCGTCCTACAAGCTTCTTTTTATACCCTTTACCTTTCCATCCGATTACGGTACCTAGTGTTACCATTAAAAGCTTTTTAGGCGAAGTGACTTGTACTAGCTGTTACGTAAAGTCGTTCGGAAATTTATAAATAATTGTTATATCATTTATACTGGTTAGCGTTCTTTTCCGTCCGCTGCTGCAATACTGACATAATTAAAAGATTGATGACTTTCCGCCAGTTGAGTCTAAACGTCTCGAATCTCGTTCTTCATCTGTACGATATAAACATAAGATATTCAACTAGGAGGAGATTATTGTATGTAATACAAATTGAAACTCGGTTTTTCTCTTCGCAGCAGAAAAAGC
>NW_017170317.1:0-210 GCF_001652005.2 Ceratina calcarata | reverse complement strand
TTGTATACCGTCCGAAATTGTCAATTGAAGATTTAAATGTTCACTTCCTTCGCGATAAAGGCGAAGCAGGTAGCTTCGGACAGTCGTATACGCAAACATCTGGCGATCAGATAATTACGCTCGCGCGGGTGAAGGCTTTTTACCTCTACCTGCATCAGGTAAAGAAAGGTCGACCTACGGGAAAATCAGAGACCCTTTTTTGGTGGTGGC
>NW_017170316.1:0-210 GCF_001652005.2 Ceratina calcarata | reverse complement strand
TACTTCATCTTTTATATTGCCCATTACAGATATTATACATAATGTTTTTTTATATAATTTCTGTATATAATGTTTCTCTATAAATACATAGAATCCGTAGTTTATTAATTATAGAAACATTGCAGATTATGTAAAGAGTACTTAATTATTAAACTGCGGATCTTCATGCAAAATAAATGATTTTTGGTTAATCTAGGAAATGAAGTCTAT
>NW_017170315.1:0-210 GCF_001652005.2 Ceratina calcarata | reverse complement strand
TAAACGAAGCCATGAATTCTGCAGAAGCGAGTAAATGGAACGAAGCAATGGAAGAGAAGAACTGAAATGTATGGAGGACAGAAAAGTATGGGAACTGGTCCCAAAACAATCACAGATGAAAGTTATTAGATCTATGTAAATGGGTATTTAGTAAAAAGTAACTGAAAGACAATATTATTCGATACAAGGCGAGGCTTGTAGCCATAGGAT
>NW_017170314.1:0-210 GCF_001652005.2 Ceratina calcarata | reverse complement strand
CTTACATTGTTGCCAACCGAAGAACGCTTTCTTTTCGCCCGATCTCTTTTCTAGACGCGATTCTAATACCAAGAACGAACAAACAGAAATAAAAGGAAATTAATAAGAAATCTACTAACGCACCCGTTCATATTCCCATCGGCGAGCAAGCACTAACTCGAATTTCGCGACAGAATTTATCAAAGATCGAATGGAATGGACTAGGAAATG
>NW_017170313.1:0-210 GCF_001652005.2 Ceratina calcarata | reverse complement strand
TTTTCTTGATGTTCCCTGATTATTTGGACGTGATTCGGTGTTAATTCTGTATTGACATGTATTGTAATGTATTTAACCTGATTGATGTGCTGATGGATTGTTCCCGTTTCTTGCGTTAATAGTTTTACATTGCCGAGTTTTGCCTCGCAGCCTCTTCTGATTTGTACAACGCCCGCTCCTTGAATCTGTTCGAATCCTGCGGATTTTTTA
>NW_017170312.1:0-210 GCF_001652005.2 Ceratina calcarata | reverse complement strand
GCAAAATGATTGGCCGATTCTTAGAAGGCACGGCTTCTGATTTGCATATTCGTTCCCTCTCGTATTTACTGATAATCGGGCAGGATTTTTTGGGTTATTCCAAAGGGAGTGACCAATTGACCATTGACTTTAAGTACCCACTCTTAGGATTGGTCATTCGGTCATTTGGTCAAGGATTGTGAAATAAAAATTCTGAGATTCGTTTCCATT
>NW_017170311.1:0-210 GCF_001652005.2 Ceratina calcarata | reverse complement strand
GTTTGTATGCGCGCCTTAATAAGGGCAACCCGCCCGGACGACGGGAGAAACTAGTTTTCCTATAAATGCATAAAAATCCACAGTCTGAGTAATAGATACTATGAAAATATTTTTGAACCATGGGTCACTATTATTTATTTAAGAGATTCTAATTGCGAATAAATTCTGTAGCCACAAATTGTACAGTCCGACTGTATATCAATTTTTGAC
>NW_017170309.1:0-210 GCF_001652005.2 Ceratina calcarata | reverse complement strand
ACTCACAATCAAGTGGAATAAAACAATACATCTATTTTTTAAAACAGATTTGATTCACGTTCCAATAGAAATCTGTTATCTAATATAATAATAATAATAATAATCGATAAAATAATAATGATCGACAAAAGCCAAGATAAGTACGTAAGTACAAGTAAAGACGATGAAACTAAGGCAAATATTGGGTAGTCGGAAAAGTATTGAGAAATT
>NW_017170308.1:0-210 GCF_001652005.2 Ceratina calcarata | reverse complement strand
CGGCAAGGGCTCCTCTAGTCTTCCCGCTTCCCGTAGATGGGGACGTGACGATTCCTGGACATATTCCCGCCACCACGAGACGATATCGGATTCACGTGGAAGGAGGTAAATACCTCTTCCGTTTTGGAAAGGATGGAAGGCTAATTTCGCTCGTATATCGAGAGACATCACCATCCTCCACTCCGGCTGAGTCGAAGCAACAGCGAGCGG
>NW_017170307.1:0-1337 GCF_001652005.2 Ceratina calcarata | reverse complement strand
ATTAATAAATATTATATTTAAAAAAATATCAGACGTGAAATATGGATTTTGTGTTCGACCTTAATGACGATACAAATCATTTTCCTGGTTAATCTCAGAGATGAAAGATAATAAAAAGAAATTATCTTGGGACAATAAAATATGTACTTCTCTCTCATTTGGTTGGTGCTAAATTTAACGTATGGTACAAAATCGCTTTTGATGATAATTGATTTTATTAAATTGAAAAATAGAAATATTAAATGAAAAACAGAAACATTAAATGAAAAACAGAAGCTATTTGATAATAAAAACGTGTGCCACTACTGAAGATAAAATTGGAACAGCGAAAAGTTAGAATATCGGCAAGATTCGACCAACCTGAACGATCCAAAAGGCAGTCGCGACGAAGAGAGGTGGCCGTTAGTGGTTCGTGGAACAGTATTCGAAGACATTTGGACAGTTCGACCGGAGCGAGTGGCGCGGTTCCAACGGGTTTTTGTACTCCTCTCGGGGAAGAGTCAGCCAGCAACGGACAGAGGAGCTATCGTTCGCGATGCAAAGTGGCCGATCGCGTGAAAGCCCGTCGCGAGACAAACCGAGTCATCTATTTGCACGGTCAGAACGAACCGTCGAGAGAGAAGCCGGCGTCCACAGCTGTTGCACCCGCCGCACTAGAGGCCCGACACGCTGGATGATAATTAAAGAGTGGCTCTTTCGCGGCTCGAGCCTCTCTGCTCCCCTTGGAGTAGGGGAGTCTCGGTCTCTTCCCAAGAAAGAAATCAACGGGATGTCTGACGTCATACCGTTTCGATCGAGCCTTCGCTCGAAACCAACCGGAGAAACGCGGGAAGAAGCGCATTCGAGGAAGATGAACCGCGAAAAGGAATAAAATAATTTTCATATTTTTTTAATTCCGTTTCGAAATCAGAACTCGATTTTTGCAACATATGTTAGTTCGTAAAGAACAATGGTTTGAATACAAATTAATTTAAATACGGTAGAAAGTAACGGTTGAGAGAATTTAATTCTCCCAGTGTATGCAACAACGAGTTCGTTCACGTCAGAAAATTTATCACACTTGGAATATCTCGTTTTAGTAACAGACGGAACAAGAACGCGAGCGAACGCACGCGCTTGAGCTACGATGAATCATCCCAGCATTCCCGTCCGCATAATTGTCAATTCTAGTTCATTAACATTCTTTAACAACATCGATGAAATTGTACGTGAAAAAAATTCTGACTCAATTGAGGGAGAGAGAACGTAAATTAGAATTAATTATCGGCACGCGTGATTATTTCAATTAGCGGCAAGTGAACGTACTTTTGTATTAAGGATGTATAGTCTATATACTT
>NW_017170306.1:0-210 GCF_001652005.2 Ceratina calcarata | reverse complement strand
TTAAGTACTGTCGTTTAGCAATGAAGTGAGAAGAGTAAAAAAGAAAAGTCAAACGGAAAATGGATATTTAGTATGTTAAATTAAGTAATAGTTACCTTAAAGTAAAAAATTGATATTGTTAAGGATGGTTGCCCTAAACTAAACGCCGGGATATGAGAATCGGGTTTGTGAAATAAATCGCACGCCTTGGTTTCCCTTGAACCAAAAAAC
>NW_017170305.1:0-210 GCF_001652005.2 Ceratina calcarata | reverse complement strand
AGGAAGGAGGCACAGAATGGCTGTCTGTACCTTCTTCCTTGAAGTACATAGCCCGTAAAGAGGAAAGTGCTTCCCTCCAAAATGGAATGTGATGACTCACGTGATATTGCATCTTTTAATGTATTCTGTATTGGGGGTTGCGCCCTATCACCATCTAAACTATCGAAGAACTTGTTTAAAAACATAATAATTTGTGCTGTTTGACGTCCT
>NW_017170303.1:0-210 GCF_001652005.2 Ceratina calcarata | reverse complement strand
GCCGCAGCCGGCGCCATATGATACCGCCGAGGAGGATGCGCAGGGGGTTCCGGTGAAGGAGCAACCTCGGGAAGCCGTAGCCAGGACTCCACCCGAGGTGATAATTCCGTTACCAAACGCGACCCTGCGGATTCCTGGGCATGTGCCGCTGGGAACAAGAAGGTTTCGATGTAAAGTCCCGCAAGGTCGATACATATTGCGATGGAACAA
>NW_017170302.1:0-210 GCF_001652005.2 Ceratina calcarata | reverse complement strand
CACAATGAACGTGGAATGCAACGCAACATTTTCTAACGTCGCGTATTCAATGGCGGCACGACACAGCAGCAGACTTTAATGGTATCTGGGTTGCTATTTGCAGCACTCCACTGCTGTACTTTCACATGCGTCGAACCAAATTGATGTCGTCCGAGAAACGGTTAAAATAACTTTCTACTTATTTTTTGTATATTCACCAAAAAAACGTCT
>NW_017170301.1:0-210 GCF_001652005.2 Ceratina calcarata | reverse complement strand
CCATTGCCTGTTGCTAGCTGCGGCGATATCTTCAGATCACGTGAGCGAAGATCGCTCAGGAGTTCGTATCAGCTGGCCTCGGACTCCCGCTAACCGTCTTCAACAGCAAGCAGTTCTTTACGGCCATGTAACGTAACCTAACCCCTATAACAACTAGCAGACAAAGGCGGTGGTCCTGCTGGACGTTGCTGTAGATGCCATTCGCCAAGA
>NW_017170300.1:0-210 GCF_001652005.2 Ceratina calcarata | reverse complement strand
GAAAACAGCAGTGCGAAATCTCAGCCGAACTCGCGAGGGAAACCTGCTTCGACGGAAAATTCGGAGAAGGCAAGTACCTCTGAGTAGGCACGAATATTTGAAAAAAGAATACGTCGGATCGACGTGAGTTCTTCGATCGCGGAAGATCGTCTTAGGCTGAGTGCTCTCCGGACCATATAAAGGCGCATCACCCACACGCTAGTGAGAGCA
>NW_017170299.1:0-210 GCF_001652005.2 Ceratina calcarata | reverse complement strand
GAATATTGCAATTCCATCGCGTTGTACTATCTATTTTACTCTCTACTATTCATATCTTCTACTAATTCATATTACTTGTACTATCCATGATGGTGTCCATTACTAGTTGGTAACGTTCGCAAAGTCTTTGAAAACGGTATCACGCGAAGAACTATGATCTAGTTTAAGATTCTCTGTATCTCAAATTGTAAAGTATAACAAATTCTATCA
>NW_017170298.1:0-210 GCF_001652005.2 Ceratina calcarata | reverse complement strand
CCGGGGGTACAAACGATTGTGAATGCGGTACAAACGGGTACAAACGATTTGGAAGTAGCACCCGTTCGCGGATTTGAAATATCTCGAAAATCGTAGAAGTTAGCTTCCACACCTATCTTCCGAGCGCGGTACAAACGAACCCCCGGTAGTACGAACGAATGTGAAGGCGGTACAAACGGGTACAAGCGATTTGGAAACAGCACCCGTTCG
>NW_017170296.1:0-1337 GCF_001652005.2 Ceratina calcarata | reverse complement strand
ATTAATAAATATTATATTTAAAAAAATATCAGACGTGAAATATGGATTTTGTGTTCGACCTTAATGACGATACAAATCATTTTCCTGGTTAATCTCAGAGATGAAAGATAATAAAAAGAAATTATCTTGGGACAATAAAATATGTACTTCTCTCTCATTTGGTTGGTGCTAAATTTAACGTATGGTACAAAATCGCTTTTGATGATAATTGATTTTATTAAATTGAAAAATAGAAATATTAAATGAAAAACAGAAACATTAAATGAAAAACAGAAGCTATTTGATAATAAAAACGTGTGCCACTACTGAAGATAAAATTGGAACAGCGAAAAGTTAGAATATCGGCAAGATTCGACCAACCTGAACGATCCAAAAGGCAGTCGCGACGAAGAGAGGTGGCCGTTAGTGGTTCGTGGAACAGTATTCGAAGACATTTGGACAGTTCGACCGGAGCGAGTGGCGCGGTTCCAACGGGTTTTTGTACTCCTCTCGGGGAAGAGTCAGCCAGCAACGGACAGAGGAGCTATCGTTCGCGATGCAAAGTGGCCGATCGCGTGAAAGCCCGTCGCGAGACAAACCGAGTCATCTATTTGCACGGTCAGAACGAACCGTCGAGAGAGAAGCCGGCGTCCACAGCTGTTGCACCCGCCGCACTAGAGGCCCGACACGCTGGATGATAATTAAAGAGTGGCTCTTTCGCGGCTCGAGCCTCTCTGCTCCCCTTGGAGTAGGGGAGTCTCGGTCTCTTCCCAAGAAAGAAATCAACGGGATGTCTGACGTCATACCGTTTCGATCGAGCCTTCGCTCGAAACCAACCGGAGAAACGCGGGAAGAAGCGCATTCGAGGAAGATGAACCGCGAAAAGGAATAAAATAATTTTCATATTTTTTTAATTCCGTTTCGAAATCAGAACTGGATTTTTGCAACATATGTTAGTTCGTAAAGAACAATGGTTTGAATACAAATTAATTTAAATACGGTAGAAAGTAACGGTTGAGAGAATTTAATTCTCCCAGTGTATGCAACAACGAGTTCGTTCACGTCAGAAAATTTATCACACTTGGAATATCTCGTTTTAGTAACAGACGGAACAAGAACGCGAGCGAACGCACGCGCTTGAGCTACGATGAATCATCCCAGCATTCCCGTCCGCATAATTGTCAATTCTAGTTCATTAACATTCTTTAACAACATCGATGAAATTGTACGTGAAAAAAATTCTGACTCAATTGAGGGAGAGAGAACGTAAATTAGAATTAATTATCGGCACGCGTGATTATTTCAATTAGCGGCAAGTGAACGTACTTTTGTATTAAGGATGTATAGTCTATATACTT
>NW_017170295.1:0-210 GCF_001652005.2 Ceratina calcarata | reverse complement strand
TTTCTATTACTCACTCCCTGTGTCTTCCTGACAGTGCGTCCAGTTATCAATTCGTGTGTCGCACTCTCTTTTTTTTTTTTAAAATTTGATCCGTTCGTTTGTCATGATTTAATCCTCTTCCTCTTTGTTTCATTAATTTACTGTTCTCATTTGCGTAAATCAGTTCGCCTTTTGTCAGGAGCTTAAATGAATAAATGAATTAAGTAGATA
>NW_017170294.1:0-210 GCF_001652005.2 Ceratina calcarata | reverse complement strand
CTCATATACAGGTCAAATGACCGTTTTTTCTGCTATAATATAAATAGAAGAAAAACGAAATTTATTTTCTCATATTGTAAAAGTTTTAATTATTATTTCATCTGTTACCAAACTGAAGTACCAGTGCAAACATTAAATTGCACTCAAAGGTAAAGAGTAGAAATATAGTACATTAGTGTATGAAAACTGTCGTCATGTTCAGTGTTAAAT
>NW_017170293.1:0-210 GCF_001652005.2 Ceratina calcarata | reverse complement strand
AATTGAGCGGAACCTCAATAAAAAATATGAAGGGAAAAATAAAACGCTTTTATACGGAATTTCAATCACATCAACATTTATTTGTATGAATCTTTTAAATTTTTATGCAACAGCGAACGTATATCATAAATTATGAAACGTAAATATGACATGCTCTAATTTTCCACAAAATTTAATTACAGCTTAACAAGAGCGTATAAGATTAGCAAT
>NW_017170291.1:0-210 GCF_001652005.2 Ceratina calcarata | reverse complement strand
AACAAGGCTAATGATAGAAATTAGGATACTTTGTATAATGCTCTCTGTTCTGAATTATTGATTTTCTTATACAAACAGAAAATGCAATGTAATTTTGAAATGATCAATTAAAATCTAACATAATTAATTTGCTATGAGTAGAAATAAATGTGGTACATCTTCGTTAAGGCATGTTATGTTATTTTTTTATGGTATAATATTAAAACATTT
>NW_017170290.1:0-210 GCF_001652005.2 Ceratina calcarata | reverse complement strand
CCACAGATATTACTAATACCAAATGGCTTGCTCTTTTAATTAAATACGTAACTTCAGAAACTTCTGCAGCTTTTGCTAAATTATTAGAATTACTTCACTTAGATGCAACAAATTGTTCTGCAGATGGTTTATTTTCAATGTTTGAGAAAGCGCTCTACGAAAAGCAGATTCCTATTCAGAATATAATTGGATCCACGTCTGATAATGCAT
>NW_017170289.1:0-210 GCF_001652005.2 Ceratina calcarata | reverse complement strand
TATAGAGTGTAGTAGAATGTTTCGCACAGATCAAACTACTTAACTCTTCTCTAATCTCATAATTTTATTAACGACTTTATTGCTCCTGAATATAAAAACCTAATTCAATTAAAATCAATTAAGAATTTCTAACAAATCTTGTATTATTACTTATTAAAATGTTCTTGATTACGATGACCTATTCAAACAAACTTAAACAAACAATTCCAG
>NW_017170288.1:0-210 GCF_001652005.2 Ceratina calcarata | reverse complement strand
TTCATAAAATAAAAATTGTTAGCGAAACATGCGTCACTTATAAAGAGTCGGAAACAGGATAAACGGGCTGTTACGCTTAATGGAGTTCCAATGTCAAACGAGCTGTTCCGCGGATCGGGAAATTAAATGAAACGTTTCGAATGTCCGCAGAGGAAATGAAACCTCTATGCGAAATTTATATTCATAACACTTCTTACCCTTCGCTAGGCG
>NW_017170287.1:0-210 GCF_001652005.2 Ceratina calcarata | reverse complement strand
CCAATTCGATTCTCGAACGCGGATGCGATCCGCAACTCAGCAAATCCACAAGACCCAGTCTATAACGCTCGCATTCCTAAAATACATAACGAAAATTTTTTACTCAATGAACGCGAATTTGATGACGAGCGCGACGAACGCGAGAACTCGCAACCAAGCAACTTAGACGTCCCTGAAAGACCGCATACCCCGCTAACTGAAGAGCAGCTG
>NW_017170286.1:0-210 GCF_001652005.2 Ceratina calcarata | reverse complement strand
CTGACTGGAGTGGCTTCAACACTATCGACAGAGTCGGCACCCCAAGCCGCATTTCTTAGCCCCTTTGCGGCGAGGCCACACTGTAAGTAAATGCTGACTCGATCCGGTTCGTCGTTCTGATTGACGCCCAATGTGCGCCACCGGAAAGTCGTAGAAGGCAAGAAATTCTTCTCGGTCTTTCACCCACTTTTCATGGCCGATGGATATTTG
>NW_017170285.1:0-1339 GCF_001652005.2 Ceratina calcarata | reverse complement strand
TAAATAATAAATAATAAAATTTCGCTTTCATGGCAACGACAAGATTAAACTTGTAACAACGAGAGGGAATTGAAGGAGGAAACAAATTCTTGTATTTCCAAAGCAATTTTACAGTTTACTTTGTCGCGATTGTTCCGCCCGGTTTTCGTTTGCTCTCCGAATCGGTCGCCGTTTCCTTCTCCGTCGCCTTTCCGCCCCGACGCTTATCCAATCGCGTCGGATAACTGTGCGTAAAACACGAAGCGTGTCGTCCGGTTTTACAAGATCCCAGGACCCATACATGGGCTTCTATTTATTCTGTCATTCGCGCGACCGTAACGTCGGGATCGGCGAGATTGAAATTCGTTGAACGGATCCGTAGTCCGTCCGGGCGAAGACAGCTTCTACGGTTCGTTTATTTTCTACTTAAAACGTCTGGGAATCCTCTGTTGGAGACGCGACTACGGAGATCGTTTTTAAAAGTTGAAACACGGAACGCGGAGTCACTTCCATTCCGCGGTAACGATAAGGTTCTTAGGTATTTTATAAGATACTTAAGTACCCAACGAATAAATCGTGACTTGGTAACAATTCCAAGGAAACGTTCGTCGAAACAGTCGTTATAGGCGGTAAATATTTTTCCTTCGTTTTTCCACTTCCTGTTTCTACATTTATTTGCTTATCTCGTCGCTCTGCGTGCGACCGTCTCTGAATCCAGTTTCTTCTTGCCCTCGTTTCACTCGAGGCTGGGAAAAAATCGTGACGAGTTCACTAAAGATGAGATGCAAACCTGTATTTTCCTTCCTGAACTCGCAGCCACGCGTTTCATGCAAACCGTGCGAGGAGGAAATATCGCGGCCGATTGAAAGTCGATGAACGGAATCGGTTGATCGGTGAATTCCTTTGTCGCGGCAGATAACGCCAAGGTGGATGGTAGCTACCATCGGATGCGACTCCGTTTTCTTCGGTGTCGCTGGGAAAGTCAGGAAACGGTCCGTGGAGCTTCGCCGGTGGGTCGCGAGGGACGGAAGGCCGGGCAATAAATTTCTACGAATTGTAACGGCCGTCTCCTACTTTCGCGACTCCATTGTGGAAAAGAACACATAGGAGTCTGTTTCCGCGGGTAAGCCGTGTACATAACACGGATGAAATAAAATACAGTTAACTTCGTCGAGGGTAGGACAACGGGATTACCGAATTATGGTTGCTGTTGTATCAAGAAATGTATATAACTGCGACCATCATTTCATGAAATGATAACAAACAGGCAGGTAATGATAAGTATCAGCGTCGGGACATTTTTGAAAAAAATAACAGACTGGGAGATTAGGAGAAATTTTTATTTAAATAAAAATAGTGG
>NW_017170284.1:0-210 GCF_001652005.2 Ceratina calcarata | reverse complement strand
TGACGTTATAATGAAGTCCCGGACTAAGCTTCATTTCGTCAAATATGAGCACGCAGTGTGCACTATCGGAAAGTGAAGTGAAATTTCGATATTGTTGAAGACAGACTCGCAAATTCCGGATAATACATGCATACTAGAAGTTACTTTCCGCAATATCTCCCGAGAAGGTAAAAGGAATATGCTGGATAAAGTACGGTACACGCGCGGGCT
>NW_017170283.1:0-210 GCF_001652005.2 Ceratina calcarata | reverse complement strand
GGTATTGCAGCAAACAGCTGACTTTAATCCGGGATCCAGACGGATTTCTCGACGTCTACTCGGCGTTAATCTACTTTAGGAATTCGGAGAACTTTCTCAGAAATTCGGCTGTGATACTCGTACATCGATAGACGCACCGGGAAGGAATTAATAAGAATCCGCGGTACGCGTATGATTGCGGATACGAGGTTCTTTGTCTACTCTTATACG
>NW_017170282.1:0-210 GCF_001652005.2 Ceratina calcarata | reverse complement strand
AAAATTGTTCATTGAGTTTCTTCAAATAGTCCATATAACTTCTTCGTATGAAATTGTACGTAATACATATGTAGAAGTGTTATAAATATTCTTGCTCTGGTCTATCGTAAGCAAGAATTTTGAAAATTCTTTTCGTTTACGTAATCTTACGTGCGTACACAAATTTTTACCCGGAGGTTATTGAAGTGAAGACTGCAGAAGCGAACGTGT
>NW_017170281.1:0-210 GCF_001652005.2 Ceratina calcarata | reverse complement strand
TCCACTTTATAGGCGCCGAAAATGGTCGTTTTCGGCCTCGTGTTATGAAAAAGTAGTTAAATCTTCCTCCTTCCTCTGCCGTAAAGTATAGCCTTATTTTTTATATGTCTTGATGAATAATAATTAATATATAATATAATTTTATTTTGAAATTGAATGTTAAAACAAATGAGGATATTAAGACAAGGCGGAAAAAGATTTTTGGTTTGT
>NW_017170280.1:0-210 GCF_001652005.2 Ceratina calcarata | reverse complement strand
GTTTCGAAATCGTCGTCGGGTTGACCAGAAACTACGGGTTCGGCCATAAAAAAAGATCTAGCAGGTATTCAGCTGGTGGTCTACCCGGATTTTCGCGCTAGTCTGCGGAACGAGCCGGCGGGCCCTTTTGAAGTCCCCGTGCTTTTACATGAGTGTCCCTATATTTTCAATTTTCTCCTACGGTACTGTAGGCTCCGCCGGGGTATCTCT
>NW_017170279.1:0-210 GCF_001652005.2 Ceratina calcarata | reverse complement strand
TCAACCGTAAGTTCGTAGAATACAGATTTAGAAAATCGTCTTCGCAGATATGCCACATTGTAGTATGATTTAAAGATTGATAATAAAAGTAGGAGTGTGCAAAAATGTGTGAGAAGTGTTCAGATTGTCATAACAACGTTTCCTCCATAACAAAGACCGTAAGTTTTATTTTGTAAAATACGCCTTGGTCCATAATAATCAAATGTTAAG
>NW_017170278.1:0-210 GCF_001652005.2 Ceratina calcarata | reverse complement strand
GTGTTTTCATCCACAATCACGTAGTCAATTACGGTCTCCGCTTTCCCTCCTGTATATGTGAATTCACCCTCCTCGTCCCCCTCTATATCTCCGTTCAAAATCAACCATCCTACTTCCTCTATCATCTTGATCATTTTCTTTCCCTCGCTATTCATCTTGTTGTCCTTCGATTTTCTCTCTCCGTCCTCCTCCGGCCCTCTCACTTTCCCT
>NW_017170277.1:0-210 GCF_001652005.2 Ceratina calcarata | reverse complement strand
ATTAGATTCCTGTTCATAACTCTTATGACAGTTGCAAATGCTTGTTGCCTATGAACAAAATTTCACAATTGAAAGATTGTTGTCGATCATGCAATACTCGCAGCTATGAACAAATCGTCGATGCTTTTAAGAGGAATATTTATTTTATAAGCATGTCGATTTCTTAATCAAACAAAATGTTCATTCGCGTTCTTAGGACGTCTCGGTCAA
>NW_017170276.1:0-210 GCF_001652005.2 Ceratina calcarata | reverse complement strand
GTAGCGAAAGGGCAATTTTATTGCTCGTTGGTCGAAATCCCCAAAATTTCTTGGCGACGATATTTCGACAGAGGAGCAGTAAAATTGCTCTCTTTGTACTTAGGAAACTACCTGGAAGTGACCTGCGGAGGGTCTGACGCGAACTTTTGTTTCTCGATCTCACTATAATATAGTTGGCGCGGAATATAAATTTTTTTATCTGTAAAATAT
>NW_017170275.1:0-210 GCF_001652005.2 Ceratina calcarata | reverse complement strand
GAGCGGTAGAGCTGGCAGAGATTCAAGCAAAGACGATCGGCGATGAAACAAAAGTTCATGCGGTCAACAAGAAAACCGAGAAGCAGGCGGCGGCCGGCAATTCTCGGAAGCAGACCTCGAGTGGCGCGCGTGGCAACAACGCCGGCGGTAGCGGTAAGGCGCGAAGCAGCGGCGCAGGCAGCAAGGCAAGCGGTGGCGTTGGGAGAAGCT
>NW_017170274.1:0-1339 GCF_001652005.2 Ceratina calcarata | reverse complement strand
GAGAGAGAGAGAGAGAGAGAGAGAGAGAGAGAGAGATCGCGACCCTTTTTGAAGTAGAATGGGTCCCGAACAGCCCTTTGGCCGCAACTTTACCGAGTAGCCCGCCTTCCGCTAAGGCTCCAAGTCTACATCACGGTTATACATTGTGGACCGCTTGGCAAGACGACCCTCACTTTGACGAGTAGGCTCCTCGAGTCTATGCGGGAGGAGACGCTCCAAGTCTTCATTCGGGTCTTTTTACAGTCCTGTCAGCGTATCGTTGACGCCTCCAGCACGGCCCGACACCCGCAAAACCGGTGGGCTCTAACCAGGGTAGGGGGGAGGGGGGAAGGATAGCTAATAGGTTGATTAATCCCCCACGAACCGACCTCCTGATCGACAGCCAGTTCTCATCCGGGCAGACGTTGCGTCGGCGTGCCGCGGCCGGAACTTTCACGAGTCTGCGATTATTTCGCGTCCAAGTCTACATCCCGGCCAACGATCCGCGACACTTCGACGTAGCGAATCCCTGGATCGCCGGCCCCGCCGCCGGAGCATTCCGCGGACAGTCGCGATAAAATTCGGGATTGGTCCACGACAGACACACCGCTGGCTCGCGTAGCTCACGTATCCCAAGTATCGGTCGTATTGTGCGTGTTTAGTCTCAAGTCGTTATCTTGCTCGTAAATATATTCGGTCGACGACGCGCGGGTAGATTTATTTATTATTGTAACGGCCGTTCCTGGCGTGGGTTTTCTCAAGAAGAGTTTTCCTCACGTCACAAGCGAAGCTTGGGTGAATGCGGGAACGAACTAAGCTTGTCAATGGCAAATGTGTCAACGGACACGGCTGTGTAGCGAGCGTCTGGAATGCGGGATAAGAGAACTGTTTTAGGACAAACCTGGACTCGATAACTGTCGAACTTATCGAAATTAATTTATGGCCTCTTCCTGGAAAGAAAATAGCATCGACTCGGGTTCGAGGGCTGAGTATAAACACATGGCTGCCAATAGCCTTGGCGTAGGCGGTTAGACGAGGCCTGGGGGGTCCACTTCGGGCCGCGGACCGCGCGATGTTTAGGACCTAAGTGTTTGGGAGTGCTAGAAGAAAGGAGATTGGTGTGAATTCCGCCGGGGCGTGAGAGTCCGAGAAAAGGGCGGTTATCGATCGAGAGATTGGGCATTTTCCTCGGGGTTGATCATAGAAAGGGAGAACGCAGTTCCCGGCGATCAACGGCGTCGATCGATATCGAGGCGGGTCTTAGGACCCAAATAAATAGCAGGCGCGTTTTATGAGAGGACACAGTTTTGTTGGGACAGTTCAATCGCAGTCGTTCGGCACAGTTGTTGCAGTCCCAGAC
>NW_017170273.1:0-210 GCF_001652005.2 Ceratina calcarata | reverse complement strand
TAATCTTTTTTTATATGGCAAGCATTCTTTATATGTCTTGCAAACACAATTTTTCTATAAATGCATAAAATCCAGTCTACTTATTAATTAAAATGTAGGATAAATCAGTAAAAATTGTCTCCTATTAAAAGTGTTGAAGTTATTATGAAATCTGTAATAAATTGAAGAAAAAATTCATTCAAGCATTGTCTTAATATAACAAATCCAACT
>NW_017170272.1:0-210 GCF_001652005.2 Ceratina calcarata | reverse complement strand
GAAATGTGGAATAAAATTAAAACTATCTATGAAAGAGACAACGAGCAGTTAAAGTACAAATTATTGCAAGAATTCTTTGCTTTCACCGATAGCAAGGATATGGATATTTCCACTTTCATAGGTAAACTGGAGAATGTGGCCTATAGATTGAATGCTATGGATACAAAAGTAACCAACGATATGTTAATTTCTAAAATTTGGATGTCGATT
>NW_017170271.1:0-210 GCF_001652005.2 Ceratina calcarata | reverse complement strand
ATATTTTCTTAACGAAAAGCTTAGCAGTCTTACGGAAACACCGAATGTGTTGTGACGGAGTATACGGTCTCCGTCCTCGCGCCCGAGTTCCTGCGAGCCCGCAGCAATCACCGCATAACGTACCTCCCGGGGTCGCCGCTAGGCGGCATCGCTCGGGCCGGCCTTCGCGCAACAGCGAACAGTGTGCGCGTCTTAATAAACGGTCTGCGA
>NW_017170270.1:0-210 GCF_001652005.2 Ceratina calcarata | reverse complement strand
CACCGACCTCGGCGCGTAGCGTAGAAGAGTCGAGCCGATCCGCTCTCTCACTCGCGCTTATTCCATTTCCCACTCTGCATATTCAAAATTTGAATTCTCCAATCCGTTACCGGTAGGGCGTTGACTTCGATCGCGTGAAGGCGACGATCCTCCGTGCCGTTTTTTGCCGCGCAATCCGGCGCGTGTCGCTATAAACACTCGCTTCGGAGG
>NW_017170269.1:0-210 GCF_001652005.2 Ceratina calcarata | reverse complement strand
TTTTCTGTTTACAGGTCTCGCCGTTAAGGACGAGGACCGACGACAAATATACATCATCGTTTTTCGAATAATAATATTTGTATCTACACAATTGGGGATATCGGGCGTTCGCGCCCGGTATAATAAATTTGATACCTTAAATTCCAAATTGGAACTTATTTCTATTTATTGAAACAACCTGTCTCCAAATACTCCTCCTCGAAATTCCGG
>NW_017170268.1:0-210 GCF_001652005.2 Ceratina calcarata | reverse complement strand
ATTCACGGAAGTTCACGCAAAAATTGGAGAAGGGTCTGACCACGTGGACGACGCAACAAGCCAGCCGGCTAGATCCATGGATTCGCCGTGTTCCGGTTGTCCACTTCGTGCATAAGCACGCATCCGCTAATAAAATCATCACCGCCGTGAAGGCATGAAGGAACTTCGAGTCGGCCGTTTCCCTTGCCGAAATCGCCAAGGACGTCGACG
>NW_017170267.1:0-210 GCF_001652005.2 Ceratina calcarata | reverse complement strand
AAATAAATCACAAAGCACGTCGCTGGCTCGAACTAGTTATTATACTAATCCCCACCTCGATGTACTTATTGACGAACTGACCAAGACGACAGTAGATACGTTTGACGCATTGGCCCCTGTTTAAAAATCGAATATTAATTTCATAAATTCGATTTGCGGTTCGGTCATTAGCACTGCCTTCGGATTGAGGTTTTTTCTCCGAAGGTAGAA
>NW_017170266.1:0-210 GCF_001652005.2 Ceratina calcarata | reverse complement strand
TTGCGGATTTTTGGGCTTTCCGCAAGCCTCCCTGATGGACGGGGTCGGATAGCTATTCTCAACGCGTAGTTACGGCACAGAACATTTATTTTGAGCTACTCAGCTTGTTGTCAGATTACAAAGTGCACTTGGACAATTAACAACTATACAAGATATTTCGGCTAAATCGTGATCTAGTAAACGTGACCAATGGCGGTTACCCGTGCGTCG
>NW_017170265.1:0-210 GCF_001652005.2 Ceratina calcarata | reverse complement strand
TAAATCAACGACAAGTATGATGTAATGCCGGCTGGGCCGGCGAGGCTGGCGAGGCCGGTGAGGTCGGCAAGGCCGGCTAGGCCGGCGAGGCCATAGAGATATTATAGATAGAGTATAGAAGCCAACTCGCAAATAGAAAGAGAAAGGAAGACGAAAATTACTACCTCTTTCTCTCTACCGACGCATGCGCAGTACTCATATAGGTGTATA
>NW_017170264.1:0-210 GCF_001652005.2 Ceratina calcarata | reverse complement strand
GATTATGTCTAGGTAAACATAGAGACAAAATGTAATTATCGGTGGTGTGTGGACTGCTGCGTTCATCACAACCAGGACATCGCACTGTTATACTTAACTCATGCTTGCGCGCATTTTGCAGAAGATATCTCAATTACAGAGATATCTCAAGAAAAGATAAGGTTTATTTCTTCCGAATCAATTCTACGTATCATAGCAGTATTTAAAATA
>NW_017170263.1:0-1340 GCF_001652005.2 Ceratina calcarata | reverse complement strand
ATTATAAAATATTGATACGCAATCACGTTCTGCAGATAACGGTTCTGGTCTTAATTATTTTATTTTTCTTAAAAATCGTATTCGGACTACAGTAGTAATTCGCTCGATACTTACGCTGGTGATTTAAAAAGAATCGGTGCATCAATAAGTGGAACGATTTGCATTATCTCGCTGATTGTGAGACCGCGTCGGTCAAGCGATTTCGCGCGCAACGAAACAAAGGAAGAGGGGTGGCGGGAGGCGGGGGCCGTCGCCGCCGGTTTGGCTCGATGCAGCGCTCTCAATATTTCCAGGAGAATTAATTCAGGGAATCTTCGCCATAAATTCTGGTCCGCGTGGGACATTCTCTCCGTTAGAGAGAGAGAACATTCTGGATCCGCGTCGTCGTCGTCGTCGTCGTCGCCGTCGTCGTCGGTGCAGCCGGGCCTTTCTGGCACGCGCCTCGAAAATGGCGTCGCCCGGTGACGTCACGGATTAATCCACGCTCGCTCGTGCACCGCTTCCACGGTACCAGCCGGCCGAGAGCAAAAGGGAAGAGAATGGAAAAGAGGGACACACCGGGGTTAGCCGGGGCTAGCCCGAGCCTCGATTGGTCAGCCAGCCGGATGGAGGGAGTGGTCGAAAGCCGCCGGTTTATATCGATCTCTCGAAGTCGGTTCGTTCGCGGACGGCAGAGACAACTCCGGTGAACCGGAGCTGCCTCCGCGGCGGCGGCGGTGGCGGCGGCGTTCGCCGCGCGCGTCTTTTTCGTCCTTTAACCCCTGACCCGCTTCGCGAGTTCCTTCGACTACACCACCGCGGTGGACCTTGTTTCAAGAATGACTAGCCACTGTCTTTTGTTCTTCAGGAGTTTTGAATATGTGTCACGTGTTTCTCCACGTATTCTTGCGTTCGAGGCTGGAGTATCTCCGGAATTTTGTCCTGGGTTTTGATAACGCGAGAGACGAGTCATTTTTGCGATTTGGATGCATTTTTGTAATTCTTATAGTGTTACCTTTTGGACAGTTTCTACAATGAACACTTTCGTCTTATTGAATGTACAGCTGCCCAAAATAATTCATGACCAACTTGTCAGATGCAAACATTAAGAATGTAGACTTCAATAGCTACACGAGAAGGCAGAATTTCAATATTTATATTGTATATTCCCAATAAATTGACCAGAAATAAGGATCTACCCTAATATTTCACAGAGAATCAAGACAAAATTCGTTCGATACACACTTTAGAGTACTCTGGTCATTATTTAATGCCAATATTTAATAAAATGCTGCAAAATTCTTAATTACTATGCTTTAGATTTATAATAGAGACTTTTGTAAATAAAATAACGACTAGAG
>NW_017170262.1:0-210 GCF_001652005.2 Ceratina calcarata | reverse complement strand
CCTCTTTGAGCACGTGTTCTTCGTTATTTCCCTTGCTTTTGTCTTGGGAGAAAATCTCTTTCGTCTTGTCGTTCTTCCCTTTACTTCCACTCTAATTAGTTTAGTCACTACTTCTTATCAGATTTTTAAGTTTCTCAATGTTTTTTGGTACTACACACTCCTCGATTGCTTTAATGGCGGATTTTTCGTTTTCATTTGAAACTGCGTCTT
>NW_017170261.1:0-210 GCF_001652005.2 Ceratina calcarata | reverse complement strand
ATCTGTTTCTATTACAGATTTATTAGGTTCATCACCTAATTCAATTTCGGGATTTTTATTTGTACTCGACTTTATTATATCTGATTTATCATTATCAGATTTATGAGACTTTTCATCTATTTTTACTGATTTTGACTGCATGTCAGATGCATCAATTTTATTATCGGGATTCTCACTATCCCAACCAAGTCTCATTACAGGTCGAGTTTT
>NW_017170260.1:0-210 GCF_001652005.2 Ceratina calcarata | reverse complement strand
GGTGCGTTCGGATTTGCGCGCAGGTTTGTGTGCGTGGGGTAAAGGGTCGAGCTTGCGGCGGGTGGTAGTTTTCGCGTCACTTCGACTTCGTATCGTCCACCGTCTTGTTCTTACGTTCTTCTTGCGCTTCGTCCGTTTTTAGTATTCTCGTTTCTATATTTGCGTTTGCCTTTTTTATTTCTGGCTTTTTTGGTGTCTTTTGTTTGTTTG
>NW_017170259.1:0-210 GCF_001652005.2 Ceratina calcarata | reverse complement strand
GACAGGCAGGGCCGCAACGTTAAGTTTCAGCTTTTACACGCTCTTTCCTATACCTTGCAAGTTAACGTTAACGCCGAAACGGCGTCGACGGCCAGTGGGAAACGCGCTTAAAGCGCCGAAACGGCGCCGCCGCCGGCACGGACAGACAGGACCGCAACGTTAAGTTGCGAGGTATAGGAAAGAGCGTGTAAAAGCTGAAACTTAACGTTG
>NW_017170258.1:0-210 GCF_001652005.2 Ceratina calcarata | reverse complement strand
CATTATTTTCAATAATAGTCGGTTGACGTTTGACGCGTGTTTGTTTCACTGTACCAAAGCGACAGAAACGGTCAGCTAAACGCTTAAAAGTCACATGTGACTTTTGTGGCCTATTCGGATAACGAGTCGCGTAAAAATCTTGAGCGTTTCTGTAATGTTTATTGCACTCCCCTAGCACCATCAACATATCAAAAGCTTCTTGAAAATCAT
>NW_017170257.1:0-210 GCF_001652005.2 Ceratina calcarata | reverse complement strand
TCCACTGTATCCAAAACTAGATAGAAAGTCTAACGATCGCTTAATGATAAATGGTTAAACAGTCCGACTGGAAGGAGTTTTCGCAAGGACGCGTAGATGTGAAAGATGTTATAATAAAGATGATTTTCATTACATCTTTCTCTTGATTTTATTTGTTTGACGTTCCTGCATGTAAAGGGCTATGGGGTAAATGTAGGTATCAGCTAATTG
>NW_017170256.1:0-210 GCF_001652005.2 Ceratina calcarata | reverse complement strand
TATAAATTAGAAATGAACATGGTAGTCGATATTATCAATAACTTTGATGGCGAGCGCAAATTGTAATTTAATTTCTCTTTGGTAATTGGTAATTGTTTTGTTTAGCACTTCATTAGTTTTAATTTGAATGAAAGTTCTTAGTTTCATTCAGCACATTGTTACTTTTAATTTGATTGAAAGTTTGATGATTTGTAGTTCCCTTTTTACACT
>NW_017170255.1:0-210 GCF_001652005.2 Ceratina calcarata | reverse complement strand
ACTGTATCGCGTACAATATAGTATTCTAATTTAAATAAGAAAATATTCTTCGAATACATAATGTATTTTATATACTTCATTTATACGAGATTAATACACGTGTATTCTTATATTAGAACGGTCAAACGAATGAGACGACGATACATACTAGCTGTTATGATATAAAGCAATAAATATATGCAGAACATTTTCAATATTTAGTAATTATTT
>NW_017170254.1:0-210 GCF_001652005.2 Ceratina calcarata | reverse complement strand
GGGACTTTTTTACGTCAGTGGAGAATACTGGATAAGCTATTTGCAAAATGTGCAAAAAGAAATTATCCTACAAAACTACAACATCTAATTTAAAGAAGCATTTAGCTGCAGTACATTCTACAATTTCATTAACGTGGAGACAAAGGACACATCACGTAAACCAAACTAAGACAAAAATTAATGGGTATCTAGAAGACGTACATTACATTT
>NW_017170253.1:0-210 GCF_001652005.2 Ceratina calcarata | reverse complement strand
TGAACTTAATTGCTGGCTTGTTGACTTTATTATTTTCATTAAACAGGTAAGCTTCCAGTGCTGCCCTTTCCTGTTTAACCTCCAGCATATATTGGCTTTGCGTGTTCGTTCCATTGTCAGTTGGACTCGAAGTTTCTGGCTTTTTCCTTTTTAGTTTTTGTTAGAAATTCGGGATTTTATACGAAGAATACGCATGGGTTACATGCGTTT
>NW_017170252.1:0-1341 GCF_001652005.2 Ceratina calcarata | reverse complement strand
ATCCATAATTTAATCTATTGATACTGAATTAAATATTTTTTTAAACTACTAACACATATTTAAATGTAACTCATTTATAACTAGATAAAACGATAGATAGATAGATAAATAAATAGATTAGTCTACAAATTAGATAGCACATATTTGTTCATATTTATTCAACGAAGACTGTGCCTTGGTTCTGTGGTAATACAATATAATACAATGCAAATGATTTGTTTGTTTACAATACTGCAATATGCAGAGACGACAGGAAATGTTGATCGACAGCTAATTATTATTTATGATGAATAGTACCTTTTGTTAAATACGTGTTTTGTTTCCCATAATACATGCTGTCACTCTGAAAATATTTAAAATAAAATGTTAAATACGTTCAGTCAAATAATTATGTAAAATTTAACACGAGTTTCGAACATAAAACTTCTATTCAAGCAGAAATCGCGTGTGTTTGTACATTAAGTATACACGACAATGAAGAATAAATTAAAATTAAAGTCACCTTTAGAACATGCAGCTTTAAAAATGTCTTTAAATTGTAATTTATATAAAAACTTGAAATCGTTCCTAATTACGTAGTTCAGTTTATAAAAATTGTTTATAACACCTTAGTGAATAAATTAGTGAATTTATACTTTTCATTTTCTTTTTATATGATGACAGGCTTTTTTCTTTTCCCAACTTCAGATTCTGTCTGCTCATGGACGTCTCCGCTCGTTTATCAAGCTCTGACTACTTTAGAACTAATACAAAAGAAGTTTAGCTCTTTACGCGAGATCGATATTTGTGCTCTTTGCATTTAAAGGGGAACAGTGAAGGGAAGAGAAAAGAATCTGTAAGCCGACAATTTAGCCAGCAACTATGATAGAATGCAGTTGCTAAAAGTAAGGAAAATTGTTGACCCGATGAGCGCCTATTGAATTACGCTCCTATTCTCCCTGTAAATAGAGTAACAGGCTACGAAGTTTATTGGAAATTTTTATTATCCTATTAGCTTCACGTGGTTCCAACTACACGATATAATTTTCTTTTCATTTCATTTATCAAAACTTGATCGCTTGATTACATTTACCGTTTATCTCATTCAGTCTTTTAAATGAATTGTTTTGAAAAGAATATCTCTGCAAAATGGATACTGAAAATCTTGAATTATTAACACGAGTGTAAGAATTTCTGAATACGAGCAACAACACTCTCATAAGAAAAGTAGTGACGATCTGATTAGTATTTACTTTTTAAGGATGTATTTCTTTTCCTCAAAATTTCGAGAAATGCTTCAAATAAAAGTTGTTTTTCTTCTAACTTCGATATTTATCGAGTTACATATGATTATATGGCATT
>NW_017170251.1:4019-6562 GCF_001652005.2 Ceratina calcarata | reverse complement strand
CGTATTCCAACATTTCGATGATTGTTTCAGACCGTAAAGAGATTTTATTAACTTATAGACTTCGTTTTCTTCATCTTGTACTTCCAAGCCTTCAGGAATTTTCATATACAGTTCCTCCTCTAATATGCCGTATAAAAACACTGTTTTTATATGAAATTGAACAATCTCTAAGTCCATTTGAGCAGCAATCGCAAAAAGGATTCGGATTGACTCATATTTAGCAACAGATGCAAAGGTGTCATTGTAATCAATTCCTTTCCTTTGCTTGTAGCCATGACTACAGAACCTCGCCTTGAATCGTTGGACATTTCCGACAGAGTCCATTTTTATCTTAAAAACCCATTTCGTATCCAATAGTGGAACGTTCTCAGGTCGATCAACGATCTCCCAGGTGTTGTTCTGCCGATGTGACTCAAGTTCTTCTTCAATTGCCTGTTCCCAAAACTTGGCTTCTGGACTATTTCTTGCACCTTGATAATCAATCGGTTCGTATATATCTACAGAATTACATTCATATCTTTTCGGCCTCTTTATCTTATCTCTGTCGCGTAATCTAGGACCTAACATCAGAGTTTCATCAAGCTTTCTCTTACTTGCCCTTCTCTTGGCTGGAGGATCAACAGCTATTACATTCTGATCCATTTGGACACCCTCCATATCTTCATCTTCAGCATCATGACCCTTGACATTGTCATGCTCACACATTTCAATGAGTTTTTCTTTATAGGTAGAGGCAGTATCAGTTTGAATGGCTTTAGCTTCCGTTGCAATCGGTATGATTATGTCATTGCACTCCTTACTCGATTGTTCTTTAAAGGTTACATCTCGAGCCACGATGACTTTCTTCTTCTCCAAATTAAACAATCTGTAATTGGAAGAATCCTGATCATAACCAACAACAAAAACTTTATCGGCTGACGCATCGAACTTCGATCTTTTAATATCTGGAATCAAGACAAATGCTTCAGTGCCAAATGGTCGCATATGGCTTACATTTGGTTTCCTTTGATACCACATTTCATAAGGAGTAATATTCTTGTTATTTACAGGCGTAGTCCTGTTTAACGCGTATACTGCCATATTTACTGCCTCAGCCCATAAGTAAATAGGCATCTGTTTAGTGTGTAGCATGCTTCTAGCTGATTCCACTACGGTTCGGTTCTCTCTCTCGATACGACCATTCTGCTGAGGACAGTAGGGAGATGATGTACATAGCTTAATTCCTCGGCTACCCAAGAAGTCCTTAAAAGGCTTATTTGTAAATTCAAGTCCATTATCTGACCTAAGGGTGATTATTCTCTTCTTCTGCTGTACAACTACTTCGTTATAATACTTCTTGAAACAATCCAATGCCTCATTTTTATGTTTAAGAAAGTAAACATGACGGAAACCTGATCGTTTATCCTTTAATAACATGAAAAACTTTGAATTACCTAATGACTTTGACATTGGTCCGCATAAATCAGTATATATACATTCGCCGACATCATATTCGTGTCCTTGGTTGCTCTGGTATGGAAGCCGATGCATCTTGCCATATATGCATCCTTCGCATGATATATTATCGTCTTCGACATCGTCGGCCCCTTCTATAACTTTGTTCTTCATCATATTTTTCAAAGTCCTTTCTATACCTTCGCGCTCACACTCACACATATATACATATTTGTATGTGTCAATAGAAACATGGGAATCTACATGATCTAACAGTTTTCAAAGCAGAATTCAAGTTTCATAAAAATTGGCTCGATTAAACACGCATGGCGTGTTGCTTAGACTCGCTCGATGATTTCATGAATGTAAAACAGAACTTAGTACATAATGTTGCAACAAACAAAGATCTAAATCCATCGATTTATGTAGTTGAAACACAATTCATAAAAATTCGTTTCGTGGAATCGTAGACGATTAGATTTTGCTACTCTTGGAGTTTCTTAAGTTTCCTTGTTGCAAAAGGAAGTTATTCCAAATAACTAAAAATAATCCGCGTTTATCTATAATAGGTGTAGACAATCGGATATGCACAGATCAGCAAGAATTTATCAATCGTTTTAAAGTCCAGTCCGATAATCGGAAATAAATTAATAATTCCAGAGGACGTGTATAACTTTGAACATTTCAACAACAGTGATTTGGACAGAGCCATGTCGCAGTAGTCTCGCGCTCTCCGGCAAATACGTTCCCGACGATGCAATGATATCGCTCATCCACAAAGAAACTGAACTGGTCCCCGATCAAAATTGGACGGTGAGTAATTAAAATAGAGAAATCGGTTGTTCACGTCAGTGTAACAAACTAATTTCGCATTGGAACTATAAAGTAATTTCTAGTACAAGTTCATGTAATTTAAAAATGTTCTGAACGAAGGCTGGTCATTGCACCGGGCTCCTTCGAGCGTGAACGTGAACGACGACTACGCGCCCGGCTAAATTCTAATAAAAATAGTGTATGGAGGGCCTTGGGGCTTAGGACGAATAATAATTCGAATAAAATTTAATTAAAATTGCGTAACATCACATAATCTCCTTCGCAATATTCATGAG
>NW_017170251.1:2040-3610 GCF_001652005.2 Ceratina calcarata | reverse complement strand
TCTTGGGCCGGTTAGCCTTTTTATGACTGCGTGCGGATTGTCACCGGACCCTGTGGGTCCTTGGCGGACTTGTTGTGTGCGCCAGGCACTTGACATCTGGCAGGGAAATTGCGTCTGAAAGGGCTCGCTTGTGTTTCCGGGAGGGGCTGGCTCGCGTAGCTCACGTATCCCAAGTATCGGTCGTATTGTGCGTGTTTAGTCTTAAGTCGGTATCTTTTTTGCTCGTAAATATATTTGGTCGACGACGCGCGGATAGATTTATTTATTATTGTAACGGCCGTTCCTGACGTGGGTTTTCTCAAGAAGAGTTTTCCCCACGTCACAAGCGAAGCTTGGGTAAATGCGAGAACGCGCTGAGCTTGTCAATGGCAAATGTGTCAACGGACACGGCTGGGTAGCGAGCGTCTGGAATGCGGAATAAAAGAACTGTTTTAGGATAAACCTGGATTCGATAACTGTCGAACTTATGGAAGTCAATTTATGGCCTCTTCTTGGAAAGAAAATAGCATCGACTCGGGTTCGAGAACTGAGTCTAAACACATGGCTGCCAACAGCGTTGGCCAATTCCCAGGGGGTCCAATTCGGGCCAATGTTTAGGGCCTAAGTGTTTGGGGATGCTATTAGGAAGGAGATTGGTGCGGACTCCGCGTGTGATTGGACCGAACTAGGCGTGGGAGTTTGAGAAAAGGGCGGTTATCGACCGAGGGATTGGACATTTCCTCGAGGTTGAATATAGAAAGGGAAAACGCGGTTCTCGGCGATCGACGGCGTCGATCGATAGCGAGGGAGGAGGCGGGTTTTAGGACCCAAATAAATAGCAGATGCGTTTGGAGAGCGCATAGTAGTTCAGTCTAATAGTTCTTTGGAGAAGTTTCTTGATTCAGATCACATTAGTTGTGCGAGACAGTTCTCTTGAGTCAGTTCAACTAAACAATCTCAAAGCGTCGTTACCAGCCGTCCGAATAGAGAACATAATAAACCAATTTTGAACACTCACGGTGCATCGTTACTTTCCCTTGGCCATCCACTCGCTAACACTCGTGAGAGTGTTAACAAAGTCCTTAAAAAGCTTATTTGTAAATTCAAGTCCATTATCTGACCTGAGGATAATTATTCTCTTCTTCTGCTGTACAACTACTTCGTTATAATACTTCTTGAAACAATCCAATGCCTCATTTCTATGTTTAAGAAAGTAAACATGACGAAAACCTGATCTTTTATCCTTTAATAACATGAAAAACTTTGAATTACCTTGTTACGTATACAGCCCCGTATATGTATACGGCCCTGCGCGTTTCCAGAACGTTCGCTGCGTACGCATCCCTTGCGTGGGTGACTCACAGGGCGAGTCTAGCGTGGAAGGTTCTAGAAAATGCCCAAATATGGTCATCCCCACCTCGGGAAAAGAGCCTCATTTGGGTATAAAAGGGCGCTCGACCACAGCCCTTCGGATCATTCTTAACTAAGGCCGGTATTCACAGTCCGTGCTCAAGCAATTGCTCAAGCAATTGCTTGACCAAGTTCGCCTTATTCGAATAAGGTGGCCTCAAGACCTCATGTATTCACAGTC
>NW_017170251.1:0-1029 GCF_001652005.2 Ceratina calcarata | reverse complement strand
TGACTCAAGTTCTTCTTCAATTGCCTGTTCCCAACACTTGGCTTCTGGACTATTTCTTGCATCTTGATAATCAATCGGTTCGTATATATCTACTGAATTGCATTCATATCTCTTCGGCCTCTTTATCTTGTCTCTGTCGCGTAATCTAGGACCTAAAGTCAGAGTTTCATCAAGTTTTCTCTTATTGGCCCTTTTCTTGGTTGGAGGATCAACAGCTATTACATTCTGATCTATTTGGACACTCTCCATATCTTCATTTTCAGCATCATGACCCTTGACATTGTCATGCTTACACATTTCAATGAGATTTTCTTTATGGGTAGAGGCGGTATCAGTTTGAATGGCTTTAGCTTCCGTTGTAATCGGTATGATTATGTCATTGCTCTCCTCACTCGATTGTTCTTTAAAGGTTACATCTCGAGCCACGATGACTTTCTTCTTCTCTAAATTAAACAATCTGTAATTGCAAGAATCCTGATCATAACCAACAACAAAAACTTTATCGGCTGACGCATCGAACTTCGATCTTTTAATATCTGGAATCAAGACAAATGCTTCAGTGCCAAATGGTCGCATATGGCTTACATTTGGTTTTCTTTGATACCACATCTCATAAGGAGTAATATTCTTGTTATTTACAGACGTAGTCCTGTTTAACGCGTATACTGCCATATTTACTGCCTCAGCCCATAAGTAAATAGGCATCTGTTTAGTGTGTAGCATGCTTCTAGCTGATTCCACTACGGTTCGGTTCTCTCTGGGAGATGATGTACATAGCTTAATTCCTCGGCTACCCAAGAAGTCTGTTACCGACGTGAACTTGAGTGTATGGACGGGAATTTCGACTTCTAAAGGCGAGTGTTTCAACGTAGAGGTTTAGACACCACTGCGTAGGCTCCGTGCATGACGGTTCGAATTTGGGATCGTCGGGGAAGTGTTCCTCGTCTCGAACCGACGACGGTTGATGAAACGATGAGTTCGGGACAGAGGAAGACTGGGGATCTTCCTCTGCGACCCAGTTGCCCTGTG
>NW_017170250.1:0-210 GCF_001652005.2 Ceratina calcarata | reverse complement strand
GGTAAAAGAGAAAGAGCGAAAGTAAAACAGTAGGAATTAACAAATGTAAGGAAAAAGACGTAGCGAACAAATTAACATAAATCAAAACAAAGTAGGATAGATGAAAATACATGCAGCAAAGAAAGGTAGATATAAGCATATAAACAAAATCTATTAACAAAACATAAAGCAAAAGAAACAAAAAAGAAAAGACAAATAAATAAGCAAACA
>NW_017170249.1:0-210 GCF_001652005.2 Ceratina calcarata | reverse complement strand
GTTCACCGCTCGCGGTGTTTAACTGGCATTATGTGGTACGTCCTACCGGTGGGCTCAGCTCCTTCGTCGGGCGCGGTCCAATCAATTACCCATTACTGCGCTCTTCATTGAGTGTCGAGGTGGGCCGGTACGTTTACTTTCAACAAATTAGAGTGCTTGTTAGAAATTCGGGATTTTATACGAAGAATACGCATGGGTTACATGCGTTTC
>NW_017170248.1:0-210 GCF_001652005.2 Ceratina calcarata | reverse complement strand
GTGTTAACTACGAGTTCCACTCTGCTGTCGATGAGATCTTGAATGGCCCAATACATCTGGAGGACGTCCTTCTCTCCCAGGTATTCCTCGGGGTATCCAATGGGTACGATGGCATATATCATCCTTCCATCCGTATTCCTCAATCTATCTATTTCTACGTTGGAGATTAAACCATGGTCATCCATCTCGTTACCTGCAATTAATTTAGAT
>NW_017170247.1:0-210 GCF_001652005.2 Ceratina calcarata | reverse complement strand
CGCAAATGCCGACCGCCATGCAGTTTCAAGGACAAGTCGGAAAACTAGAAGCACTGCCACCGGACGAGGTGACGGTTGGCAGCACGTCAAACAAAGACCAAGAATATCGCCTCCACGTGTTTGATCGGAAGAATGGCAGAAGATTTTTAGTTGACACCGGTTCAGCGGTTTCCGTGATTCCTGTTCAAGAGGTCAAGCGGAAACTTCCCC
>NW_017170246.1:0-210 GCF_001652005.2 Ceratina calcarata | reverse complement strand
TAATGAATTCTATAATAATTGTATAAAATTTCTGTAATAATTGTGAAATTCATTTGGTTTTCAATGCAACTGTTACTCTGTTATGTTTCAGCTCGCTTTCTAATGCCAGTGACGGTAACGTCGATACGTAACAATCCCGTCACTTCCTTAAAATAAATCCTGCAATCTTAAATAACCAATACATGAATTATAACTTCGATCTTTCTATTT
>NW_017170245.1:0-210 GCF_001652005.2 Ceratina calcarata | reverse complement strand
CTTAACAAGTGTATAAGATTAACAATTGTGTGAGACATAAAAAAAATTCATTTTCGTCGAGGGATAAATGATCCGACCTCTGCGCGTAGCGAGCATAGAGCAGCGGTGGTATAACAGTATAACTTTTCCCTCGAGGCCAGGGGTCGGATCATTTATCCCTCGGCCGGAAAGTGGGGACGACACGAACATGGTGGGGACCAATAGTTGGTG
>NW_017170244.1:0-210 GCF_001652005.2 Ceratina calcarata | reverse complement strand
AAAAAGTTCTTGCAGGAGTTCCCCAAGGATCCGTCCTCGCAGCAACACTCTGGAATATTGGCTTCGATTCCATCCTCAACCTTACTCTTCCTCTTGGATCCGTCCTCACTGGCTCACTGCCGACGACACCTTGATTTTAACAGCCCATTATGACCGAGATATACAGGGTGTCCCAGGACTAGTGGTACATATTTTAATGGGAGGTTCCTG
>NW_017170243.1:0-210 GCF_001652005.2 Ceratina calcarata | reverse complement strand
TATACTTTTTGTTAATTCGGTATAGAAATTAATCCAATAATATTTATAAGTTATAAAGCATTCTTCTAATGACATCTTGAGATATTTATTTCGAACATTTCTAAACTGGCTCAAGCAAATTAAAAGAATTTCCCAGTAATTATTATGAAACTTCAAAGTACTAAGAGAGAAATTTTATTTTATAAACGTCCAGCTACATAGTGCAAAAGG
>NW_017170242.1:0-210 GCF_001652005.2 Ceratina calcarata | reverse complement strand
AGTGGAATGGACGGTTCGTAGTGGGACGATGGAAGACGATTTGAGTGTCCGACGGTGCATGGAAATTAGTTAGGCGGAAGTTACAACGTGTGACGAATGCAAGGTTAGGGAGACTTAGTGGAGCACGTGGTGATTGATTAACTGCGCGGAAATTTGTGCTGGAGTGTAGTTAGGAGGTGATGTGTTTCAAGGAGGATCAGGTTGTGAACG
>NW_017170241.1:0-210 GCF_001652005.2 Ceratina calcarata | reverse complement strand
AATAATAAAATACATTTCCTTTTTGACGTTCTATGTCAAGGATCATATTTTATATGAAAAGCCATATTCATTCTTCGAACAATTATTTTACATTCAGTCTGTGTTATTCATGAATGAATAGAAGAAACTTTTCGTTGATATTATAAAAATCGAGAGAAAAAAGGAATGAAATACTGCTTTTTCTATCCTATAAATTACTGTTCTAATTAG
>NW_017170240.1:0-1342 GCF_001652005.2 Ceratina calcarata | reverse complement strand
TTCATATACAGGGTGTCCCAGGACTAGTGGTACATATATATATATATTCACCTCTCGCAGAGCTACTGACGGAAATTCCGTGCAGCCTAAAACTAAGGAGGCGGCCTCAGCGCCCTTCCTGGTGTAAGCGTAGATGCATGTCCCGTTGTTCGTCGTCTCTTCGATTATTCGTGGCAGATCTGCTGCTGTGTAAGCACGTGGCTGTGCATGAGCTATATCCGGAGCTATATGAATAGTGTCCAATTTGCCTTGGGCCATGGCAATATACGTTCCCCACATTTTCACAAATCTAGTAGTTCTACTAGCACCACTCGCGTATCTCATGTGCGTTATAACGGTGTCTTTTTGACCAGGACCCCACCCGGACACATCCCTCTCAGATAGATTGAGGGCCTTGGATAATGTCTTATCAGTATGCTGGCCGGTTAAACGTGCAGTATTGAAGTCTAGCTGCATGTGTGTCCTATCTGGGACCGCCAATTCACTCCAGCACACAGCCTTTCTAGCTGCCACTGTCCCCTCAGTTATCCAGGTCCTCACTCTAATGCTGCTTGTCAACCCACTCGTTGCTGCCACACTGCTCGCAGATGCGTTTATATTACTGTAAATGTTATAATTCACAATCAGATCAAAGCCCACGTTAGCCTCCTCCCTTACTCTCGTACTTTTGAAGTGTTGCTCCCCTAATCTACATAAATCGAGGTAGGAGTTAGACTGTCCTACCCTGCAATTTAATATATCTTTCAAATCTGGGTCTGATTGGAATCCAGGATCATCTAATGCTCGTAAGAAACCTACACCTGTCCGACGCAGTAGTGAGTACAGTTGACCAGACCTATCTTCTCTATAGGCTTTAGTATTGTCGATGCTCCTAGCCACTGCTCTCTCAACCTCATCACTAGATACTCCCGGACCTCAAGGAACCACCTTATATATGTCAGCGTACAGTCCTGACATCTCCGCTCTCGCCTCATCTTCCGCTCGCTCCAGTGGATTAGCCACCTTGTCATTGTCAAGTACATTCAGTCTCCCCTTGTGCTTTCGCACTAAGTTAGGGTCGAACTGCTTCGCCGCCATGACTGCAGTTGTGACTTTGCCACCTAGCTACAAATTGAGTATTCGAACTCACTTCACCAGCTGCTTATGATGCACAAAAGTACTTTAAACTCGCTAGATCCTAACACTCTGAAAACAACACTACGGCTATCCTCGCTCCGCCTGCCAATTCAAGCTTAACTATAACACTGTTTGCAATTTGAAGGTTTATCGATTTCCTACAACGACACTTGCTACTATTCAGCGGTCAATGGATGGTTTCACCCTTAGGTCTCCTCTTCCATAT
>NW_017170239.1:0-210 GCF_001652005.2 Ceratina calcarata | reverse complement strand
ATGTTTTTGTTCTGAGTGTGGGCGGGAGTATTGTTTATGTCCGTTGTACGCGTTAGTATTCCTATGTGTCTATCTGTAGTGTCAATCGGGAAGGATGTGACACGTTGAGAGTTTAGTATGAAGTTGAATAATATTTTCTATTTTGAGTAATTAGTCAGAGCCGAGAGGGATGGGTCGTAATCGAATGATAATATGAATTAAGGAATTGTG
>NW_017170238.1:0-210 GCF_001652005.2 Ceratina calcarata | reverse complement strand
GTCATACCCGGGCGGGCAATAGTAAATAAAAAGGGGCAGCATTATATTATCCAGCTACCTGTAAAATCCACAGATTTGCATTCAGCAACCAAGGAAAATGTTTTAGAATGTTTACGGTCTCTATACGATGTTATCACGGAATTAAATTTGTCTTCTTTTAGCATATCACGAACAGATTTAGATGACATTCCTTGGAGTTTCCTCCGACGA
>NW_017170237.1:0-210 GCF_001652005.2 Ceratina calcarata | reverse complement strand
ATTGTTCAGTGGTCGTACTTTGTGAGCTGCATCCTGGTCGGAGAGAAGGAAATATCGGGGAAGAAGAACAGCACTCGTTCTGGGAAGACTCCTCGATGGCATAGGAATCGTTCTTTTCGTGGATTCCTGAAGGATTTTTATCAAATTCGGGTTTGAAGTTCGAGGTGTGCGTGTGGTTCAGTGAGGACGCCATTTTGTCATTGCTTGCGT
>NW_017170236.1:0-210 GCF_001652005.2 Ceratina calcarata | reverse complement strand
TTTTACCACGAACGTAGCTGGAGAAATGAGAGTAACCAACTTACAAATTTGTTTACTATGTATTTATTGATGAACGATTGAATTTTTATAATTGAATTTTGATGAACGATTGAAAGTGGTTAGTTCATCAAGGTTATAATATAATATCATAACGGTGTATGCGACATAAACATCCACGGGAAATCGCTCGTGAGGGATGTCGTGTCCCAT
>NW_017170235.1:0-210 GCF_001652005.2 Ceratina calcarata | reverse complement strand
CATTATTAAATGTATAATATAATTTCCACATTCATATATTTTAATGTTATTCTGTTTAAATTAATTCTGTTTTATTCATTATAACATTTTATAGCTATGGCGTAAATTTTGGGCTTTTTGATTTTGGTATTCTACAATATATTTATCTTCTCCGTTACAAATTACTTGTTAAATACATTTATACATGTATACAGAGTATCCCAGAAATTG
>NW_017170233.1:0-210 GCF_001652005.2 Ceratina calcarata | reverse complement strand
GTACATAAACTTTTGGAATTGACTGTATAGCCAATACATCCTTAATAAGCATGTGCTTACGTGTCGAAATTTGTTGTGAAAGGAACGGACAGAACTTTCCAATAGACCTAATATATTCATGTAAAAACCGTGTTAGGAAGGTTATTATGACTTATGCCTGGCAAAGAATTGCAGTGCGAATATCTCTTTGATTCGTCACGCAGTCTTCAT
>NW_017170232.1:0-210 GCF_001652005.2 Ceratina calcarata | reverse complement strand
TTCAACCAGGTTACGTAACTGTGTGCTCAAACCGAGCACACCATACTGATTGCTTTGCCCTATCTCGACACTTACTGATTCCAAAATGGCCTTCATGTATCTTATTCAAAACTTCCACTTGAAGTGTCGGAGGAATGACTAATCGCGAATTAAACAGCAAGAAGCCGTCACAGTATGTAATATTATCTTTATATTGGTAATACGGTAGTA
>NW_017170231.1:0-210 GCF_001652005.2 Ceratina calcarata | reverse complement strand
TCAGGAACCTCCCATTAAAATATGTACCACTAGTCCTGGGACACCCTGTATAGTTGAAATCTAAATGGAACAATTTGTACAGTTTGAACGCTTTCGCAAAATAAAATAATTCTTTTTGGTATACATTAATGCCTTAAATAAGATAAGTGAAGATAAGTAAAATGAATTAATGATTAAGACTATGAAATAATGAATACCGTTAGAAAAATT
>NW_017170230.1:0-210 GCF_001652005.2 Ceratina calcarata | reverse complement strand
TTTTACACACGAGTCGACGTGTGCTAATTCGATTGCGGATTTTCTCATTACAGCCCGCAGCAATAGTTGGAGGATGGGTCCGGAGACGTGCGACCACGCGCCTGGAGGAGGCCTCCCTTATCGTTGCTTATTTTTCTTATTCTTATTATTTTGGGCTACTACTTTGGGATTTTTTAAAATAAATTTGGTGTTTGGAGATTCTGGGGAAAA
>NW_017170229.1:0-1342 GCF_001652005.2 Ceratina calcarata | reverse complement strand
AGCCGCGTATTCAGCCGTCGTGTATCTACGGGTCGTACAAGAGAATACCGCACATACGTCCTTACTTAATGTCAAAAACGCGAGTGGCTCCAATCAAAACGCTGACAGTCCCGATATGGAGCACTTCTTCTTGTGGAGCTACTTCAGCACGTGCAAGGTTCATTTACGATACAAGTGAAACATGTGTTGTGTTGGACTAATTCCACAATTGCACTAGCATGTGTTACGGACGAGGGTCAGCTGGAAACACAGACTTCTAAACGTGAGCGTCTCAGCACAACAGGTATCGACACCGTTGGCCGCGTGCACGACGGTTCAATTAAGGGACCGATCTGGCCTAGCGGCGAGCGTCATGCGACGCCGGACGCAATCACGGAGGTTCATCCGCCATCGGCGAAACGGCAGCGTGCGCACGATCAAACAACTGCTACAACCCTTGTTGAGACGGCGACTAAGCAGCCACCGCCTTCGACTTCCCACGGCAAGCCCTCCAGGACGAAGCCAGGAGAACCGTTGATTGGAGTTACTTCAGTCGAGGTCCATCAGCCGCCGGCACAGAGACTTAGCCGCGTGCCAACTCGCACGCTGCAAAACGGAGCGTTGACGGCAGCGAGCAGCGCGAAACAAAACGACGGGTTACAACCGGTGCCCGAACCAGTTGGAGCAGGGCACCAGGAGTCCTTTCCACCCCCTGTTCGCATCAAGTTGGACGAACACCCGCGCGTCCCGCGACTGCGTGGGTACCTTCCAAGAGGGCAACAGGCAACAAGATAATTAGCTTGTGGCAATGAGAGATGTGAAGGCTTAACTTCACCCCCGCCACGGGCACAACTCCGCACTGATAATTATTCCGTCCGAGAGTCCAATTAGCTCTGCGGCTGGCGCGATTCCCTTTTCAGGTATGAGACAGGACATCTCGATTCGATGACGACGGCGCGAGGACGAGAGCTGCGCTTTGAGGAAATCGAGGCCCTGTACCGAGCGGCATAAGCAGAGCGCGAACGGGCCACGACCTCTTCGGCGTCAGTGCGTTGGGTTACGCCGTCCCGGTCATCGTTAGTAGCGACGCAGAAACGCTGCTCTTCAGCGGTAGTGCGGGAACGCACGCTGCCTCGATCATCGCCAGCGGCAACACATCATCGGCGTACGGGAGCACCATCTTCGAGGACCACTCAGGGGCGCATGCCGTCGCCAGCTCACGCAGATAGGGAGGCTGCAGCCTCTCGGGTCGACGGTCATCGGGAATCGTCGGGTCATCGTTACGTAAGCGAATTGAGACATGCGTCACCGACCAAACGCGGTAGAGTAGGGTTTCAGGACGTGGACAGTTCGCAAGAACACG
>NW_017170228.1:0-210 GCF_001652005.2 Ceratina calcarata | reverse complement strand
TGAAGATGTCTCGGAAATTCATCCACTTTGTGGGGTCACCGTCATACCGCGGTATCTTGATTTCCGGCAATCTTTGCGCGTATTCTCTCACGCTGTCGTTGGTCGTTTGAGGCGGTTGCTGCATTGCTGCTGGAGTTGCCGAAGACGGTTTTAACTGGTCTATCTCTTCATATATAAACTCCCTCGTCTCGGCCACCACTTCCTCGAGTT
>NW_017170227.1:0-210 GCF_001652005.2 Ceratina calcarata | reverse complement strand
GGATGTATGATAGAATTCGTCTAAATACACGTCTAGTATAACAATAATCTTATCCGTAAATAACAGGACATTTCATTTTCATCCATTTCTCATTTATTTACTTGAACTTATTCTTATGTATGTATGATTAAAAAGATGATGTGACTAATAAATTCTCTATAATAATTACCTTGGATATTACAAAAAAAAATGTTTCGTGACTTATACACT
>NW_017170226.1:0-210 GCF_001652005.2 Ceratina calcarata | reverse complement strand
GCGCCGTATTCAGAGCAGTATCTGTGATGCCAGCGGCATCGTGCCTAAGCTCAGGGATTGAGCTGGTAACGGAATGCATTACAATAGCGCCTTGCTACTTTCCCTACTTGAAGTGGGGGCTAAATCTGTGGAAGAGCTGCTGTCGTAACTGTAGCTGCGCGGGATTTCTACCGGCAATTTTCACGAAGCTCTGTCGGCTTTGTTCGGCGT
>NW_017170225.1:0-210 GCF_001652005.2 Ceratina calcarata | reverse complement strand
AGTTAGAAAAGGTAAAACAGCTGGACGCGGTTTAGCACTAACAAAGATATTGTTCCTAAGGATTTGGCCACGGAGTGAAGAGGGCAAGGGTAAGAGGACTGTGAAAAACAGCATGGCACTTACCGCAGATTCGCAGGTCGCGTAACAGCTGAATTTAACATATAAAAATTTGCATTTGGGGCGCCAACTTCACTTAGCCCAGCGGAAGTT
>NW_017170224.1:0-210 GCF_001652005.2 Ceratina calcarata | reverse complement strand
TTGTTATATTAGGTAGTAGCAATGGATTACACTGGTGGTGTTCATTGGTACGTACGTCTGTTCTTCCCACGACATTTGTAATTTACTCACTTAGGAAGTCGTTTGTGGCGTTTACAGAATATCAATTGTCATTTAAAGTCTCACTTGTCAAGGAATAAGTTATTTCTCACTCGGGAATCTTCTTACAAGCAACTAAAATTTTCTACTGAA
>NW_017170223.1:0-210 GCF_001652005.2 Ceratina calcarata | reverse complement strand
ACAGGGTATGGTGGCGAAGCCCGCACCGAGCGCATCCATACGTCTCTGGACACGGATTTGCTCCATGTTGTCGTGACAGGCAATTGAGACAGTGACGACTCATTCCTGCGTATTTAAACCGTTCATTCGCATTCAACCTTTGAAATTGGCCGCACTTTCCTAGGGAATGCGCTTCGGAGCAGAACAAGCACGGGTCTAAGGAGTTCTCCT
>NW_017170222.1:0-210 GCF_001652005.2 Ceratina calcarata | reverse complement strand
GTAATAACACTCGTGCTTATATAGATTAGTGTAAGATTAATAAGTGAGCGCCAGCAAATGCATGCTGGTTTATCTAATGCGGTTAACGACAAAGCGATACGCGACGCAGTGAGGCAACACTAGTTCCAGAGCTTGAGCAATTGAAACAATTTGTACTGGTGGGTACCCAATGTGGAAAATGCGTTTTCTTGGCGCGCCCTATAATGGCGG
>NW_017170221.1:0-210 GCF_001652005.2 Ceratina calcarata | reverse complement strand
GTTTCATATTCGTCTACAGATTTCTTTTTACAGTTTTTTCTAAATGTAACAGTGTAACAAACTAAAAATTAAGAGAAATGGGAAAAAGGAAAATATGAAAATAAAATGATTATATAAATTTCACGTTTCCCGCGTTGAACGGTTTAATTTATGTTCGTCACTAATTATGAAAAACTGACTATAAGTCGTTAGGTATAAGAGATTAAAAAA
>NW_017170220.1:0-210 GCF_001652005.2 Ceratina calcarata | reverse complement strand
CTAGAAGACACTGGAGAAATTGAGACAGTGGCCTCTTCCTTTCGAGCCTAACCAAGAGACATGCACCTGACCTTGACCTTGGTAAGCGGATTCACCTCACCCAAAGGATCGTGAACGATGCACTTGCAAGAGCCTGTTCACCTTGTCTAAAACTAAAAACGTTAAATTATTGGAATGGAATTGAATCGGATCTAATAAAACTGTAACAAT
>NW_017170219.1:0-210 GCF_001652005.2 Ceratina calcarata | reverse complement strand
GATAAACAATCATCCCTTAAGAGAAAGAATTCAACAATTATTTATAAAAAAGAAACTGATAATTGATAACAGGTTTACTTTTCAATATTAATATATTAATTCAATACTAGAATAAATTCATTGATCCTCAAAATATCGAAAATTTTTAATAAAAGATAGTGCACTTTTCTTCTAATTTTGATATTTAATGAGTTACATATGATTATATGG
>NW_017170218.1:0-1343 GCF_001652005.2 Ceratina calcarata | reverse complement strand
AACAAAACCCATTATACGTTCCGATCGTCGGATGCGTCGAATCGCGGATGCTCCGTCGGCGGTCTCGCGATTATCGCGACAAAAAACCCGTATGCATTATCGTCTAGCGGTTAACTAAGTACATAGGACCAACGGAGTATCGATTGAGACGTGTTTAAGGGCGGGAGAACGGCAGTACAAAAGCGTAATCGCCACGATTTGGGATGGCCCTCGGTTTGGAAGGGTAGACGGCACAAAGTAAAGATTGATAGCGGGCGATTACGAAATAAAAGATGGGAGTAAAAGCTCGCGAATTACGTCAGTCGGTCTCGAGCATTTACGGCGGAAGGGCACGTGAAACGTAATTGCGATGGAGCACCGAAAATTTGTGCGCCCTGTACCCGGGCCTCCCCATTCCCAGATCGTTAATCCCGCGTTAGGCCTAACCCTGTCATTACACATCTTCGGCAGTAAACTTTGATTATACGTTGCGTGCCGGCCAAATTCCGGGGGGGAGAAAAAACCGATCGGCAGGGGTGGGTTCTGTACGCCGAGAAACGGCGTTATCGCCGATAATTGGACGCGCGCACCGGCGATCTACGCCCTTACCGCGTAAACGATACCTCTTTTCCGCGGCAAATTTTCGGTACATTAGTACCCGAACTTATTTTCAACCGCGTAACTTGCGTTTTAAGCGCGACGTACACTGCTTCGGGGGTAACGATTATCCGCAAAAAGGGTACGAAGTCTTTAAACACTGGTCCCTGCGATTTTTAAAAGGTCATTACGGAAAATACTAATCTTATTTAATTTTACCCATTTCATTTACTACGTAATGAGAAACCCAGCTTTCGTTCCTATATCATTAAAATAAACGTGAATCAATAAAAATTATTATCTAATAGAACGCAGTGTTTACTTATTTATTAGAACACAAGAATTAATTAATTTAATAAGCTTCATTAAATGCAACTGATATTTTTATGAAGGATAAGAATAATTAATGACTTAATTATTTAACGATTATAAAAAAGTATAAAATCTTTAAACACTAGTCTCTGCAGTTTTAAATTACAGAAAAAATTACGTGTAATCTTCATTTCACTTACCACCTAATGGGATAATTCTGCTATCATTTCTAGATAATTAAAGTAAATGCGAATGAATAAAAAATTTTATTTAATAGCACGCAACATTTACTTTTATTATGCAATTAGATGACTTTAGTATTTAACGATTATAAGAAAGTATAAAATCTTTAAACACTAGTCTCTGCAATATTAAATTACAGAAAAAATTACGTATAATCTTCATTTCACTTACTAAGTAATTCGATAATCGTGCTTTCATTTCTATATCATTAG
>NW_017170217.1:0-210 GCF_001652005.2 Ceratina calcarata | reverse complement strand
CTGCTTTGGGCAATATAGGTATATACTAAGTTTCAGTCTTTCTAGTGTTAATATGTTGATTATATTATGACATTGTAAAAGATATGAAAAGCAGGTATAGTGTAGGACGTGATCTGGAAATATGCGAAATATTAATCGTTCCATACTTCGCCGAAAAACGTCAGACATTCTAGCTATTCTATACAACACATGCTTTTCATATATCGCCGG
>NW_017170216.1:0-210 GCF_001652005.2 Ceratina calcarata | reverse complement strand
GTCTAGGAGAAAACAGGATCGATAGAGCGTCGCGACCGCGGCGGCGGCGGCGGCGGCGCGGCGAGGAGACATGCTCGCGAAGGATGTGGAAAGTCTGTTAACCTCATATTTCTCTCAAAGGATCACGTATCTCTCCTTCGATGCTCGGGGCATGAATGAACGCCGATGATTCGACGCGATTAGACGCGTCGAGGAGCACGGAATACTCGT
>NW_017170215.1:0-210 GCF_001652005.2 Ceratina calcarata | reverse complement strand
GGGGGGGTGAGGGTCGCCATTTTATAATCTTAGTTGAGATCAGTCGTGTATACTCTTTTTCTCATCCCTGGCTGGCGAGCACAAGCGCGCGCCCATCTACGGCGAACCGAATAACTCGACCAGGGGTATAGGTCGGCGTATAAGTAGACGTATAGATGCGTCTACCACCATCAAACGGCACGCTTATAATACATATTTCTCTTTTTTTTT
>NW_017170214.1:0-210 GCF_001652005.2 Ceratina calcarata | reverse complement strand
GTGTGGTCGTGTGGCGTGCACGTATACGAATTAAATGTAACACGCCTGTCGCGTATGTATTAGATGAATCGACGATATTCGACTGGTTGATTTCATCCTCATCGAGATCGAGATTTAACTCCCGGGTTATTCGAACACTTTTACTGTAACACAATTATAAAAGTTAAATTGATAAAAATTATCATCAAGTAGTTATTGACTCTATTAATG
>NW_017170213.1:0-210 GCF_001652005.2 Ceratina calcarata | reverse complement strand
GGCTGTAAGCAGATCGAAAACAACAATAATTAAATTCTATTTCACTTTATTACTCAAAAATTTTCGTCACGTAATATCAGGTTGGAGATTCAACCTTATATCACAGATTTCCGTAGGACAGCGATACTTACATGACATTAAAGTGAAATTATTCATTAGCTATTAGGTTTAGGACTAATAATGGTCAATACTTTTTTTACTTACAATTCG
>NW_017170212.1:0-210 GCF_001652005.2 Ceratina calcarata | reverse complement strand
GACGGAAAGACACTCACACTTATAAAGATATCTTAAATTATATTTTAGATCACTTGATGTTCAAGAATTCACCATTGTTCAAGAAAAAACAGTCTATTAATTAAATTGAAGATCTCGTTCTTTGTTTCATTTTCTACCATAGCGAGATTTAGGCATTCAGCCCTAGAAAACAGCAGACAGAAAAATACATTATAGTTGATGGGTTTACTT
>NW_017170211.1:0-210 GCF_001652005.2 Ceratina calcarata | reverse complement strand
ATGAAGTTAACTGAATAGTAAAGTCAATTAATATACTGTACAATATTATAAAGACTTTTAGTATGAAATCTCTTCCACGATGAATTGAAATAAATGGAACCGTGTGTACATATGTATGTATCCAAAGCGACGAAACGTCTTAATTAATTTCAGTATTGTCGTAATAGTAATAAAACCATACTTATCTACACACGTTCTTGTTATAGAAAT
>NW_017170210.1:0-210 GCF_001652005.2 Ceratina calcarata | reverse complement strand
CTATTATAACATAATATTAGTTAAGTTCAGTGATCACTAACTATAGTATACGGTAAGCTGTTTGTATAACATAATAAATAATCAAGTATAATACGTGATCCACCACCTTTCACTTCCAACAGTTATAAAAAATTTGGAAAATTCTATCATTGTTGCATTCATATTTTTTTTATAAATGAAATAAAAATTCTGTCGTTCGACATAAGAATT
>NW_017170209.1:0-210 GCF_001652005.2 Ceratina calcarata | reverse complement strand
CGCACAAATAGGAAAATGAAATTGCAAATAAATACAAAACAAGTTAAATACTTAATTGTCTTTATTATATTTTTTCTTTCTTAATTTTAATTTGTGAACTTTTTATTTCTTGTTGGATGGTTTTCAATTTTTGCTCCAATGATTTTTTCTCTTTTGCCAACTTGTTTTTTCCTTCTTGTAAAGCTTTTTTCTTCGCAAGCTTTTCTTGTT
>NW_017170208.1:0-210 GCF_001652005.2 Ceratina calcarata | reverse complement strand
AATTTTTTATAATAATTTATGCACCTAATCAGTTTTGCAATTCTAAAGCAAGTAGGAGGTCGTAATGATTTAGAATGTTTCTTTTTTCAATCCGCAGTAATAGGCACGCAATAATTAAACATTTAACAGTAACTGATGCGCAGTAATGTGCGCACGACCACAATAATACCCGCAAGGGGATCTTACCTTATAATACTTTTCTATTAGATT
>NW_017170207.1:0-1343 GCF_001652005.2 Ceratina calcarata | reverse complement strand
TAATATAATTGACAGGACAGTCTCGATAAGAAATGGGGAATCAAAATTTCAGAATCAGGGATTGCGAGGTGAGGATCCCTGAACCATCGTCCTAATCCCATGGCATTGCAATTTCACAGCCAGGGATATTACCCTAACTGGCTATAATTACGTCATCGTCATTGTCTCCTTCGTCGCCGGCATTGAATGAGCAGAGGAAGCGTTCCTACTGGCCTGCGGTGTACCTCCCCGCTTTTCGAATCTCGATTCCAAGCGTTACTGGCAACGTGCATAAACGCCTGTGTCCAACAGAAACTGTATACAGTCTCTTCCTTGTTTAATACTGCACTCTTCGTGGTACTTGGTTCACGTGCGTCTGGGCTCCGTGAATACGTACAACCTCGTTATTACGCGTTTCCATTCTGCATGCACTCGACTCGGTTTTCGCACGGTCGTTCACCCGGACTTTTTTCCGTCCTCGTAATTGGGTAAAGGAAATCGCGGCGATCGCGGGACGAATGAAAACCAATTTCAAACAACACCTTTGAGAAATTGCGTCTGTAGAAACTGGCGTTGGCGAATTTTGAATCGAACCAACCAGGAATAGGCAAAGCGCTATCAATCAGCAGCGTGCCTAACAGTGTCTCGTATTCGTAACGGCGGCGCGCGTTCAGATTGGTTCGGCAAGCGTTTCGATCAGCCGACATCCATATTCATGGCCAGGATGACCGCGAAGGATTCGTTCGCGCATATACCGAAGTGCTCCGGTGTATCTCTAATACGGAACGTTGATACAAGCCGACCGTCGATTAGTCGGTGCACGCAGCGTCTGAACGCGACGCTGCACCAGTTATGTTATGCTGGGTATGCGAACCGCACCCTGGGGAACCTCGAGACCGGGCCCCGCCGGGAACCACAGGGTCCATCCTGCGGACGAGCACCGAAACGCTCGCAATTGCATTTCGCGAATTATTGGCGTATCGCCGGCAATTTCGACCGTGCAGAATCCCTAGCCTCCAAGGGACAGCGTCTTCGGAGTGGAATTCCTTTGGTTATCCCAGCCTCGGATCTTTGAGTGGCTTCCTTGCCAATTACCAACGGGATGGTTCATATCGCTGTTGATTTATGAGATACTTCGATCAATGAGATCGCTCTGAATTCCGATTCGACGGCTCCTCGTCTCTCCTTCACCGTTTTCATCGAACGTTGTCACTTATTTTTATTAGCAAAGTCAAAGTCGGAGATAAATTAAGGTTGTATGAAACCTTATATTAAAAACAATGACAAAGCATTCTGATTTTAACAGTTACTAGATATGACATTGCGAGCTTATTAAAAAAGTTATTACATCTTGAATTCTTACG
>NW_017170206.1:0-210 GCF_001652005.2 Ceratina calcarata | reverse complement strand
CTACAAGCGTTCTTTGTCAATTCAATTTTACGATGGCTGAGTATACGCCTAATGAAGTAGTTGACATAATTTTGATTTTGGGAGAATGTTGTTGGAATGTATTAAAAATACTTCATATTTAAAATACTTTAGACACCGCGAGTCTATCAGCAGCGCTACCTATACTTTTATGTAAAGTTCCGGTTTTATATCTGTAACAGTTCAGTTCAC
>NW_017170205.1:0-210 GCF_001652005.2 Ceratina calcarata | reverse complement strand
GTTCTGCATTCATCTGTTTTCCTGTGAATTTTTCAATTATAAATTTTACTGAGATATTTTTTAAATCTAGTTTTTTACTATCTTTCTTTTTATTCTCTAATAATTGTTCTAACAATTTACTTATATTTTCTGAATTCTCCTCTATTCTTCCCACCTCTTGATGCGTTTCTTAGGATTATTTTTTCTCTACCTGCTCAACATAACGGTTTT
>NW_017170204.1:0-210 GCF_001652005.2 Ceratina calcarata | reverse complement strand
CCGGCAGATTTATGAGAAGGGTATGCTCCTCATTTCCGAGGCGAAGCTTGCCAGCACGCAACGCGCCCACATTGACAAGCCTGATGAGGATTTAGTGTCTCGAAAGAGTTACACTAGCGAACAACTTCGCGACCTTAACAATATGGTCGCTTCGTTTCCGTTGCCTTTAGCAATGTACGTCGAGTGCATTGGAAATGTGAAGACCGGAGA
>NW_017170203.1:0-210 GCF_001652005.2 Ceratina calcarata | reverse complement strand
TCTGATTGCTTCAGCGTGCGGCTGCTCGCTGTTTGGAGCCGCCAGAGAGGACTGCGAACAGATGACCGGTAACTGCGTTTGCAGAAAGGATACGCAGGGCCAAAAGTGTACCATTTGTATCGATCATAACAAGATTTTAACACCCACTGGTTGCTATTCAGGTATCTCTTGAATGTGAACATCGTTGACGTAAATATACGAGACTGCGCG
>NW_017170202.1:0-210 GCF_001652005.2 Ceratina calcarata | reverse complement strand
TCTCTCTGCTTCGTTTCTTCCGTTACTACATAGTTCGCCGTTTGCTTCTCCAGCCTAAGTATCCATTTAATATACTTTCTCTTTATTCTTTCCAACTTTTCCTCTTTCTTCCATTCCCAGATTTCCGCCCCATACAGTGCTACGCTTTCTACCAATGCCTCGAACATTCTCATCCTCCTTTCGAAGTTTCCTTTGAAGATTCTTTCTCCT
>NW_017170201.1:0-210 GCF_001652005.2 Ceratina calcarata | reverse complement strand
GACCATAGAACACGTCCTTAAAATATTGCCCACCTGTAGGTTTACACCCTGTATTGTCGACGCGTGTCAGAAAAGTCACGTGACTACTCTAGCCCCTTAAGATGTCTTTTTGACTGAATATAATGTTTTTTTCTACGTTTTCAGAGTTTCCACAATACGTCTTTATCGCTATTTTTTGCAAATTTTCTTTTAAAATATTCAAATAAAGGT
>NW_017170200.1:0-210 GCF_001652005.2 Ceratina calcarata | reverse complement strand
TGTGGCAACAGCGTTGGTCCGCCGACCAACGAGGATCCACTACAGGAGAAAGGCCTGGGAGACGGACCGCAGCCGCCGTAACCGACGCACCCTTCAGCCGAGAAAATTCCTGCTGGCCCTGCAAGCAGCATGGACACACTCGCCGGGGGTGTACTGCCCCAGCCCGGACCTTTTGCTCTTACTGCGGTACCGACGGAGTAACGTACCGCA
>NW_017170199.1:0-210 GCF_001652005.2 Ceratina calcarata | reverse complement strand
CTATCCAACCCCGTCCATCAGGGAGGCTTGCGGAAAGCCAAAAAATCCGCAACACGAATCTACCATAAAAATATAAAAGTGATATCCCCCCCAATTTCTATGTGTTTAAAAATCGAAAAGTAATTTAATAAATTGGATTCGCGGTTCAGTTACTATACGCGACCTTCGGATTGAGGTTTTTCTCCGAAAGTACGGATCGAGCTAACCGCG
>NW_017170198.1:0-210 GCF_001652005.2 Ceratina calcarata | reverse complement strand
TTAAAATATTCTCAAATCAAAATATTCAAGATTACAAAATTCTATTGATATTTTTTTATAAATGACTTCATACAACCTTAAATAATAATTGTGCAATACATCAAAGCTTGGGTCTTCTTTTTATTTCATGATTTAGAACATTTGACCTCATGGCAGGTTCAGTGTTAATTATTCAATGACGATCTTAAATATACATGACGTGAATAGTAT
>NW_017170197.1:0-210 GCF_001652005.2 Ceratina calcarata | reverse complement strand
GTTTGCCACAGTAACCGCACATTTTGACCTCCGTCACCCTGCTCGAGGGACCTGCACCCCGCGCATCCGAGAGAGTATGTGGCGTGCTTATGTTGCTCCTCACTCGGCAGTCGCGTGCCTCATGTCCCTCCTTTTGGCAGAGTTGGCATCTGGTTCTGTCCACACGCCCCTCGGAGCTGAATCGGATCTTGTCCCGCTCCATTTGCTTGT
>NW_017170196.1:0-1344 GCF_001652005.2 Ceratina calcarata | reverse complement strand
CAGGTAAAACAGACTAGGAAAACGGTCGACAAAGAGGAAACTCGGGAAACACAAATCACAGCGCCGCACGAAACTCAAGACAACCCTAGGCAACTCACAGACGAACAAGGACAAAGATACACAAAGAAGGGAACCAAACAAACGGAGAAAAACGACCGACGACAAACAAGTAGCATAGAACAAGGCGAAAACAACGGAAAACAGACAAAAAGAGCAAAGCCCAAGGAAAAAGTCGACAACAAAAAGGTAAAAATCTAAAAATTAAAACAGACTCCTTATAGATCGCCAGACCGACTGCCACACGGAAAACCAACCACCGGAAAAACGCGAAACAACCGATAAAGAGGAAAGAAGAAGGGACGAATTACAAACTGCACAAGGCCTGAGATAAAACAAAACAAAGAACAGACGAGAGAGAACACGAAAATACCAAGAAAAGGCAAAAGTCAATAAAACAACGAGGTAAGAAACCAAAGAAACAAAAACAAACTTCTCCTAGGGAAACCAGCACAAACAAAGCAACCACTGGAAAAAAGGAAAGCAACCTCGTCGACTAACGAGAAAGCGGGAACCGAAGACAACGAAAACAACCACAATCAACGAACCAAAAATCAAAACTGTAACACAAACAAAATAAAGAAATCAAACAAATATACAAACGAACGAATAAATAAAAAGACAAAACAAAACACAAAAACCTCACCAAAATCCTACATCAATAAGTATTTCCGACAAAAATCAACCATAAATAAAACGGGAAAACCGAAGGGAAAAACACAGACAAACAACGAACACGACGCGGAACCGTTCAATAAAGTATAAACGAGCGAAAAATACAAACAAAAACAGACAAAACAGAAAAATAACCATTACCGGTAAAACAGGCAAACATACCGACACCAGAAAAAGAGAACGCGAAAAGATCAACCGACGCAAAGGAAAACGTTAAAGGTAAAACGAAAAACACGAAAGTCAAGAACTCCAATATTATCGACAGAAAACAGTAGAGAAACAGGCGACAAAAACGACCCCCGACGACAGTGGCGAGCACAACCAGAGAAAAGAAGGACAGAGACGACGAAAACGAATACTGAATCAATAACTCCCCAAAGCCGACAGACGCTAAAGAATACGCGCCAAAAAAACGAACGGNAAAGGACCAAAAATAAAGAACAAACAGAGGACACAAAAGAGAAAGAAAGGACAATAAAGATCGAACCAACAAATCAGACAAAAAGAAACAAACAGATAAAATGGCGGGAAAAATAAAAGTAGCTCAAATAAACCTACACAGGTCAAGAGCAGCAACAGGCGCACTAGCCAACATAATGTACAAGTACAAAA
>NW_017170195.1:0-210 GCF_001652005.2 Ceratina calcarata | reverse complement strand
TAGCATACGTTCGTCAGAGTGTTAGAAATCAAATTGCATTTTACTGCCCTAGGGAGTAAGCTCGATTTTACCGGCGGGAAAACTATTTTCGGTCCACTTTATAGGCGCCGAAAATGGTCTTTTTCGGGCACGTTTTATGAAAAATTCATTTTTCGTGCTACATATATCTACATATATCTATGAATATGCTATATATATTTACCTATATAT
>NW_017170194.1:0-210 GCF_001652005.2 Ceratina calcarata | reverse complement strand
GGTGAGGTGCGCCGTACTTAAAAAAATGAAAAACCGATTCTTTTCATGTTCTTCACGCGATAAAGTTCTTTATGATTCGAATTTTTACATTTCCTTCCACGGTTAAGTACAGTTATTACTCAGCAACATTGTCATACAATTATACATATAATTTGTTTTGTGATCGGATACGCGGCACCGCGAGGAACGCTAGAGAACATAGGGATGGTC
>NW_017170193.1:0-210 GCF_001652005.2 Ceratina calcarata | reverse complement strand
GCTTGGGCCGAAGGAACGTCTATCGATACGTTAAAAATAATTGGGAACTGGTCGATGACATAACTATTGACTTACCACCGGATACCCTTTTGTACGCTGAAGTTCTATATGAAATGAAAAAAGAATTTAAGCACATGCAGAAAGTACTTGCATTACATATTTTAGATGCGTATTTCTTGGGAGGAGAAAATATTAGTCAAAAATACTTGA
>NW_017170192.1:0-210 GCF_001652005.2 Ceratina calcarata | reverse complement strand
TTCAACCAGGTTACGTAACTGTGTGCTCAAACCGAGCACACCATACTGATTGCTTGGCCGTATCTCGACACTTACTGATTCCAAAATGGCCTTCATGTATCTTATTCAAAACTCCCACTTGAAGTGTTAGAGGAATGACTAATCGCGAATTAAATAGCAAGAAGCCGTCACAGTATGTAATATTATCTTTATATTGGTAATACGGTAGTA
>NW_017170191.1:0-210 GCF_001652005.2 Ceratina calcarata | reverse complement strand
ATACCGGTATGCCGTAACGCAGGAGGATGCACCGGTTAGCACCAGGCGTAACACCTGTTACAACTGAACTTTGCAGAGCGGGCATGTGACCACGACGCCGTGACAAGCTACAGTTTCGATCACCACACAGGCAAAGGGCTTCCGACTTTAAACGATCCCGACCGAACTGCACTGCTCTACCAGCGAAACTCGCTTCTTACAAAGATCGAA
>NW_017170190.1:0-210 GCF_001652005.2 Ceratina calcarata | reverse complement strand
GTCCCCACCTAAGCTCGAGTGTCGCGCAAGCGAGACTTTTGCCCATGCCTGATATAGGTGATTATGTGATGATGAAGAATGTTGTCACCACTCCGGGTGTCAATCATAAGCTAGTACCAAAGTATAAAGGCCCTTATAAAGTTAAGATAGTGTTAGATAAGGATCGCTATGTCATAGGCGATATTGAGGACTTCCAATTAAGCAATAAGC
>NW_017170189.1:0-210 GCF_001652005.2 Ceratina calcarata | reverse complement strand
TCTCCCAGGCCAATAAGAATATTTCTAATTAGGTATTGATTCTGATAAAAGTAGAATAGTCCAATTATATGGCAGTTTTATATCGCGCATGCGTATAATAGACAAAGGAGACTCGTTTTATCTTTGGATTTAATTTATATGATTTATGTACTTAGTTAGATGAATTTGTAATCACCGACCTTATATTAGCTCAAGATTCTGTTCATCCGT
>NW_017170188.1:0-210 GCF_001652005.2 Ceratina calcarata | reverse complement strand
TATTTTACTTTAGACATTTTGTACTTTTTTACATATTACTGCGTACTATACTTCTATAAATTATTGAAAATTCCCATGAATCTATAAATATCTGCAATCTAATCAACAGTTCCATTTATTTACTATATCTATTGTATAATGTACTAATATTTTCTGACTTATTAAGGATGTATTAGCTATACAGTCAATCCCAAAAGTTTATGTACCTTA
>NW_017170187.1:0-210 GCF_001652005.2 Ceratina calcarata | reverse complement strand
TATTTAAACATTTTTATATAATTAAAATTTTTAAATAATAATAATAAATTAATTTTTAAATAATAGAAATTTTTAAACAATTAAACATCAACTATTTTTAAAAATTTTGTGTAAAAAGTACTATTGTTTACGTTTTTGAGATATTACGGGTTGACCGCTCAGGCACGATTTGGGGATCGGCAACGGTCATTCCAGAACTAGAGGGTCGAG
>NW_017170186.1:0-210 GCF_001652005.2 Ceratina calcarata | reverse complement strand
TAATCCAACTGAACGTCCTTCCATCCTGATCGTGATTATGTTGGCGAATTTAGTCTTCTTTTCCTTTATTACCGTCCATCTGCTGATGTCGATAACCGGGTTATTATTTTTTTTTTTTTTATTTAGTGTACACCGGAGTTGACCTTCACAGGTTTCCGTTGGAACACTGTGTCAGACCCCTCAACTGCGTTCGCAGACGTAGGACGGGAG
>NW_017170185.1:0-1344 GCF_001652005.2 Ceratina calcarata | reverse complement strand
AGAACTACAGGGTATCCCAGAATCCACGACTTTCCTCCGAGGGTGCAAAAGGGGATGAAATTCTGAGTTATATAATGATATACACATAATGACCGAAGTCTCCCAGATTATAAGCCTGTTTCTTATCATTTAAGTCCATTAATTGACGATTAGCCGTGGCACCGTAAGCAACAATATCATTGCCTTCTGGTTTATAATTTTAATCGGTCGATTATATTGCGCTGACGGAGCCCAACCTTTAAACACGACCGCCTAACCCCGAAACTAACTCCAGTTCAATCTTTCATTCGCCCTCTAATGGAGGTGGCGCTTTTAAGGGCGAGCTTGCTAATAACTGACGCGATGCCGCTGAATATTCAAGGCGAGGCTTCGAAGTAAAGGTCGAGACGTTATCGCGATTTTAAAGGAATCTCCTGGGCTTTCGCGTTCGATGACCTCGTGCGGTTTACAAGCCTCGCTGAGAAAGGGGAATCTCGTTTCACGCGGTGCTCTTTGAATATTAATCTTGCCGCAGGTAATGAGGAAACGTCGCGACGAAAGGATCTTTCGCTGCCGGGATACAGGAAACATTATTGGTGGTTGACTAATAAGCAGCGGGCGTTGACAGTTAAGATGGTTGTAAAGAGAAAAGATAAAGTTCGTTATTTGGCTACCATTGAGCGTTTTATGACGCAGAAACGACGAGGGAAATATTTGCGCTTCTAGTCGTTATACACGAAGGCGATGTTCCTTGAAGTTTAAATGATTTTAGAAACCTAATCATATAATATATTGCATTTCGAGTTTCTATTTTTTATTATAAAGAATACTACTATGAGTGACGCTTTAAAATAATTTCTCTCCTTTACCCCAACGATAAAAATAACTGGTTAACGGCGAAGTCGAAAAGGTTTATTCTGAAAGCTAGAATCTTATCGTCGTTCGTGGAACCAACGTAAAATTCAGTTTGCGGAAAACCGGTTCATAGTTACTGGTTCTTATTAAATGTAAGGGTCAGCGAATGAATCTTTGAAAGGGTTCCTTGGACCTTGTGTCTTGCTGACAGTTGAACACGAGAACTGACGGCAGCTAATGTCAGTCGTAACATTATAAAATGTGACACCAGGCAGCTGTCTGGTAATACAATCCCGTGTAAATCCTGTCTCCTTCCGTGCTCTGCGCCAGTTCCCGTGGTTTATTGCTACCCGGCATCGCGTTAAAAGGATACTCGAGAGGCGACCTGCTACGTGGAAGTCGAATCCCACTGACGTTTACATGTACATCATTCTCGTGTTTCAAATACAGCGCTCGGTTATTGATTCTTATTAGCTCTCAATTCAGGAATTCCGAACATTTTTACAAAAT
>NW_017170184.1:0-210 GCF_001652005.2 Ceratina calcarata | reverse complement strand
TTAAGTCATTAAGAGAGTTAAACTAAAATCGTATTAAATATTCATTACCGTTTGCGCTTTTTAAAAGTATCCATCTGTTATTTTTCTGCCAAATGCATTAATTGCGCCTGGTTCGTGGTTTTCATATTCCATTTCCAAGAAATCAGGTTTCCATTGTGAAAGAGAGAGAGAGAGAGAGAGAGAGAGAGAGAGAGAGAGAGAGAGAGAGAG
>NW_017170183.1:0-210 GCF_001652005.2 Ceratina calcarata | reverse complement strand
GACAGAGACCATGACAAGGAGAAAGAGACTCTTAAGAGCCTTCCGCCACTCGAAGTATCGCTGACGCACTTCCATCATACGACCCTTGACCACCCCGCGCGCCCCGGATGCCTTAAGGTCTGTCTACACTGACGACACGACAACGACAGCCTGGGTTTTTTTAGGTGGTGGGGCGGCCGAGCCAGTACCGTAGCCTTTACAACTGCTTTT
>NW_017170181.1:0-210 GCF_001652005.2 Ceratina calcarata | reverse complement strand
TGCGTCGCTGCTTAATTAGTACTAATTTTCACTGTGCGTCATTAGATTTTCGTGGTTGCGTTGTTTTGGGATCGAGTCTTTAATTTTATTTTTGAAAATTTTTTTTCTTCTAAAAGATGGCAACACTTTTGTTTTGCGCCATGCCATCAAAACATGGAGATTCCCTTTCTAACTAAAGATCAACGCAATTTTAATACAGTTTTATTTTCA
>NW_017170180.1:0-210 GCF_001652005.2 Ceratina calcarata | reverse complement strand
TAAGTTTGACGTAGAACCTGATTTCGGTCGAGGCGAATTGACTCGCCCCTAGTTTTTGTAATAAACAAGCTCGTTCTTTCTTATTCTTTGCTCCTTTCTTAACCAACCTAATTAGAACAATCCTTAAGCATTCACGTCTTAAAAAAATAATGAACGTTCTAATTATTTTACATACTGAGACCTACGAAATACAATAGTTGCAATAAATTG
>NW_017170179.1:0-210 GCF_001652005.2 Ceratina calcarata | reverse complement strand
GCCTTTCCAGGCACTCATCACGCACTTCGTTAGGTCCTTGCAGTAGAACTATTGATTTCCTTCAAGATTTTAACTCGTCTCTTAATTAGAAAATTGTAATAGTAGCTCTGAGAGAGATGCCTATCTTCGTTTTATGAGAATACCTTCACTGGAACCTCATAAAGTTTCTAATATCTTTTAGAATGTCGTGACGTCGACTAAATTTTTGGT
>NW_017170178.1:0-210 GCF_001652005.2 Ceratina calcarata | reverse complement strand
TTTAATATATGATGTATATCAAAAAATTATAATGAAACTTTCTGTAGGCTAGACTTACGACGATAAAAGTAAAGGGAACAATTTTTAAGCTTTTTATTCAACTAATATTATAATAAAAATTTAAAACGTGCCTTTTGCAGATTGAAGTATGTTACATGTGTGTAAATCCGACCTACAGTAATTTCCATAACTTTCCTTTAAGCATAGTAA
>NW_017170177.1:0-210 GCF_001652005.2 Ceratina calcarata | reverse complement strand
GTACCTTACTTGCTTATTTTATAACACCAGTTATGGTCTAGTAAGAATAGAATGTTGTAATAAAATTAATTTAAACATTATAGGTTTGTGTAATTCATTGTATTGAATATATTATATCAGGTAGTTGTAAGTTAGTTAGTTGTATGTTAGCTAGTTACAAGTTGTTCTGAAAATCGTAGTTCAACCAGTCATGTAGTAATTCTACATGTA
>NW_017170176.1:0-210 GCF_001652005.2 Ceratina calcarata | reverse complement strand
ATGCCCGAAGTTGGAAGAAACAACTAACTTGAGGAAATACAAGCCTAAAAAGTCTAGAATTTTTTACGCTTTTTAGAACACAGTTCGATATTTTTCGATATTTTGAAAAAAAAAATTTTCGTCAGCGTCAATACTTAATTGGATATTTTCTTCTGTACTTTTTAGCACGTAGATATTTATTATTAGCATTATTCTTCCGACGTCTGATTT
>NW_017170175.1:0-210 GCF_001652005.2 Ceratina calcarata | reverse complement strand
TTCACACAGTGAAATGGCCGCGTGCACAGCTTTTTTCCTACCTCTGTAACATAGAAAGAAAGTACATCTGACACGCCCTCCACTTCCACTTCGAGTTCTCCCAACAATTACGCAGTTTTCCTACGTAAGGGACATTTCCACCTCCACTTCGAATTTGTTACGGAGCATATTTCCTCCGTCCCCGCGTAAACGCGCAACCGGTCCGACGCG
>NW_017170174.1:0-1344 GCF_001652005.2 Ceratina calcarata | reverse complement strand
TCTACACTACAACATATGTGAGACTCATCAAAATCCGTGTTGCACATATGTTGGCCTCCCCTTGTAAGCCGTTCCCGGGCTGCACGTGGATGTGTGTCCGGACGTGGAAGCTGGCACATGGGCGTAAGCCCTTTGCAGCCCAACAGAGGATAAATGTACGTGGATGGAAGCAGGATGGGGACCTTTCGAGGGGAACGAGACGACACGGTAGAGGACATCACAAACACTAAAGTGGTTGGCCTCGCCTAACGTCGGGCTCGCCGGACACTCTCCCAGCTGGGCGTCCCCGAGCAGTCGTGCCAGCCATACGTCCCAACTCCAGGACGATGCGAATCAGCGTAACTGCGCTCCTCGCCACAATTAGCGCATCGCCAAAAATGGCGGCGCAGCCGACCGACGATCGCGTCGGCACTCCGGTGCTCCACGGTGGAATTGAGACCGGTCAACTGGTTGCACGATTCGAGTTTACTGTGGAAGCGGCCTAGGTGCTGCATGCTGTCCTCGTCGTGACCCTCGAGGAACAGCCATGCGTGTACCACCTCGTGGAGAAGGGTTTCTCGCACCTCGGTCTCACGCCCCGTCGCTGGGGACTGCCCGAGTATCGTCCAGCTGAGGACGATCCGCCGCTCCGTCGGCTTACATACACCACTATTCACCGGCATGGGGTGACCCCACTCAACGCTAAATCTGTTCCCTATGCTTCCTGAGAAGCATAGGGCGTCGTATGATCTGAATATCGCCCAGATATCCGGCCGATCACCGCGTAGTCGATCGCATGGTCGGAGCGGATTGGGCAGTCCAGGATTGAGGTCTCGGGAGGAGGTTTTCGATCGCGTACACTTGCCCATGGTGCTATCATAAGGATGGCAGATAGTGTAATAAGGACGAGACATGTGGCGTGTGTGCCCGAGTGCCCTCTTTCGTGCGTATCCCCACCAGGCAGGGTAGCGTTCTCTCTTACCGACTGTCGGGAATCGCAACAGCGGTGGGTCTATTACCCCCAACGTATACGGCCTCGATAAATTAGTACTCTCATCATGTATTGCGTCGGCAAACTGCGCGTAACCGAGGGGGGCACGGGGGATGGGATAAATTCGCACCTGGTGCGACGAGGAACCTTAGAGTGTGCGTGATGCAGAACATTGTAAGCGGATATTAATAACAAATGACTAATCGTAGATTACGGGAGGTGCTCCCCTGAATTATGTATAATGGTGCGCCTTGAGTGTCCTACCACTTTGTGTCGCCGGTATATTTCTTATCTTAGCTTACTGTACATTACTTTACATTTTCTAAGTTATTTCATCGCGTAAATTTCCTTTCTTTCGTTTTCTTTCTTTTTGT
>NW_017170173.1:0-210 GCF_001652005.2 Ceratina calcarata | reverse complement strand
TATCTGAATATGTTTTGTTTTCTATGCAGTACGATTTTCTCCCGATTACTCTCCCAATCAGACGAAACCCGGCCTCCCTCATATCGGACAATCCTTCTGCCCCGCCCGCTCCGATTCCTTAAAAGGTCGGACCGATTGCCATACTCCATTTTTCAGCCTATGATTATTCGCCGAGTCAAAAGTGGCTGCACTACAATTAGTCAGGAAACT
>NW_017170172.1:0-210 GCF_001652005.2 Ceratina calcarata | reverse complement strand
TACATTTCTTGACATTATCACAGTATTTAAGTATACTGTGATAATGTCTTACGATACAGAAGATATTAATGTAATGGTTCACATTTTAATAATCATAACAATATATTTTATTAATGTAACTTTACATACAATTAGAGATATGCATATATATGAATTTCATATCTACTACATTATATAGTTAAAAATATTTTGTACGGTATTGCATTGTTT
>NW_017170171.1:0-210 GCF_001652005.2 Ceratina calcarata | reverse complement strand
GTTGGGGCCAACGCTCAACAGTTTTCGAAATATTAATAAAAATAGGTGTCGATGTATTGAAGAACAAATACGTTAAGATCCTCTACCGTAATAGAAATTAATGACGCTAGTAATGGGTCGGATTAGTAATCTTACTCCTGACGGTTCGAGTTCCCATGAATGTGTTTTTTTTTATTTTTGTTTTTACATTCTAGCATGTGACACGTATCA
>NW_017170170.1:0-210 GCF_001652005.2 Ceratina calcarata | reverse complement strand
TCTACGTGTCCGTGTGCACTTAGTATGCTAGTCATCCTTCCCAAACTTCCAACCAAGTAATTTTTAAATAATCAACTTTAATTAATTAATAATAAGATATTGCCACCTGACGGCTCAAAGTTGCCTTCGGGATGCTACTGTGTCTTTTGATTTCGATTTCCTCTGTTCACCAGGAGTCCAAATAAATCGAGCAGTTCAGGTCAATATCTG
>NW_017170168.1:0-210 GCF_001652005.2 Ceratina calcarata | reverse complement strand
TGCTGAAAAAGCCGCGCATGCGCGAGAAAACCCGGCCCGTATCCCATCTCTGATCTCAACCCTGAGCGGAAGTCCTCGATTCGAGGATTCACCGCCGCTTCCCCTTTTTTCCCGTTGAGAAAATCGTCGATTCATTATTCCTTTTTCACAGGTTATTGCAACCACGAAAGGTCGTTTAAATTGTACGCGGAGACAGTTAAACATCCTAAG
>NW_017170167.1:0-210 GCF_001652005.2 Ceratina calcarata | reverse complement strand
TATATTATAAATATTCTTATAGGGCCACAAATGGAGTTAATCACAGTGGCTGGTAATCATATCAGAAAATTATCAGCGAACTTAAATTCGATTGAAGTTATCTTCGAGGAAGTAAATGCGGAGATGAATGGTATCGATGTGAATGCGAAAGAAGGGACAGTCTATTGGAGCAATGGTAAAGTACATTAATCAATTAATTAATTTATTAAT
>NW_017170166.1:0-210 GCF_001652005.2 Ceratina calcarata | reverse complement strand
TCAAAGGGAACAGATCGGACGATTTCGATACCGATTTCACTGTTCCTCAAATAATTCAATTATACTCTAAAATTATCGCAGGAAAGGACGAGGCATGATTGTCTTACAGTTCCTCGCAATCTTTTTATCTTCCGAAGAAGCGAATCGAAACATTTTCTTTCGATTCGTACTTAGATTGCCCCCGCATTGATTTTCATTTGCAGGGAACGA
>NW_017170165.1:0-210 GCF_001652005.2 Ceratina calcarata | reverse complement strand
TCGTGATTCGTGACGAATCGATCGTTGTATCTTTGATATACGAATGATACTCTCGTAGTGCCTGTGTTTCGAGCGGCATCCCCGGTCGCCTTTTCTCGAATGCAAATCGGCTTTACGCACTTCTTGGCCAATGGCTCTTTTCGTGTTTCGTATCTTTGTTAAACGAGTGATACCCTCATGGTGTCTTTTTTAACGAGCGACACTCTCGTT
>NW_017170164.1:0-1345 GCF_001652005.2 Ceratina calcarata | reverse complement strand
AATATAAGTTTATCCAATAATAAATGGCAAACTATCAAATAATCTCATCTGTTATAAAGAGGAGGAGTTCAATCGAGATTCATGATCAAGATTAGTAATAATGGATACAAGTGAGGTCAAACTGAATTATAGTTGGTGAATTTTCATTCGTCATTTTTACGATCAGTCTGTCTTGTCTGTTTTTCCTTTCAACTTTTAAGCATACTTTCTTTATGTTATTTTTATGATACCGTGCTATTTTATTCGTGATCAGAAATACGACTTTTCTCAAAGCTTGCATGATTCCTTATCAGGCGAGCTATAAATAATCGTCAATATTTTCAGTTGATTATAAAACTGAGAAATACTCATTTTACGTTATCACGCACACAGATAAAGCTCATTGTAAAGTATAATACACGCTCGGTCACCGACGACATATATCGGTCGGTATCATTGAAACGATAAATCAGAATCCAGGAATTCATCAATCAAACAATCGAGCGATCCGTTGAACAATGCCTCGCAGTTCAACAAGCTTTCAACGCTATTAAAACTACGTATGTACACTGTAACCACGTTCTATTTGTTACAACGTTAAGGACAAAATGGTTGAATACCATTTTTCAATCACGAATGGCGTTGCCTGCGTCCGAGCTAAAAATTCATACAAAAATATATGAAATTTTCACGTTGAAATAATTGCTAGAATTCTTCGTGTGGAAGTAATTGCAAAAAAGGTTTTCGCTGGTAAATGTCAGAACGGTATCCAGTTAAATAACATGTTCCTCGTCTGGACGTGGCTCTGCCCTCGTGTATCCCGTGTGCGTCATCGCAATTAAAGCCCACGGAAATCCTTGGCGGCGTAGCTCGGCGGTGGATCTAATCCGGTTAACGCGGGAGATAACTTCGATAACCCAATAAACGGAACGCGGATCGAGATTGCAGCACGCAGCGCATTATCAGTCGGTGCGCTGGTGCGCGCGCGAGCGCCCGCGTATCCTCGGCGGGCAGATAAATTATTTTAGGACGGGCCTCGCCTCGGCGTGCACAATACGTGCACGCGCATCTGGCCCGATTGCGGTTTGCCCGCTTTGTCTGGAGAATTCGCTTGGGGGCGTAGATATACCCGACATCCTGCTTCGTTCATTCCCGACGATAATTCTCTGTAACACCCCGCGAGCACACTCGAATTATCGCGATTGGCCACACGTGCGAAGTAGCCCGTTTGTTTGGTTTCCTCTCTCTCCCTCGCTTTACTCCTGCTATTACCGCGTGTTTCGTATCTCTATTTCTTTTTCTCTTGGATTAGTATCCCGTATGCGCGCGTAATTCCTGCTTGCAAAATCGAGCGAGTCGTTCGCGT
>NW_017170163.1:0-210 GCF_001652005.2 Ceratina calcarata | reverse complement strand
ATATAATTCTCAATATAGAGTTCAAGAACTTGAATTCTGTTATAAGTTAAATAGGTATAAAGTATTAAACACTTATGGCTTAAATAATTAGAACTAATATTATTATTTGATTTATAAAAAATTAATATTATTAAAATTACGAAATTAATATTATTATTTGATTTATAAATTGAAGCTTAGTTAAGCGTTAAAATGATTGACCTTTGAATT
>NW_017170162.1:0-210 GCF_001652005.2 Ceratina calcarata | reverse complement strand
TTCGGCCTCGCCTTGCCTCGTTCGCATTCGTGCTCAGATGAATACCCGGCTGAATAATATGATATTTTTATTATTCTACTGTTATCCCTTGAATTCTATGAAAAATACTTATAGATTTAATTTTATTTTGAGATTATGAATATCCAATTTCACAATTGACCTGCTTTTTAGTTCTCCTTTAATGATAATTTTATAAGTAAAGTATAAAGA
>NW_017170161.1:0-210 GCF_001652005.2 Ceratina calcarata | reverse complement strand
TGATCTTTACATTTTACGCATCTATATTTCATATGACAATTTGAAGCTACATGCCTGATGCGCTGGCAATTTCTGCACTGCGATATTTGTTTTCTAGCTAACGGCTCCCATTTTACTGATTGATATAGGATACACTTAATCTTAACTAAATTGTGTATGAGGTGCTAGCTGTACCAAGAATAACCTATTATTTGCGTTTCTAGTCGGAAA
>NW_017170160.1:0-210 GCF_001652005.2 Ceratina calcarata | reverse complement strand
GGTACATTATCAGTTTTTAGAAATGCCTTCCTTAAGAATAATACAGCAAATATAGAAATTTGAAGGTCAAAAAAGTATTTGTACACTTACAATACTATAACTAAACTTTGAAAAAACGCACGTATCGACCTTATACTGACCAAAATGTAAACTTTTGCTTGTTTACACATTGGTTTCGGTGTTCTCACGATGCCAGTACGTCTTTGAACA
>NW_017170159.1:0-210 GCF_001652005.2 Ceratina calcarata | reverse complement strand
TAGCAACTTGCAAATTCCTTCTTGTCCTTCTTGCACAGCAAAATGGAGCGGTGTCTCATCCCGCTGAGTTTTCAAATTGACATTAGCACCCTGATCTACGAGGATTTGTACGATATCTATGAGTCTTTCCTCAATGGCTAGGTGCAGTGCCGTTATTCCATTATCTTTGGCATTCACGTCAGCTCCTCTCTCGATTAGCAACTTGCAAAT
>NW_017170158.1:0-210 GCF_001652005.2 Ceratina calcarata | reverse complement strand
GTTTTATGTTATTTAAAAAAAAAACTGCTGTTTGTTATAGTGTCTCGTGCTCTTTATATAAAATATGTATGATACTTTAAATTTGAAACGTTTCGAAGATGAAAATTGAGACACGAGGCTATTGAAGTTCCTGAAATTTTCGTTTAGTTTACATATGACCCAAACTCCCAAAGACGATTATTTTAGAGCTAGATTATAGACGCGATCGCT
>NW_017170157.1:0-210 GCF_001652005.2 Ceratina calcarata | reverse complement strand
TATAATGCTAAATACACTAACTGTTTACATATTTGCTTGCCTAAGATAAAACTTATTTAATATGAAATAAGCATAATACGTACTTAGAAAATTATATGAAAGAGTAAAAAATGAATTATTCACATTTTTCATATATGGATAAACATAATCAAAATTATATAGTGGGACTTTTCGGTCCCGACTTCACATTTATCGAAAGAATACTGTATG
>NW_017170156.1:0-210 GCF_001652005.2 Ceratina calcarata | reverse complement strand
TTTATATTTACGACACGTTCACATCGTTTACTACGTTTCTGCATATATAAACATTGTTTTTTAAAGCGGTTATCGTACATTCATACATATTTTACATTACTGTCTTTCAATATCGAACAACCAATTCTTATGACTTCATGGAGTAATCTCAAAACAAAAGAAAACCATATTTTTTAATCTTAACTTAAAAACCTACATCATATTACACCG
>NW_017170155.1:0-210 GCF_001652005.2 Ceratina calcarata | reverse complement strand
ACGCGTTGAAAGGGCGGATCTGACTGAAAATAGTTAAAGATAAAACCAGGTAATGCGAGGGTACACGTATAGGTGGATTAGAAAAGTAGGTTGATGTTGACGTCTCGACGAATGGGGTCATTTGTAGGAACGAGTATTGCAGGGCTGGCCACCAACCTAGACACAACTAGAGAAGTGATTTGCACGATGTGATTCAAAGGTCGAGCGATG
>NW_017170154.1:0-210 GCF_001652005.2 Ceratina calcarata | reverse complement strand
TTCATAGTGTTATTTTAAAATAAGCCCATTGTAGGGCCCTGTCTTCATATGTTACCCAAATAGCGAGCTACCTTAAGGGGCTATACTAATATTTCGGTATAACGGTAGAGAAAAGAAAAATAATCTTATATAAGAACATTTCTCTTTTCTCAACCGTTCATTACAAATAATATAACAAGTAACACTACAATCGAGAAATGTAGACAAGTT
>NW_017170153.1:0-1345 GCF_001652005.2 Ceratina calcarata | reverse complement strand
AGTGTCGAGAAAACCCTTTTGCCGTGGAGCATCGGGAACAAGTCTTGAATCAGTCATGGTGGGTACTGGTCGTGGACGGTCATGGCGTTTAGCTTATTGTACGTCCCACACGGTCGCCAGTCGCCGTCTTTCTTGGCTGCCATATGCAGCGGACTGGCCCAGGCACTGTTTGAAGGCCTGAGGATTCCCTGCTCCAACAACGCGTTAATTTTATCGTGGGCCGCTTTCAGCTTCTCACCCGAGAGCTTGCGTGGTCGTTCTGCTGTTGGAGGCTCTCCTGTAACGATGTGGTGGGCGACCGTCGTCCCGGACAGGGGGCGCCGGCAGAACGATGGCTTCGTGAGATCGACAAACTTCTCCAGCAGCTGGGTGTACCTCGGAGCGCATTGAGCATTCGTGTCGAGCGTTAGGATGCCGTGATGCTCTGCTGCTTCGATGTTTCCGGCGGCTGACACGTTTGAAATTGGATCGATGATTTTGCCGTGCTTAAGATTTAGGAGAAAACCATAAAATGAAATTAAATTGGCTCCTATGATAGCGACCTTAACGTCAGCTACAATAAATGGCTGTTTTATTTCGCGTCGTAATCCTAAATTAATCGATAAGAGTTATCTCTTGAGTGTCGCCGATGACAAGGTGTGCTCTCACGTTCTCCGGTAGATGTTCCATGAAGATGGTTCTGAGAACCGTGTCGTTGCATTGTGAGCCTGCGAGATTTTTGATTTTGGCCAAGATGCGTGACGGTTTTTCATCTGAGACTGTGTGATCGCGAAGCAAACGTCTAAGCTTTGTTTCGTCGGTTTCTCCGAATGTCTCTATGATACGTTTTTTTAGCGTATCGTATCTTCCCGTATCAGGCGGATTTTCGATCAAGTCCGCGACGAAGACTGCCGTCGTTTGTTCGATGTTCGATACAACATACCTGAATTTTGATTTGTCCCTAGTGACCTTGTACTTTTTGAAGGTGCACTCGATCGTGGAAAACCATAATTTCGGCTGTTCTTTCCAGAAAGGCGGGAGCTTGATGTTGGCGGTGATCGAAGATACGTTGCCTCCGTTGTCCGGATTTCCTGGAAGAGCGTTGTTAGCCTGAGCGAGCTCGGCGAGGTGTTCTTGTAGATCAGCTACGGTTTTCTCGAGCTCAGCGTGTTTGGTCTTGATTTGTTCGTTTTCTCCCATATTTTCTTAAGTCGTTGTCTCCGTTCGCACTGAGGTCGTGGGTCACCAATGTCATAGTTTGCGGGTCGACACAGAGGTAATGTGCGCTACACGTGGCTTAGGCTCGAATTGATAGTCGCTTCTCGCACTTGACACTCAGCACTCAAGTGCGTCCCACCAATGTACA
>NW_017170152.1:0-210 GCF_001652005.2 Ceratina calcarata | reverse complement strand
TTGAGGGAAGGATCCTCCGATCGTGAGGCTGTGCCTTCCGCAAGCATTGGTATCCAGCTCTCGTCACTATTATTAATGACAATTGTGACTCGAGGCCACCCGGCTACCATTTCGGTAAAACCTATACGGGTGTTAGAGGCACGGATAAAACCCAATATCACTCTGGATAGCGGTGTCTAGTAGAGCCACGGCCCGCTTCACGGGCACTAT
>NW_017170151.1:0-210 GCF_001652005.2 Ceratina calcarata | reverse complement strand
GTGGTTGAGACGGGAATAAGCCATCGAGTATCGACCGTAGGATCTGTGGATCGATAGTCTCAGTTAGAGGAAGAAAGTGAGTTGTAGTCGACTTATTGGTTGCCCATCTATATGGGCGATACCAGGGGTTTTCATTTAGTTTAGCTATTATGGATAGCCACTGGCTGTTTTTAGCTTTATCTATGGTATGTTTCAACCGTTTTTTAGTGT
>NW_017170150.1:0-210 GCF_001652005.2 Ceratina calcarata | reverse complement strand
CGTACTGGCAATCTGCCAGGTCAGGGCCGTCCCGCGACAGGTGCTGAACGAGACGAGCCGCCAGCATTCGCTCGATGACCTTGTCGGTCCGATGATTGGATGGGCGGCCCAGATGCTGCGCAAACGGCGCACTTTGGCTGCGCAGCGACAGCCCGAAACCCGATGGCTGGTGATACCGCAGACGTAGCAAAGATCGTTACGGTCCAACGG
>NW_017170149.1:0-210 GCF_001652005.2 Ceratina calcarata | reverse complement strand
GGACACGAATACTCGGAGCACGTGTACTGGCGTCTACCTATTCGGCTCGCCAGGCTGTGTTGATCATTTTTTATATTCGCGGTGACTCAGCAGGCTAGCGAAACGTTACGCCGTTTCTTATAGCCGGTGTCTTTTAATATACGAAATACTGAAACACGAACGGCCGAGCGATGCTCTTAAACCGAATTAAAATAAATTTAATTGATCTTC
>NW_017170148.1:0-210 GCF_001652005.2 Ceratina calcarata | reverse complement strand
TACATTTGCCCAAAAGCAGTCAAAATGACTTCCTTGGGCAATCTAGTGTTAAGGAGGTTCGTCAGTGGAATGCATGGATTAAAAAGGTCCTAGAAACTATTTAAATTCAATGTGCAAAATTAATATCCTATTAAAATTTGGAATCGATTTACAATTTAGTATTCAAGAAAAATAAATATCAAAAATGAGTTCTTATACACGCACTCTTAT
>NW_017170147.1:0-210 GCF_001652005.2 Ceratina calcarata | reverse complement strand
GATTCCCTTGTATAGTGTGTAATTTTGTGAAACTCGTGTTGTATGTGCTAATGGAGTCCGCCCTGACACGTCTTGATGCAACGTGGCCGATCCCTCTTTCGTCTACGTCTCTCTTTTACATCCAGTCTCCTTCTGGACCTATAGGAATGACTACAGTCTGTTATTTGGGCTATCTGACCGTGTTGGAATATACATAAGGTCAGTTATTTT
>NW_017170146.1:0-210 GCF_001652005.2 Ceratina calcarata | reverse complement strand
ACGCGGGGACAGAGGAAATATGCTCCGTCACAAAGTACTATGGTTCTATCTCTGATTTTGTTGACATGCGAGGTTTATTTTGTTCAGTACGACGTGAGAACAATCTGAACGAGAAGGGGATTGGGAATTTTAACGGCACCCGCATGAATAAGACAGGGACCGGGATTGAGAAGGCTTATGATTCCTCCGTTCGACTGAGAAAGGGTCAAT
>NW_017170145.1:0-210 GCF_001652005.2 Ceratina calcarata | reverse complement strand
AGCTGCCATCTTCAGACTCAAACTTGCCTTCGGGACGCTACCGCGTCCCTTGATGAACTCTGCTCAATAAACAGTAAATGTAAGAAAAATATATATATATGTTAGAAAAAAATATGTGCGGCTGACAGGGCGCGAACCTACGTCAAAAAAGTACGCAGCGATTACTGTTCTTGAGTCTTCACCGCTTCGCCACCGTTTTTTTTTTTTTTT
>NW_017170144.1:0-210 GCF_001652005.2 Ceratina calcarata | reverse complement strand
TGCCAGTAGAAGTTCGGCTTTACGACCCGAACTTCCGCGTACAGCCACAGGAGCTATGCGTGCAATTGCAAGCGGCGTAACGTGAGCACTGTTTCGGCTTACGGAAATCCAGTACGGAAAATAAGGAAGATGAAGGAAAGAGTATTCTCTTTCACATAATTCTGCACAGTCCGCGGCTGTTATTCAGTTGTTAATTTAAATTAATCGAAT
>NW_017170143.1:0-210 GCF_001652005.2 Ceratina calcarata | reverse complement strand
GTTTAAGTATATAGCCTATACATCTATGACACCTATGTAATGCGATATATGTTCTCCACAATATAGCTAAATGTGATTTGCTGTATATTTAAAAGTTTTGTATCATTTTTTAACATCCATATAATTCTACTTTATTTTAATACGTAACACAGATACGACAAAAATAGATTCCATTCCTATTGTAATAAGAATCATCCTAATTCTGCATAC
>NW_017170142.1:0-1346 GCF_001652005.2 Ceratina calcarata | reverse complement strand
ATATAGCCAATACGTCCTTAATGTATGTATGTAGCAATGATCTGTTAGAATCCAATTAAATATAAAATCGAGGATGTCAAATGCGATGTTCACTGCTTTTTAGTTACTCATCATTTGTATTCCCAAATGGTATCATTCTGGGGGCGGTTGACAAACTTCGCTACATTTCAAAATATCAGATCGTCCGAAGTTTAAGCAGAGAACAGTTTCGCGAAGGAGGAAAAAAGTGCACAGCCATGGAAGCGAGGGTGAAAAGTTGAACTTCCCACGAAGAAGTCAAGCGCAAGTTTTACACAGTTATTTCTGGTTATTAAATAACGCCAGCTCGCTACTTTCAGTATACAGAGTGGCTGTAAAATCATGAATAAAGGTAGCCATAAAATGAGAGAAACAGAAGATTTGCTATATCTTTCCCCTCATTGACGATGAAACATTGTTTTTACATTTTACGGGTAACGAAATAAATGGATATCCTGACAAACTCTTTTATTTTATCACTGCAATCAAAATGTATATAAAAAAAAGAGATAACACTAGACGTAGATATTGCACGTGGTCGGAATGCAAAATTGGGAATGAGTTTTTCTCGATTGAACAAACTTTTTTTTAAATATGAGAATATTGACACAATGAACGAAAAACGACAGTGTTTGTAAAATGTCCTGTTGACTAATAAAATCGATACACATATTTCAAATTTCAACAGGAAACACGCTACTATTCCACGGTCCACCATTTTATCTTCGTTTATATTAATTTATCGATAAAATATATTTCACGACTCTTATTTATCTATCATCAGCGAACAACACGTTTAATATTCAATCGATAATTACAAAAAACAAAATAATGCAACTTAATAAGATTCAAATATTTATAGATAATTTTGAAACAATTGTATTTATATATACTAGATATAATAGAAAAATGGTAATAACTATTGTTGGAAAAGTGCCCATCATTTGCGGAGTACCGAAATGAAAAGAGTCAATAGCTGAAGGAAACCAAAGCGGTGTTTGAGTTAGGTCAGCGCAAACACTTTTACAGGTAGACAGTAAATGTGAAACCAGAAGCAGGCAAAGGTTAATCTTCCGAAAGCATTACCTAAACACTCTTCGTGTTTATTGCACGTTCCCTCGTAATGGGAAATAGGATATATTACCGTTTGAAGGACAACCAATAAGACTATTAGCACGTCAAAGAACCGCAGTGGTAGTGCAAGAAATACGACTGCCTATTTTTGAAACCAACTTGTTAAAATATCAAAGAGGACATTCATTACCCTTCCAATTGTTAATTGCATACAAAGTTTTGTTTGCTTAAATAAATTAATGCACTTCTAATAC
>NW_017170141.1:0-413 GCF_001652005.2 Ceratina calcarata | reverse complement strand
AATTTAGACTATGATACATAGATTTTCACAAACCATCGCATAAATTAAAAATAAATTAAAACTTAGAAAATACCATCGATTCCGACAACTATTTCAGCTTTTACATTATAACGACTTCTTTAGTACCAAGAAATTAATTTCATATTTAGGGATGATTTAATGTACATTTCTTAGAGATTTGTAAAACTATTTAATTATCAATATAAAGTAAAGTACCAGTATAATAATAATCTAAATAATGCGCTCAAAGATCGATATTGGCGATGGACCAAAGTACATGTAAATTATCAATATAATAATACGCTTAGAATTGTTGATTATTGAAGATCAGTACGTCAAAACGAATACAATACTACCACTAATATTTTCGTCTTTATACCATTAGACCAAAAGTTTCAAAGATACAAATAACT
>NW_017170140.1:40330-43080 GCF_001652005.2 Ceratina calcarata | reverse complement strand
AGGTTACATATCATCGTTGCGTGTCATATAATATAAACTTACCGATTCCATTTCTACTTAATACAAAAAGCTTCGTGAAATGAGAAACATAAGAATAATTAATTATTTTATATAACTATTATTAGTTCGCATTGTATAACTGAATGAGTATACAAAAATTCAATGAATAATCGAAGATAAATTCCTTATGTCAGATTTGACGAGATATGAGGACTTGATGGAATCCGATGGACACTTTTAGTGTGTTTAATCATTGTCGAGAGAATAAACTGTATTTTGAATTGATGTTTGAAACGGTCAGCCGAGGCGCGAATAACCGCGACGTTGTTAAATTTCCGCGAGGAAAATAACGAGCTGTTTTTAAAAGCTGCACCGGTCGCGGTCGGTTTGAAGGGCTGTCGCGTGACAGGACGGTGCGTAAAGCTGGCATAAAAGGACCGCGCGTTGCTCATTAGAGAATATAATCCGCGTGATAAAATTGTAACGTGGGCGGCACGTCGCGACGGCGAACATTCGCTATTCGCTGCGAGTCCGATAAATGTGCCTTCCTCTCCTATGCGATGGCGTGACCATCTCCATGTAAACGTGTCGATAAATATTGCAGACACCCACGTCGAACAGAAGAATCCGTTTGACTTCGATTTTTAAGTAACGCGCAGCTACTTACTTTTTATTTATGATAGTACATTTAGATCTCAGTAGTATTACGTTTTAGTGGATACACGAATCGATTCGTAGCCTATTTTCAGATATTTAATGCATCTAAAGTGAGTTCAAAGGTCATTGTTATTTATTTCTCTGTGGGAATAATTTTTAGAGTCGGTATATATTTTTTTTTATCACTGGAGGACACGTGAAACGATCGCGTCGTTCACGCTGGCAATGTGGGCACATTAAATTGTGAGGAATTTGGGTCACGTTCACCGGCATCGATTAATTTTGGAACGGTACGATCGGGGAGACTGGCCAGTGAAATTTTGAATTATCCATCGGGTCGTAAATGGATCTAGACCTCTCGTGACACGTTGCACTCTGACTGACCGTTCGCTCGGGCAACTTTTATTGCCAGCCGTGGAATAAAATCGGTTCTGCATCTCATCAGAACGGTGAAGTACCTCTGTAGGAAAGTTGAAGCTTATGAATATAGACCGTGGGTTTTTTTTATGCATTTATAAGGAACATGACAAAAATATGAAGTTCAGACAACGCGTCTTGCGGATTTTATACATCTGATCGGACATAAAAATGCATGTCACATTGCTTGAATGATGGAAGAAATTTCTATTGAAATTTCATTTTCCGTGTCGATGCCACTTATATTTTGCAAGAAATCATATTCGTCTTATACAAGGTTACTTTCTGTATTATCTGGAGGGTCAGCTTTGATGAAGTAATTGAGGTGTCCGAAAAATCTGCTTCCGTTGGTCCACGGAAGTGGTTCGGAAAAGTTGTTCCGCATTCTCGATCATCGGTGGAAGAAGAAACGGAAAGATCTCGGGGCGTTTTCATCGTACTGCGCAACCCCTCGGGCTTGTTCCCTAGAATTTTCTGCTTTTTCCAGCGGAACACGGCCACCCTCTATCCCGGTTCGGTCCAGTTCGACTCGTTTCCTCTTTCCTGCCGCCATTGGCTATGAAAGAAACGGATAATGGTGCCGCGAGGGGTGGACGGAACCGGGCGTGGGTGGCTGGTGTTGGATAGTAAAATATTGGCCAGACCGGCGGGCGCCGACGACGACTTTTTCATCGGACGAGGACATCGGTTCGGTTCTCGCCCCTCTTTCTCCATCCCCTTGGTTCGTCCCTTTTCCGGTTCCACAGTCCCCCCCAGTCGTCTGCGCGGCGACGTCGCTGCGAAACTTAACGTTCTATAAAATATGTATTAAGCATTATAACAATTAATATGTGTACTGTTGTATCAAGTATTATACGGACTCTGGTTAGAAAATTTGATTTGCGATATCGGACGAGAGGCCTCGACTGTGAAGTCCCAATGTAAATTTTAAACGCTTAGCAATATCGCCTTGCGAGATCAGCTTTCCAATATCGTGAAAGCGCAGGGGAGCCAGCCGTTCGTTCATTGTGATCTCGAATTCTGTGGAATCAGTGTTAGATAGGATCTCGTCGAGTATTCGGTTCGCTAAAGGGAAACCAATAAAGCCCTGGCGGAAGAACAGCGTTGGTAAAAGAAAGAAAATGAATCAGTCGAAATATCAAATCGCGTAATACATTCCTAAAACAAGGGATTGTAAATTAATATTTGTATCGAAATCTCAAGTCCCTCTTCGTAAGTTTTACGGTTGTAAAAATATGACCGAACGAGACTTGAAAAAATAAATAGATACGAATTCGTGATTTTTTTCGTACACAATAAGTGCTTAAAAATATTGTAAGATTTATGATGAGGAGTGCATGTTTGCGTGCGTGTAATATGTTTCTCTCCCCTGTTCTCGCGTTTAAACAGCAGATGAAAAGAGAAGCTGATTGAATTTTTCCCCATCGAATGCACGTTTCCTTTTCGTATTTGTTTGAGCATGCGCAATTGTTTTCATCCCCCAGGAAAGGGGATGAAAGGAACTCGGAGAAAAAAAAAACATAGTACGTTCTGAAGTCGTTCCAAGAAATGTACCAACGACGAAAGGGAGGGTTCGTTTCTTTGTTCGGCGATGGGGAGAGCTTCTCGTGGAATCTCGTTGCTGTTTATGCGTATCTTCACATTACAAAGCACATCGAGGTTACATATCATCGTTG
>NW_017170140.1:36677-40294 GCF_001652005.2 Ceratina calcarata | reverse complement strand
GTGAAATGAGAAACATAAGAATAATTAATTATTTTATATAACTATTATTAGTTCGCATTGTATAACTGAATGAGTATACAAAAATTCAATGAATAATCGAAGATAAATTCCTTATGTCAGATTTGACGAGATATGAGGACTTGATGGAATCCGATGGACACTTTTAGTGTGTTTAATCATTGTCGAGAGAATAAACTGTATTTTGAATTGATGTTTGAAACGGTCAGCCGAGGCGCGAATAACCGCGACGTTGTTAAATTTCCGCGAGGAAAATAACGAGCTGTTTTTAAAAGCTGCACCGGTCGCGGTCGGTTTGAAGGGCTGTCGCGTGACAGGACGGTGCGTAAAGCTGGCATAAAAGGACCGCGCGTTGCTCATTAGAGAATATAATCCGCGTGATAAAATTGTAACGTGGGCGGCACGTCGCGACGGCGAACATTCGCTATTCGCTGCGAGTCCGATAAATGTGCCTTCCTCTCCTATGCGATGGCGTGACCATCTCCATGTAAACGTGTCGATAAATATTGCAGACACCCACGTCGAACAGAAGAATCCGTTTGACTTCGATTTTTAAGTAACGCGCAGCTACTTACTTTTTATTTATGATAGTACATTTAGATCTCAGTAGTATTACGTTTTAGTGGATACACGAATCGATTCGTAGCCTATTTTCAGATATTTAATGCATCTAAAGTGAGTTCAAAGGTCATTGTTATTTATTTCTCTGTGGGAATAATTTTTAGAGTCGGTATATATTTTTTTTTATCACTGGAGGACACGTGAAACGATCGCGTCGTTCACGCTGGCAATGTGGGCACATTAAATTGTGAGGAATTTGGGTCACGTTCACCGGCATCGATTAATTTTGGAACGGTACGATCGGGGAGACTGGCCAGTGAAATTTTGAATTATCCATCGGGTCGTAAATGGATCTAGACCTCTCGTGACACGTTGCACTCTGACTGACCGTTCGCTCGGGCAACTTTTATTGCCAGCCGTGGAATAAAATCGGTTCTGCATCTCATCAGAACGGTGAAGTACCTCTGTAGGAAAGTTGAAGCTTATGAATATAGACCGTGGGTTTTTTTTATGCATTTATAAGGAACATGACAAAAATATGAAGTTCAGACAACGCGTCTTGCGGATTTTATACATCTGATCGGACATAAAAATGCATGTCACATTGCTTAAATGATGGAAGAAATTTCTATTGAAATTTCATTTTCCGTGTCGATGCCACTTATATTTTGCAAGAAATCATATTCGTCTTATACAAGGTTACTTTCTGTATTATCTGGAGGGTCAGCTTTGATGAAGTAATTGAGGTGTCCGAAAAATCTGCTTCCGTTGGTCCACGGAAGTGGTTCGGAAAAGTTGTTCCGCATTCTCGATCATCGGTGGAAGAAGAAACGGAAAGATCTCGGGGCGTTTTCATCGTACTGCGCAACCCCTCGGGCTTGTTCCCTAGAATTTTCTGCTTTTTCCAGCGGAACACGGCCACCCTCTATCCCGGTTCGGTCCAGTTCGACTCGTTTCCTCTTTCCTGCCGCCATTGGCTATGAAAGAAACGGATAATGGTGCCGCGAGGGGTGGACGGAACCGGGCGTGGGTGGCTGGTGTTGGATAGTAAAATATTGGCCAGACCGGCGGGCGCCGACGACGACTTTTTCATCGGACGAGGACATCGGTTCGGTTCTCGCCCCTCTTTCTCCATCCCCTTGGTTCGTCCCTTTTCCGGTTCCACAGTCCCCCCCAGTCGTCTGCGCGGCGACGTCGCTGCGAAACTTTCGAATCTTTCTTGCTATCTCTTGGATATCCGCACACGAGCTGCGTACCCCTTCGTTGTTCTCCTTCCATTCTCTGGTTATGATCAGACTTTATAGCGCTAGATTTCTTCTGACCATTTACATCGTACACTGCCGGTCGAAAATATTAAAATGAAAACTGACGACGATATTTTATACAATTGTAGTAATGATTCATATCTTATCATTTAGAAATGCACATGCAATGAATAATGATTTTTATGATATTTTCCACTGCATGAAAATAGGGTAACTCCTGTGGAAGTTATGTACTCGCAGAACGATATTAAAAAATGTAGGATTTTTATTGTGCGCTTACAGTTTTATTACGCGCACAGTTTAGCAGTTGTTTCGTTCGAAGTTAGTAGGAAGAGCCTCGCGGGTGTAGGAAAAGTTGCAAAATAGTATGTAAATTTTAAACTTATCGCTGTATAAATTTTAATATTTTCAAAAAGCCTTTGAAGGGTCGGCCGGGCCGGTGAAATTGCGTTCGCGGCCGGGTAGCCGGGCGAAAATGTAATCCAACGCCGTTCAGTTTCGGTGTATCCTGATGAATTTCATCTGTGTCCCGCCTCGTCAAACGTTCTATTCACGGTAAGAGTAATTTATCCGGCGACGAATTCCTTTCGCGCGAAATGCGACGGGGAGAATTCGGAAAGAGCGGTGCGAAAAATTGCATTCCCTCCTTTCTACCGCGGAGCAGCTACGTTTCGTTATTTCAGCGTTCCACAAAGCGCCTCGTCGTCCGATCTCCTCCCGCATTGATTCTCGGGGGGTCGAAAGTAAGATGAAACGGCCGCGACAGTTGCGCATTTAAAGCTCCTCCTTTCTATTGTTATTTCCATCTACTTCCGTCTGTCTCGGTGGTTTTCACAGACACGTTTACACAGACCGTATTACCGATTTGAATCGTGCAATCTCCGCGCCCCATTTTCCATGGATATACAGTTGTTTCTCTTCCTGGCCATTCTCTCCCGATATTTATCCTCTTGTTGGGTTAAGCACAGATGCCAAAGCAGCTTTTCCAGTTTCTCGATCTTCCCCGGAATTGTTCAATTTTTAATTATCGGTTTCCTCAGAGATATCAACCCTTTCATTAACGGAGACGAGATGTCTCGCCGTCATTACGCCGTTTCTGTCGTATTATACACGACTAGCACCTCCATTACGACTTACTCGTGAGCATTATAAATCTACAGAGTTCATTATTAACTTGTTTATAACCATCCTTCGTTAACTTTATAACCGAGAAACTAGAACATGCTTAAAACTCCTGAGCATACTCGAGAACTCGACCTGTTCCAATCATTGAGTCCTTCTATGCATGTCCGACACCTAATGCAGAATAATAAGGGTAGACACAGAACTATAAATACCAACTATGTTATTTCGATCACTAGAAAACAGGAAATACGACACGAGGTATCTCGAAAAGGTTCATTTTCCCTCGGAGGCTAAAGATTAATCCATCTCGAATTCTCCGGTGGTATCTTTAAATGAGTTAAGTTAGAACATACAGAGGATAAAAGTTGTGAGGAAGCACGTCTCGCACGTGATACGCTTGTATCCGAAGCGCAGCTTCTACACAGATTCGATCCGACTGGCTAAAATGTTGTTTAACTCCTGGACACTGATCTCCGTTCCTAAATCGTTGAGCGGGAAATGGGCTTAATACGTCGAGTCTCAACGTTGCGTTAGTGCAAACTCTAATCCCAATTTTTTTTTAATGTATTGATACTATTAGACTGCTTTTACGAAAAGTCATATTTCTTGGAAGATATCTTAGGGAGTGTAATTTATTTATATAGATTC
>NW_017170140.1:0-35167 GCF_001652005.2 Ceratina calcarata | reverse complement strand
CTTAAATTATTCAAAATTAGAAAATTATTTAAAATTAGGAAATTAGCACAGTTACAACTATGTAATAAATCATATATAATTTAGAAAGGTTAATAAAAACTTTCAATGAAAAATAAGATTTCTACATGTGAGATTTTGCAATACGTTGTAAGATTCATGAATAAATTCCCGACTCGATTTGACGTTCCCGTATTCTCTATTAGAATTTGCAATCCAAACGAAAGTCGCACATCTTTCACGGACGATATAGGTTGGAAAGGGTAATTTTTGCAGAACTCGGAATGGCACGTAGAGCGTGCGGCGGCGTTAGCGGTTGCAAAGTGTCGGGGTAAGCGATATTTCATACCAGTGTTCCGTATATAATTAATGACAGGTTCTTCCGGTTCCTCGGCCAATTCCGTGGATCCTCGAACGCCATTAACTCGGTCTCTCTCCCGCGTCACGGGCCGACGTAAACGATCGTATTGTGTCGTCGTATTCATTTACCTTCTAAATCTCGATTATTGCTCGCCGGTTCGAGAGAACCGCGAGAGAATTACGAAGGAGCCAGCCCCGTTGCTCTTCGCCGCCGCGCCGTTTACGGCCAATAAAAGTTCGCCGCTTCGACCACGTCGCGCCGTTCCTTTAATTTATCTCCACCTCCCTGATAATTGCCTTTTCTCTATTTCTCTCACGATTTCGTTCCTCTACACGGAAGAATTTATAAGTTCCCGAGAAGTAACAGTATTTATGAATAGATCTTCGGCAGAACGAAATTTTTATAGTAACAGGTAAATAAATGTGGTTGTGAAATACTTAAATAATTGCAAAATATATTTTTTCTAAATTTTATTGAACCACTATTTGTTACAGTTTATTTTATACAAAATTTTTAGCACTACCACATGCAAATGTTATTTTAGCTATTTGTAGAATTCGAAATTGTCGTATTTTATATTGAATATAGTTGCGATCTCAATACTGGGTTTGATTAATTTTTGGGAAAATATAACAGAGCCAATTTTTGCACGAAGCCACGCGGATTTGATGCATTTATGAGGCAATCGAACGCGCAGAAATTACAAACACTGCGTGTATAAAATAAACAAATATTTTTAAACCGATAGCATGCATCTTTTATTTTGCTTGAAAATTAGCATAATTATTACTGTCGTTATAGTCTCTCGTACGCTGTTGTACGCATTGAGATCTTACAGGTTTCTAGTCACCGACTAACGAGCTAGATCGGAGTTAGCTTACACGCTCCTCTTACGCTGGAGCACCTTCGTCCCATTAGATCAACGAATAAAATTACCGACGTTCTTCGATCCTCGCACACTTCGCCACGTGTTCCTAAGATACCGTCATGTCGTTTGCATAATTCGTACTTACCGTAACGAGGAAATGTGTAATACGTTTGGATACGTTACAGAATACGGATATCGTAATTCGTTTACAGTAAAATTCCTCCAAGATAATTTCCATAGTTCTCTGTCATGGTTATGTGTTAGTGGCCGTCAGACACCGTTGGCGATAAATCTTTTTTCACAAAAACACTGGCACATATAACGTGCCAGGCGAAGTGCGAATTGTTCTGGTTCTCGTGGCAAAATTTGAAACGTGTTAGTCACTTGCAGAGGCATTGAAACATGCCGCTTGTCGCGACAAATTTCATTTTATGAATCCACGTGAGGAAAACTATATTTTTGCTTATGAAAAACTCGCAGTTTAAATCGTATAAATTCATTTTTTTATTTCCACCTGAAATGTTTCCTTTAAACATTGCGCGTCGATCTGTTTGCCGGGGACGACGACGGGGCGAGGGGAGAGTACGAAGAGAGGCAGAGGTGCGAAGGCGTAAAAAAAAATTTTTTCGAGCCATTTTCGCGATTTCCACTTGGCTGTCGTGTATTTACTTTCCCTTGTCATAGAGCCGCGTTTATTAAGCGTTTTTCGTTCCGCGTGTGTAATTTTTCCGCTCGACGCGCAAGCTCGCCCATAATTCGAAACCGTGTTTTCAAAGTGGAAAAGCCAGGCTTTTACACCGATGCTATTATGCTGCAACATCGACAAATCCACCGTGAAGTTATCGATACACCGCGCCGCACACCCCGCGCGTTCCATTAATCAGTTCTCCAGTTACGCGGCTCGAAACGGCGCGTAATTGCCACTGTTACGTCCGTAAAGCGAAAAACTCTACAACGAGACACAATGATCTCTGTGTGTCTTCTAATCGTTGCGTGTCATATCGGATTTTTTTAGTTGGACTCGTTATTCCTTGTATGAAGAAGCGCACCGTTGGCTGACTATTAGGCCCCATTTTGATACAATGAGAAATTTTTTATTAAAAGAATGCAAGCTTTTATGCAAAATAAATCATTTAAGAACTTTAAGTAGCAACTTCGTTCAATAAAAAATTATCTTAATCATTGCAATTCTCATATGAAACGGATCACAGTTATGTTATTTATTCGTCGGATTTTTCGCAACTCGAACGTAGACGAAACGAAAGAATTTTGACGTTTTGTCACGTTGGGAAATCGTACACAGGAGGGAGATAGGCGAGTAGTCGATTACGCATTATTGGTTCGTGTGGTAGCACAGTTTCCCGGTCGCATCTGCATAAACACGATTTCGTTCTCCAGGCATGGTCAGAATTGTCAGAAATTCCGACTCGGTTATTTTGCCAGGGAGTGGCGTCAGCGTATCGATTTTCTGCGCTCGCCTCGCCTCGCGAACTACAGTCAATGGAAAACGTAACTTGGTTCATCCTATATATAGAATATAAGAATAAGAATCGACTGTGTTCATCATATTCTTGGCGATGTTCAATTACAGTCTCTGATGGATGCAAACTGGATCGACAATGTCCTTCATTAAAAAGATTAAGGACACTTCTAAATATTTCTCATAAGCTACTTCAATTGGGAAATCATGTAGCATCATTGAACACAAAAAATCATATAATAATCATGAACAGTTTTAACAAATTCGGGGTGTAGACAAATACAATCAATATTCAGCTAATTACTGATTAAATTAATTCTTAATGAGAAGTTAAACACTCATACGGTTATTCAATAAAACATCGCATGTGCAATTTGTTTTAAATTTATTTTCACAAATTCTCATTCAATAATTGATTTTACAACGTATCTTGGAGTGCAAGGCGTGTATTCTATAGTACAATATATACAGATGAGAGTCAACTATCGTTGATTAACTTCTTAACAACCTGCGAGCGAATTAAAGTTACTAATGCGATCTAACGTCGTGCAAACTCGATCGACGGTATTGAAACGGCAAACTTTGCGTCCCGTCTGATGCGAAAGTTTTAAATTCTCTTTGACGGCTCTCCTATTTTCGAATGGATTGCAAGCTCGAGCCTGTATCGAGCTCGTTTAAATTGGTTAGTCGTAACCAAACAGCGCGCAATGAAAAAGCAACGGGAACAAGTTGTCTAGTTCCGGGAATTAGATTTTTCAACGGTATCGCCTAATTGACTCAACTCCAAATTGTTTGCGCGAATTATCCCGAATTAATCAACAATTACGCCAATGCAATTTCATTTCGCTGCACGCGTCGCGATGTTACAGTGTGCACCGTTAAAAGCAAAAAAGCTGCCCATTTTTAACGACGGATAATTACAGTGGCAGCTGATACACTAATTGATATAATAATAGTGCAATATTTCGCATGGTAATTCATATAACCATTATTCCTATATTTCATTCAATGATTAATACAATAATTGCTACATCTTTTCGTTAACTGCGCGCATACGAAAATACGGAACGCACTTGTAGCTCGAGTGGCAGCCGATGAAATCGTGGGGAAGTTTCGCGTTAAAAACGAGCCGAGTTATGAAACGAATCAAGTTGGTGTCTTGCCGGTTTAATCGAATCCCGGACAACGTTAACGGGTTCCCACTGTTTGTTCTTTCTGGTGAATTCGCATAGCCCTGCCCCGACTTTCGAAGGGGAAAACGGTTGGCAATCGCGTTCGGTACACACCGCGTCGAGAGTCGAGGGCGGATGAGTTGGAAACTGGCTTGTGCCCGTAACGAGGCGACGACGACTTCCACGGGGGCTGAAATTGAAACTTCGACCCGAACGTTCGAGTACGCAGCGTTACAAGTCGCCCCGTGTACTGTGTACATCCCCGTCTGGGACTCTAATTAGGAACTTTATATGGATTTCAATTACCCCGCGTTCAGAAACTGTCGGCTTTCTTCGATTCCTCGGTTCTTCAGGCCAAGAGTTCCGTCTTTATAAATTCCAATTGAAATAAATTCCAGTGCGAGTAAGAAATGACGTTATCAGTTATAATAACTCGATATTTACTGATTAAATGAAAAAGTGTTTTATTGACTTATTCTTTATGATTCGATATCGATAGCGAAATGGTTCATCGAAGGTGCAATAGGCAACCTATGTCCAAGATGAATTTACCAGGACGTGATTAATGGTACACAACCGATGTTGTCAACCTCATCTATTTTCTTATCTCACGATTAATAATCGGAAGGGTGGCCGGTTCTCCTCTTCGCTCCCCACTGTAATTCGTCGCCGATTATTGAAGCTCGATCGATCGACACTGGAATTAACGCGGCCAGACTAATGAAAGGAGCTTCTTTGACCGTCCGATGAATTAAGAAACCCTAGAAAATGATTACGCGCGTGGCTCTTCGAGTAATTAGGTAAAAATTAGGTAAATCTTTGGAGCTTGGAGACTGAGAATTCTGAGCCTCTCTCTCCTCGCGCTTCAACTGCTGATTAACATATTCGAGGCACTTTCTAAAAGCTATCTTCACTAATTATACATATTAAAATGATGCAGTCTTTCCGTTCCACTATATACGTATAACAATGCTGACTAACGCAACTAATGCGTTAACGGTATGTCTGTTAATTATAGTCACTAAATGTCTGACGCAGCGTTTGCGTCTTAGACTGCATACAGCAACACAAAATGATGCAGCCTTTGTGACTGCAGCCACAGAACAATACAAAATGACGCAACTGGTGCGTCAACGGTCTCCGGTGTGTGAATCATAATTAACATTAGAAGGGACTGAATATTCCACGTACTGTATTCGAGTTCTTCGACGGAAAAGAAAGACTGGAAAGTGGTTTTATCGTTTGAATCGCATATTTCGGTACATCTGTAACGCGAAACAAGTGCATTGTACGCGCAGGTGCGACGCACAATACTTTCGCGGACTTGGTGCATCTCCATTGTTGTCTCACTGCGTGCCAGCCGCGAAGAAAAAGAAGCAGACAGATCCGTCCTAGTTTCGTAAAATGCCAGGATCTTGTTTCTCCTCGGATGCATTCTCTTGGCGATAGAAATTTTCCCGGAATTCCCCGCTTGTTCGAATTGGTAAAACGGTAGAATACGCTGGTTCTAAAGATCTAGGAGGTGGAAAACTAAAAAGACAATATCCATTGTAATGGCAACAGTTCTCAAGCTGTCTTCATCTTTCGTTTCCCATTGACAGCGCATTTGCATAGGGTAGAAAATTAGAAAACAATAATATCCATTGTTAAGATTGCAGTCTCTCAGTTTTACTGACTCTAGACGTCTGCATAGGTTTAAGGGTAGAAAATTAAAAAAGATATCTATTGTCATTAGACTACCGACTTCATGCATCTATTTTAAATGTTGCAATTGTACAATTACATTATTTAGAATATTAAGAGTGGAATGTTTATTTTATAGTATTTTTTATAAAAGATAAAAGAAAATGTAAATCGCATTTTCTAAATTGATATGAGAAATGTTTTATTTGACATAAGTCTGGTGCTGACTGGCTGCGTCAATCTCTAATTTTCTATCAATATCGTGATTATAATGAGTTGGCCCGGAAACGGACGAGAATCAGTTTGGTAGCGTGGTCTGTTGAGCGCAACAGGAGAATTATCAGTTCGAACGTTTAGGAACCTGCAGGCTGCGTACATCGGCCACAGTTGCGGGGTTTAGTTTACAATCGGCAAATCTGTAAACACATTAGCCTCCGAGCCCACGATTCTCCGCCTTAACGCAACGAATTTCGGCCTATGTTTCGAGCTTGTTCACGATTCCTGGCACGTACAGTGCAATACGCTTGTCTCTACGCTGTCCTGTGTGTTCTTCCCAGTGATTATTACCTGTCGAACAATCTAATAATTATTCCATATTAATAAACATAGAAGAACATACTGAAAAGTCGTATTAAATAGTAAATGCATTATATTTACATTGTTTGAAATTTCCATATACCTTTAATTCCACGTATTTATAAAAACCATACAAACTATCTAAATTAATCGTAGCCATATAATAAATCACATATAATTTAAGTATTCTACTGCACTTGAAAAATATTAACAATTAGTGAAGGAAATTTGATAATCTTTCATATTAGAATTATTGCAAAAAGTCCTTTGATAGATAACGTATTGATAGACTTTAGAATACCTGAGGGTCTGCGAAAATTATATAAATATGCCAGAATGGATGCTCGTAACATTATTATAAAATTCCTGTAGCATCGAAAGGTAGTATCGACGTGAAAATTTATCCTCGCAAAGTTTTCACGTGTATTGGGGATTCGTTATCTTTTGTAAAGCGTTCGTACGTAATTAGTTGGTCAAGTGTCATTAAAAGGCTGCCGCGCCGGTACCGTAATTAGCAATGGGGTTTTCCCGGTTAACGAAGCCTCTTAAGTTTCTTTAATAAGTTAAGAAACAGTTGGAAGGAATTCTAAACTAACAATGGGTTTCTTTAATTCTGTGTTTCAGGTGAGTGTCTTTATCGTCTCCACCACGAACCAGTCATTCTCTACGTACAGTGAGTCACTTAAAGTTTACGTTCTACGAATTCAGTGTTCGATAACTAATTAAGTGTGTGATAACTGCGGATTTCGATGCAAAATAAACCTCTGGTAGTATCGAATTGAAACAATGAATTTCGGGAAGAAATATATTTGATATTCGATACGTTTTAATAAATTATTTCACACAAATAAATTTCATGTAAATATATGAAATCCGCAGTCCAATAATAAATTTTATCTGTCTGCATTTATCAATGGAAGTTGATTTTCATCGGAACATATTTCTTCTTTGTATAATAAGACTACTTATAAATTTGATAATACTTTGAATTTCTCGTTGACCTCGCAATGGTCGATCATAAACAACCATTGCATAAGAAAGTTAAGAACGTTCTTTTACTTAAATTAAAAACTTCTTTCATTTCCTACCATAGCTAGTGTAAGGACTGCTTTCTAGAATCTGTTAATAACGATGTAAATGTGCAATGGGGCGTTTCAGTCCCACAAGACAAGAGATGAAAAAAATGCATTGGTTGGTAGATCTACCGGTACACTCGTGGCTTTGTGAAAAGAAGGAATATTGATCGAGTAAATATCGATTTGAATCGAAGAATAGATGCACACGTATACGTAATGTATGTATAAACGGGGTAATACGGAGGAGCATCGGTCGCTTCCCAAGAGAATCGCCTACATACGTAACAGCTACATACATATAACTAGCTCGGCGAGAACTTATTAAAAGTTTTATCGAAAGAAACTTAGAACACCGTGGAAAATATTTTCCTGGGAAATACGGCGGCTTTCATCCATTTCGCATTGTCCATCCCGTCGCATTTATTTCGTTTCATCCAGTTAAATCTTTTATCGAAATCATAATTTCAATTTCTAATTGTTCGATGCAATAATTGATTCAACGTTTTATATAGTGATCGATAATTTCATGTAATAATCGATGCAACGTTCAACACAGTAATTGATATAAAAACGAGTAATGCAATATGCAGCTACTTTTTTCATTTCCTCTTTCTATTCTTCCACCCTCCTCCGGTTCGGTTGATTCACGAGCGGGAAAGAAGCAGTTTCCACGGTCTATCGTATCCGATCCCGTTTCTCTATGCGCGCTTCGCAGCCGGAGGGTGCGGGCTTTTTATATTCCAACGCGGACAGGAGTCGGCGTTCGGCGGCGTTTTTACCTACGAAACACGGCAATATTTTAACGAGCACAGGCAACCGGTGCATGCACGTAGTCGGTAGTGACGGTGCGCAGCTCGCGTATACACAGCTGCGAGGTTGTAAGAAACTCGGTCGCGGAGGAAAAAATATGCACACGCCCGGGACATTGCTCGGCCGAGTGTCGCTGCAAGCTTTTTCGCGCAGAAACACCCACCCTTCCGGTCAATTATTTTAACCCACGCGTGCGCGACCCTTTCAAGCTCCTCCGAATTACCAACGATTTTTTATTGAAACTCTTTACCATTTTCCTGTCTCGCATTCGTTTATTGAGTCAGTGAAACGTGACGAACTTTGAAGTTTAAACCGAACGACGCTTATCCCTCAGTGGGAACGATTCGTGCTTGTTTTCTGTAATTCTCTGCATCTTGAAATTCTTTCTACAATCTTCTCTTGTGTAACTCATTTTTGTTTTAGGCGTTCATTTAAATCTCGTTTAAGTAAAGAAAATTAAATGCAAATATAGACTAGAAACTTGCAAACGACATTATACCACGTCAAAGTGTTGATTAGCAATTAAATGAAATAGTTAAAAGCGGGCAGGGGTAGATTGAAGGGTTAATAGTAATTGAGAATGGATGTGGGATCTCGTATGAACGAGGAACAAGGATTTTCTGGATTGATCTAAAACGCTTCGTGAAATGAACTCATGAAATGAAATCGATGGAGCGGAGCAGTGCGTAGCACCGATCGACGCTCTTTGCAAGAGGAAAATTCGGTCTCCGATATATCCCCGACACCGAAAAACTATTCGTCAACCCGTCAATCGCAACGATCCGACTTTTCAATCGACTCTTCCCTCGCCCTCGGCCTCTGTCGCGTATCGCGAATTGTTTCTCGTCGCGGCGCGTTTCGATTCGCGACGCGTAATCGACGTCGGCCGTTCGATTCCTCTGTAAGGAAATTTGCATCGCGCCGGATGCGACCGTCGAAGCGGGAATTTCTGCGGAACCGCTCCCGGCTGAACGTCGCCATGAAAATGGAAACAGAGGATTTTCTATCGTTTCGTTGTTCTTTCGGAAAACATTTCGATCGCGTATCGTTTTACTGTTGCGTATCGCATTACAGGCACGTGTTGCGTTGCACATAAATCGTATAATAAATCATGAATTGTTAGAACGAAACTGTAGTTCAAAATGAAAAAAAAAAAAGCCAATTTTTATATTGGGCTTTGACGTCGAAAAATTTTTCACTCATCAGAGGAGGTGAAATTTTTTAATAGTTCTTATCAGTTAAAACGAAAGAAAATCGTTGCGATTTATTTTTGTAAGATTCTTTTTATGAAATCCGGAAAATATGTGTGTATCACGTTTCCATTTCTGGACGCACTTCGAGCTCGCAGATTCCCCGAGTTCGGTTCACAAGTTAAAGTTGAAACTTTCAAAGGTTACACTGTTGCTCGAGTTAACGCGCGAGCGATAAAACCTGGAAGACTTCGGAGCGGGAGTTAACTTCCGGCTAACCGAAACTCCCTCTACGTTCGGGAACAGCGATTCGGGACAACGAACCGGGGGTTCTGACAGAATTTCTTCTTTATAACTCGAACGCTTTCTGGCCGTCGAGGAAAACAAGCTAATTCGATGGAACTTGGGCCATTCTCCAACTTGGCTATCGATGCTTTCGATGAGACGAAAGACAATAAGCGGATAAACAGAGTTGAAAGACTTTCTCAACGATTCGATCGAGAAATTCTAAACGAAACGAAACGAGATTGTTCGCGAAGTGCGTACACTCCCATTCAAATCTTTTATCACGTTTCCAAGTGTGTCTATCAAAAAGTCTGATAGATAATCGTACAATCATAATAATTAAAAAATTCGTATAAAAGATGACGCGATAAATCATTTGACAAGTCTTGTAATAAATCATATAAATAATCATTAATTACAATTATTATTTAATGAAATAATTCTGAGAACGTGACTGACAGACTTATCAGTTTTTGCTATACAATTAGTAGCAATGAAATGAATTTTCGTTACACTATCAGTGAATTCTCTGTAGTACGGTAGAGACGGCAATTAAGGGAACGGAAGAATTGTGAGTGCAAACTCAACGAGAGGAATCGTTATTTATTATGCGATTAACTTCGTCGAGGTCGCGTTCTTGGATCGAGTTCTTTTATTGCCCCCTTTCCTCCGTCTTCTTCCTCGCTTCGTCGGCGAGGATGGGACGGATGATGAATGAACGGACACTGTGTTGCGTCCTTGCGTAACGCTATCGATCATTCTCGGCAACTTTCCCATGGAAAAGAATATTCTTATTCATGTATTCTTTATATTTTCTGTTCATTCAGTTTTCCGATAAAATCCGTACTTTAGTAATAATAGATTGATACGAGAGAAAACATTTTTTATACGTTCGATGTTATTCAACCTGGACCTTTTAATTATTATTAATCTATTAAACGAAAAAGGTATTCAGCATATTTAAAGTTGAAAAAGAGTCGCTGTATTCGTGTTGAGAATCGTAACAATAGGAAATCCTGAGGGGAAACACTTCGGCACCACAAAATCCTCTTAACAGTGATAATTATTTTGAAGGCGGATTCAACGCGTCGGATGCTTCTGATTACAGAAACTCGTAGGAACCGTAATGTGTTGAGTACAGGAGTTTAGGGACCGAAAGGTTGGCTGGGTCGTGTTAACGCAGCTTCGACGATCGAGCAATATCAGAATTATTGTACGAACGCTAACGAGCACCCGAGCGCAATGGCAACAACCATCGCACGGGGATTCAGTTTGTCTCCGAGATTCACTCGACGCTCTCGACAGCTCGAAGATTACTCGGTTTAACGAGGATTATATATGTGCGTGTACCAATTCTCTTACGCGTTTACAGTTGAAGAACTTATACATCCCCCGTCATGTCTTAGGACGTTATAAAATATATAATCGGATCAGACATTCGAAGACTATGATTGAATAAATTAACATTTTCAAGAGTTTAATCAATAATAATATGGTAAATTGTAAATGTTTTAACGCTGCCGGCGCATAAAGTGTACAGATGTAATTTAATACTGAATACATTAATTGAGATAATAATTGAAGGGTTTAAATATTGAATTTAATTAAAAAATTTGGAGTAATTTAAATACAACTGCGTTACCGGACTCAAACGTTTTAAATATCTCGTTCTCAATTTGAATTTTTTCATTTACGATCTACTGTGCGAACGAGATAATTTACGGTGTGTGTTTGAAATGATTTCCGTGCGAGGCGGATGAAGGGAATCCGGAAAATCAACAGAAGATAATTAATTAGCTCGAACAGGAACTAGCCGCGTGTGTCTACGACGGAACTGGAGTACGAATAAATTCATTATTCTCGGAGAGCGGCGAGCCGCGGATGTCGTTGCATACGGAAAATATTTTTCTACCGTAGATACGTACCGCGTAATAAGTAATTTCGTTCGCCACGTTCCGGCGCGATGTGGAACGACAATGAAATTTGACCAAGAAATTGCTTATCTTGCCACGCGAACTCGATTAGAATTTCTCACGCGATAGCAATCACTGTACCGCGGATTTGACGCACGTGTACAAAAAATTGGATGTGCTGGGAATATAATAATCGAATTGGAAAACTAGAAACGTAATGACGGAATAAAAATGCATTTGTGCAACTTGGTAACAAATGTAGATTAGTATTGAAACACGCTGGCAGATATTATAATAATATTAGATCTCATTTTTCATATTGGTATCACTAAAGTTTTATTTCACATACAAATCTGCAACTATTATGTGTAGCTATCATTGTCAAATATAAAACAAGTCCTATGCAATTTCCTCCTAACTCCACTTGTTAAGGAATAATTGGCGATGAACGAAATAATCAATCGATTATTCCTGAAGTATTCGAGACAGGAGAAACTTGTATACGACCTTTTTTTATAGATAATAGTGGTACCTACAACTTTTATTCGAAGTATTTTTCGATATTACGCGAAAAAAAAAATTTTCAATTTTTCCGAGATTTTTCCAAGGGGTACCCCTTCAGATTTTGCGAAATTTTTGTTTTTTGCCAATAACTTCCAAACCGTTGGACTTACGGGAAAATTGCATCAGACCATTCTTGTAGAGGCCGTCGAGATCTACAATTTCCATGTAAAAGTTTGTTGCTAGCGCCAATAGTTTACGAGTAATTTGCAAAAAACTGTTTTTTCGTTTTTCGTCAATAACTCATTAATTATTGACGCTAGAGAAGAATTTTTACATGGAAATTGTAGATCTCGTCGCCCCCTACAAAATGAGCCTAAATACGCCCCCCTACGTCAATCCGTTCGGAAGTTATTGACAAAAAACGAAATTTTTTGTCGAAAGTTCACCGTTTCGACGGTGAGACGGTCGGATTTTCTCAAGACCTATAAAGTGCCGATTAATGATACTTAACTCGTTAAATACTGAAGTTAGAAGAAGAATACATAAAACCTTTTGTACAAAGCATGTTTTTCCGTAAAAAATGGTTGTACAAGTGGGATGAGTACCCAATTGAAAAGTGCAGCTGTCAACCATTAACGGGATACAGAGACCCTCTGGCGCATTATGTTAATTGATATCCTATGATAAGCTACTCATTCCTGTGATACGAAATATCATTTAATGAACAGTGAAAATATAATTCGAAGGAAGCTGCGTATGCTTAATATCATTACTCGTCGAAATTGTTGATTTATCACTGGCCATCCTGATTTATCCGAGATCGACGTACTGAAATTCCTCTTCAGTATCATCTTTGCATATCAACTTATTATTACATATCATAGTTACATATCATCACTGCGTAACATGTACAAACTTAACGATTCTATTAAAGATTATAAAAATAAAAGAGTTTACATACACCATCTAATGAAATACAATTTTGTATTGTATAATAGCTTTTATGATTTATCATGAGATGTCTGTATAAGAAGAAATACTTGTCCACTCATAGTGACACGTAATCATGATCTAATATAAGGTGATACAAGACATTAGGGTTGGTCAGTTCTCGTTCTGAGAAACGTAATATCTTTGACACGTGAATTCGATTAAAGCGAGAAATAAGGGCAGCCGTATGGATCTCTTCATTGTTCGAAGTAAGCAGAAGAAGGTGTACGTAATCCCTCCGCGAGTGGAGCAAGGAGAAGCCTTTGCACGTATTTACTTACGTTCTGATGTAACCCGTAAGAGGTTCAAACTGTATGGATTCGTTTGTTAGTCGCGGCGGAGGGGAACAATAATTCCGTTTAATCGCGTTAATCTTAATCGAATTACTTGCCGCCGCTGGTAACGCGCGGCCTGTCGCGGTGTGCCCCGACTGGAACATTTAAATGATTCACGGGAATAATAATAGGACGGGTCCCGGGCCCGTGTCTCTTTCTCGCGACGCGTGAAAATGGCTCGGGTGAAACGAGGGGAAACGGGAGACGAGCTCTGGGACGGTGCAGAGACAGTGAGGCAAACTACACGGAAACGCATTACGTGTGCATCGGCGAGATGTTGGGGTACAACAAGGCGCGAGGGCTTTCTAAAAATTGAAAGGAACCCTTTTAACGCGAGCATCTTTGATGCTTCGACCTTGGCTCGGCGCGAGCCAGGCCCGGGTTTTCTGTCTTCTTTATACCTGCTCCTATCCCGACGACCTCCTACTTGAAAAGCAACCCTACAACCGTGCATACACACGCCCATACAACGATTCACCAGGTGTACACGTATATCTACGAGCTAGCCTCGGTTCTCTCGACTTTTTGCATTCTTTCTTTCCTGTCTTCCAAGCCTACCCCACCTTCGCTTTTTCCCTCCTCCTCCTCTTCTTCTTCTTCTTCTCGTCTGTCTCTGGCTCGTCCGTTTTGCTTGTCAGCTTCTCTCCGGAGTGGTTCCGGAGCCAGAGCTGCTCTCTCGTCATCGATTCGCGGAAAATCTCCTCCATGGCCTCTCTCTCTCTCTCTTTCTCTCTGCCGCCCCCTTTTCATCCTCTGTGTCTCTCTTGTGCAACGAACCGGCAAAAATCTGTCTAGAAATTCCACCTACTCGACGATCCTTCGTTACGAGAGATATCGCTCCAGAATCCCGTACTCTGTTCTTCCCTCTTTTTTGCTGCCCCTTCGCTGCCGGTGGAATGCTAATGGAGGAACGATCGGATTTGCGGAAAGGGTAATTCACAAACACTGTCGAATATAATCGTGATCAGTATTTATTTAGATTGTTATAAGTATTGATACGATATTGAATACAGAAATTCGTGCAATTATTTTTGTAATGGTTAATCTAGTAATTTATCGTGTAATCAATATAATAAATGATACAGTAATTGATAGGCTAATGGTTACAATAATGGATGTTACTTTTTATATAGTGCTCTTAAATGTTTTCCTCGAAAGGCGTGTTTTGGGTTATTCGCAATATAGAATATGGAAGGGTGATATCACCAGTTTTTCGAGGGTAGGCGTGGACCAGTTTTCCGACACGTAGCGAGGTAACGACGTGCAGCAAAGGGATAACGTGGCGACGTGCGTAGCGTTACTAAACCGTACAGTGGGAAAATTCGTTTCGATCGGCCTTTCTCTTTCTACCATTCTTCGTCCCTCGAATATTACGTTGTAACGCGCTTCCTGTTTGTAATTCGACGCTTAACCCCCTTCCGGTCTTCACTTCTTTCTGTTGGGATTTGATTATATTTTCTTGTAGAAATCGATAGTACTAAACTATGAATAGGTGCATATGTCAAAGTTGCAATTGTAATAATTAATAGTTAAAATATAGATTTTTGTTCATTTAAAAGAAATTTAAATACGATGAAATTTAAATGATATGCAAAAATATACGGAATATGAAAGAATCTCGTTCTCTGAAACTACTGAAAATACTCGAAGTATTTAAATTTACATTGAAATTCATTATTAATTTATTCGTAACTTTTATGTGGTATATTTTAATATGACACAAATGTTGGAATTTATCCTAATTAGACCGGAAGGTTTAGTTTGCACAAGATAAATCTTCTCTTTCGACATTGCTTTTAATCTGACGCACCTTCGAATAATCCCATCGTGATTCGGGTATTCGACGTTCGCTCGCTGCAGCGTTTTAGATTTACACGAATTTACGGAGAGCAGCGATCGAAAATACGAGTCGGTGTTGTCGAAATTTTCACCCTGTTTAGCGTTCATTTTTCGTCGATTTCGGGCCGTCGACGGTTCGTCGATAAACGCAGCATTGCTCACCCGAACGTGGATTCGATAGCCCGGCATCGGTAATCACTGTCGATGGCTCGCGTCGCGTCATACTTATCAGTTCTTAAATCAATGTTACCAAGGGAAAATAAATATGTTTGAAAGGTAAACTGTAGATTTTCGTGAAAAACAACAGGTTTTATTCAGTTTGAAAATTGAAGTCCCGATTGATATTTTATCGTAAATGGTTTATTTTGCATACAAATCCGTGTCGAATTGTTTGAGTTGGTCTCTGAAACCTCATCATAACCATTTTTCCATCCAAATTGGTAAACAATACACTTGACGAAATTGTTTTTCGTAAAAAAACACGGTTTTACGTGTTTGTCCGGTCCGCGTCGGGTAAATTAATAATAATTGTCTTAATTGGTACTCAGTGGCAGCGTAAAATGATCGGGAACAGTCGCGGGGAAATGTTTACGGGCATTTAAACAAAATCCCGACTATTTTCGTTAATTCCATCGGTCGTTATTACGCGTTATCAAATTCGTAGCAATTATATGTACCTTGACGATTATGTATTAAAATTGGATCGCACGGAACATTTGAGCAACAAGCTTTCTGGGAATTGGGTCGCCGCAGCGACGACGACGTGCCGTTGGCATGGAAACTCGTATTCCTTCTGTCGTTAATTTTTAACGCTCTATCTGGAAGGAATGTCGCGATTACGGTTACTGCATTTTGTACCGACTCCGGAACGTCTAGAGTAAAATGTTCGCAGACTTTGTTCGCGGGATTCAATTATTTCTATCGGGACGAACTTCGTCTACTCGACGCCGGCGGTACTTCAATTTTTTATCCACCGTCGATAGTTCCAAATCTATGAATAATACCGAGAGAAGTTTGTACACTGAGAGAAATTTCTTCTCTGGTGTACTTACAATCCTGACCGGAAATAAAAAAGAACAAGAAAACAAGTTACGTAGCAGTAAAATGTTCTCAGATTCTGCTCTGAAAACTCTAAAGTCTGTCGTGTATTTATTATATAAAGGAAAGCATTATATTGTACTTTCTACAGTTTTTAGAAAAACGGTCGGTCGTCGTACAGCTAGTAACAATGAAACTGAGCCAATTTGGGCTTGTGTTAGTTTCCCCTAGGGCGATAAAATTCGAGACGAGTAATAAGTCTACATCTTATTTTTCAATGTTCGATTTGGCATTGATACTGTTGAATTTTAACACAATTTTTGCACGTCAAAGACGTAGACTTATTACTCGTTCTGAATTTTTTCCCTCCTAGGGGAACTAATACAAGCCCAGGCTCAGTTTCATTGTTACTAGCTGTACAGTGACTAACAATTATTGCTTTATTCAATCGTTGGAATTCGTTACACAGAAGAAATTGAGCTTATCGCGGTTAACAAGGGCAAGGGAGGCGTTTAATCTAGCATTGAAATCGGCCGCGATTAACTCGGGTCTCCATAAAATGTAGGAGGTAAGCGGTTAGATCCGTGTCGCGTATTGTGTATTTTAATTTGCACCGGCCTCGCCAGCTTCGATTATGAACGGTAAATAGAGAAATACCGGCCGAGAATTGCGGTAATTCGGCGAACGTTCCTATTCAGAAGCGAACACCGTCGCAATTGCCGGCGATAACGTTTCGATGAGACCGTGCTACCTCGTGGATTTTTATTATACGCGCGTCCAACCGGTCGACCATGTTCAAGTTTGCTCCGGACTACGCGACTCTTAATGGAAATCGATATTGTAGTTAATTAACTAGATTTAACGCGAGTTGCATTAAGCGCGCTGTCGCGTCGCGTTTCAAATAGTTCCACAAATTTCATTCCCTGTTTAATGTGACGCTGAAGGATTCTAAGTACAACTTCTGGTACAATAAAGCGTCGCACGAGTATGAATAAACGAATCGAAATTTGGTATTTTTAAATCAATTGTGTATTAAAAATCACTTTGAATATTCGAGCTTTAATTATTTATACAATCATCAAAGAAATTCTGGTTTATTTATTATATTATATTTGTTACATGATTCGCGGTCATTCGATCAATAATTCCTGATCGTATATTTGCTCAAATACTTTAATTTGGAAATATCGTGGTAGTTATGAACGCAGGTGTACACGTGAATGGAAAATTATTATAGCGCCCGGCGGCCTCTAATTTGCGACATTCCGATCGCAGAAGTAAATCGATCCGGTAAATATTTGATAGGGTTTTGATTAAATATGCGGTAACGTAGAGCCCGTTTGTATTCCGGTCAGTTTTCGAGTTTCCTTTCCCGAGCCTAAATCAGTCAAATATTTGTGCGTCCATCTCTATTTTCTTTATTTTCTGTGTGACGCGCGTCCCTCGAAACCGTACGCATCGCCGGTAATTAACGGCGGTACGCCTTTTAATTTTCCCGTAGCCGGCGACAGAAATATTACCGTGGCTCGATGGACGGTATCCGAGTCCCGTTAACGGGAGGCTAATCAATCAGTGTCATCGACGTGCCGGAATCACCCGGGAAATTTCAGGAATCGACGAAACGCTGCTCTCGAGCCATCGCGAAATACAAGCGCCAAGGCTTAAACCAAATCATCCGCTAAATATATTAAGTTTGTTAAACTCGCGCAATGGTATTTTCTCTGCCTGTTTCATTATCGATTTCTCTGCGTAACTAATAGTCTACGTAATTGGATTAATCGAGCGACGTAACCAACGCTAAAATCATTTCAAGACAGAATACGTCCAATTTTCATCGTAAACTGAATAAACCGGGCCATTAATTACGAAACTGTGGCAGGCTCATTTTTCATTTGACTTCTATTCAACATTTTAATCGTATTATAATTCAGAAATAGAAAAATAGAGTTATTTTCTTCGATTTTTACGTCAGATCGGAATGGAGTTTAAGTCGGCTATTAGTAAATGTGATCTGCCCACGTTAGGGAGCCGGCGTCGTTTTGAAACTGGCTTCGCTACTACTGTCCGAAACTCGTCTGAAAGGTGTACGTTGCTCCAAGGACTGCTCTTTCCGACGCGCCTCGCGCACAATTGCCATTTCAAACGAACGACATAGTGTCACTTTTAATCGAAACGTCCGCTCGCTCGATCTGGTAAACAAAGTTAAACTCGTTTCGCCCACGAGGAGAATTGCGTCACGATGAAACGCTCGTTGGAGAACGTCGCGCAAGGCTGTTCGCAAACAAAGACCATTCGAGTGCCGCCGTTTTCATGCAGAATTTATCTTTTTCCTCGAACCGATACCTGGGCGTACTCGCCCCCGTTCATAAGGCTTAAGACACGTTAGGAAATCGTCAGAAACTATTCCAATTTCGCGAGAATTTTAATAAAATTATATCTTAAATCAAAGAATATAAATAATTTTTATAGGAAATAACGCGTTCTCTAAATTAATAAATTATAAGAAATTTGCAATTTATTTCTATAATCTATTTTAATGGATTCAGTAAGTTTTGATATATTAAATGACAATTCTTATTGACTCGTATGTTTTGCAACATGTCTTAAAAACTTATGTATGTACGTCGTGTTGTCGACAAGATTTTAACGAATCCATTCCGTAGGCTCGTGGATCATTAAATTCTTGGGTTCTCACAAAACCGACTCGGTAGAAAACTGACGAACCGTCATTAAATCTCTGCCCTTTACCCTACTACAATCTCCCTCTTCTGTGCTCGGTTGCCACGACAAAGCGTAATTGCTCGAACCTTGCTGAGATTCCTCGCTTGTTTCGCGGCGAATGCGGCCGCGTAAATACTAGGGAAACGATCGGTCGTCGGTCTCTGACTCGAATGGCTCTACGCGTCTTCTACAAAGTGCGAACCTCCCGCGATCACCCTCGTCGACGGGTGAAACGCGACGTTCTTGTTCGAACTCGCTTACCCTACGTGTCTTCATGCAAAGCGTAAAGATCATTGTTGCGTGTGTAATTTTGAGATTTTCTTCAAACATGGCAGATGTAGTTCTTGTTTTTTATATAATTTATTAGTTACTTTGGATATTCTTAATTTATTAGTTACTTTTGGATCACTATATTGCCTTAAATATATTANTTATGAACGGGAATGCGCGTACCTTCACTGGAATTAGTTGAAGTATTTGTTTAACGCCGCAGTGCGCGTAGCTTTCTTTTCTACTCAGAAATGGGTAGGTTTCGATATCCACATGGAAAGAAAGTGGAGGCATAAAGTGAACGCTGTCCGACAAATGGCATTTATTTCTATGAAGAAGAGCAGGTAGCGAGCCTTAAAATAAAATACGAACACCGCGTCCTGTTAATCTCGTAAAAAACATGTGGCATAAAAATATGCTGCAGCTAATCTGACTCGTAAATTCCCCGGCCACCGGGGGCAATTCTAATTTTTACGCCCCGTGAAAAAAGCGCGTGTTTGTCTCGCGTAAGTATACCCCGCGTCTGGCGTATACCCACCGTGTAAGTACGCGTCTCGCGACGTCTCGCTTTATCATTCGGAACGCTTCCGTTATTCTCGTAATCACGCGGAAACGTGTTGCGCGGTGGCTGTAGAATTTTTCCCTTTTCAGAAAACGTTTACCCGAAGGAAATACATCCCCGCAGCTTCTTCTTGTTTCTCTTCTATACATATTGCGTTATAAGATGAAATAATATAAAAGTTCATACATAGGTCATTCTCTAATGAATATGACAACTGGATTACCATTTTTTACACAAAATTACACTTTTATGGTATAATTTTGAGAAACGTGTTTTATGCAATGCAATTTGTATTCAGAACGTATGCAATTTGTATTCAGAATGCATGGATTTTTATATACTATGTGCAATCTTTGCATTTTGTGCATATTTCATTTTTCTATAAATACATGAAAATCGAAGTTCATGTAGATTATATTAATGATTTTGGAAATGGTTTAACCATAAGATAATACGTAAACTGTGTTGAAGTGAACAGCAGTTTCTGACCACGTAACTGTGTTACGTAGCTGGTCTCTGTATCTAAAGTCGATGAAAATTGATGAACACGAAACAATCATTATTAGCGAAACGGGGTGGTTGCGGGTCTGGGGGACTTGTAGTTGCCGTAGGGTCGACCCTGCTCTTAGATAGTTGAACGGAATTTCTGTAGAATTAACCAATAGAATGTTTCTAACTAAATATACTGGCAATAGTTCCTATCTAAATGGAATCATTCGCGTGAACGCAGCTTAAGTTTCTCTAACCCAGTAACTCGATAATCGTGCGTATATACAAGTTTCGAACGATAAGGTTAAGCTTCGCGTTCGTCCAATAGCCGGTCGCGAATTCGCTTAAACTTAATAGAAGCCAAGTGTTTCGTGGAAACACGCTCGCTCGAGGCCTCTTTACGCTCCCGATAATCCCTCGTAAATTTACGCAAACTACGAGTCCCCAGAGGTCTGGGACCGCGTGTATAATAGATACATGTTAGACACTTTCTTTCAATCAACTCAGTAAATAGAAAATATAACAAAATGCTTTTTTAATAACATATATCTGTAGCCCAGACATTTTTGTCTTAAACACAATTAAATTTCCAATTTTACAGAATTAAACTTTTGAAAAATTATACATTCATAATGAATTATAATAAAATAATTATATATGGAATAAAAAGAATATCTGTGTCTCTAATATATCTCTCTATTTCTTTTTTAAATAATGATCAATAATGATCAATTTAAATATTAGATCAATATTTTTTTTTAAATATATTTTCTACCTTTCTAAAAGTGCCAATCATTGCATAAGAAATTAATAACATTAGGAATACTGGAAATATATTATAAGTACACGGTCTCGTAAAATTCGTCTATTAAAAAGTCCCGTTGATCGCGTTAAGTGAGTACCCCGCTGGAAATGTATTCATGCGAGCTCAGCATTTATCTGAAACCCTTTGAGAGAGGGCGATGACGGATGAAGAGTCGAGAGATCCTCCACTTTTCAAAGCTTCCACCCTCCCACGGGGAAGGGTTATCATTACTTTTTCTCGTCCGTTTGTTTAAAGGATTGCTGCTCCAAAACCCTTTCGCAGGAATAATTATAGAATAACATGGGAAAAGGGAAACCGTCAAATACTGGGAACGGGTTGTTTTATACGTTAATAATTGAAAAATAATATGTATATCTTCCAAATGTTTATAAGTCTGACGAATATTAGGAACTGAGATACTGTCTTCTAGTGGCAATCACGTAATAGAAAACGTGTGAATAATTTTCACATAATTTCCAGTTGTATTTTTGAGAATTTCTTATATTAGAATTTCTCATGAAAAATCTGAAAGAGTTGATAAAAGATAGAAACTGCAAACCAAAGTTTCATCCATGGTTACATTTATAGAATGATTAAAATAAATATAGAATGTAACAGGTAGTTGAATTTGCTCGTTTATGACCTTATATAGATCGTCTCGTTCAGTACTAAGTAAAATTTATCAATGGTCGTACACCGTTTCATGTCACGTGATCAAGTACGAATAATTTGTCGAGAGAGCGGCTCGACTCTTCCCATCGATTATCGAGTACCGATTGTATATTCCGGGCTCCTAACGGAGGAGCTTAAAATTCCGTTCGCGTTCAATTCTGTGCCCGGATCGAACCGCATCGTTTCAATCAACGTAACAATTCCCACGTTAGCGTTACACGAGAAAGAAACGCGGGAAACGGAAAAACGTGGAACCGTCGAGTGTGGTCGTCGGTCATTTTCACCGAAAGCGACGAGTCAACCCGGCACGCGATATCCAAATGATTTACATCGTTTCCCTTTTAGCCCGGGGCCAGACACTGTCGCCTCTGTATAAACAGCTGCCAATCATTATTAGACCGGCTCGTGCACGATAGAATATTAAACGAACAGATGGAAAGCTCGCCCCGATTGCAGAATCGAGAACGAGACGGCTGGATAGACAGAAATCCGGTGGTGCGATGAAAATTTCCGGGCAGACACACGGAGGTAACTGGGGTCGCGATTCGGAAAATTTCAGAGCTGGACTGGCTGAATTTTTGAGCACTCTTTCCGTCGTCGCGTCGCGTCAGCCAAAGGTAAATTATCGCTCGGCTAGCCGACTGTCCGTTTCTTCTTTTTAACTTTTACCTGCCCGCTTCCGGTTCTCTCGCTAGCGCGTTCCTTTTCGCCGTTTCTGTTGGTTCTCCGCCCATTCCTTGCGGCACTCGTGGAAAACGCACGGGTCGGCGGCGCGCACTCGCAGGTACTTGTGGCTTTAATCTCGTTAATGCAGCCGCGGGTCGTTTCGTTAATTCCCGGCCATTTCAATCGCTCCATCGAGCGGACCCTCGTTACGCCGGGCCAGATCCACGTACTCGCGGTGTACACTTCTGTTCAGAAGTTTCCGAACATTTCCATATGCTTATTATCGAGGAATACATCTGATGAATATTCTATTAGAGATTATAGCGATTGAAACGTTATGTTAAATCGTATAATCGTAATCATGGAATAAATCATATAAAAAATTCTACAATGATTCATGAGTGGAAAATATATAAACATTTTTCGTGTAATAATTTTAAAGAAAAATGAGTATGTCTTGAAAAGTCTGAGAAAGAATTTTGTTACATTATTCACAGATTAAAATAATAATAATAATCAATGATTCGTAATAATTTAATATATTATTTAACAATAGTCGTGTAACGATTTCTAAATAAGTCTCGCGTTTGATAATACGTCGTATGACTTATGAACGAGGGTGTACACTGCCTGTTAACCCTTCTGCTCGGCTCTCGTCGATGTTTGCTTCCATATCCGCCGATCGACATGCTCGACGAATAATAAAACGATTTGTTCTCGTCGGAGGTGCTCGAATTGGATGGCTAGGATAATTGTTCATTATATTGGTCACGATTAATTTGTATCAACCGACGGTTTGTTTTTATTTAATTATATGCAGATTAGATTTTCTAAAAACGTCAAGCAGTGTAAAATTATATCGGAGGATTGATTAACGATTCACTTGGGACGTTGTAGTGGATTTTCGAGGACAAGGCCGAGTTAATTTCTAATTTTGATTTTCCGGCGTGCACCGATAAATTCTGACGGTTCACTAATTATCGCTCATCCCCGGCGCCAAGCCAAACCGAGCCAAGCCGAATTGGCCCGCTGACTTTTCGATCGCTGATTCCAATTTATCCACGCCAGACACTCCAGTTTCACGCGGCTCATTGGAAAATAATGATCTTGCATCGTTAACGCGTCGGTAATAAATCGAGTCACTTCATTTATTCGCGAGCGAAATCATTAATATCGCGCATGAGAAAATGTTCGATCTTGTTTGATCCTCGAAAGTATAGTTTAGGCCACTTATATTTAATATCCTGTTCATTGATTTTATCAGAACGTGCTTTTATCGTCGGAGGGAAATCACGAAATCAATGATCAGCAGATAATTTAAATTGGTACTTCTTATTTATTTAATATATGAAATTACATATGTACAAAATATATATGAAATTACAAAAAATAGTCTGATCTGCGTGCAGACTCGAGTTGAGTGAAGCATTCCGTTGAAACCGCTTTAACCGCATTAAGCAACGCGAACAAACAGCCCGGTGGTTATTTACCGAATAGCGGGACGATGAAAGACGGAAGAGAAAGAGAAAGTCGGTGGACCGGTCTAGTCAAAACCCGAGTCGAGAACAATGTCGTTCTCTCTGTAGTTCGAGTCCGGAGAGAAATGAGCAGGTAAGAGAAGAGCGGGCCTCGTTCCTCACTGAAATTCTTCCGTCGAAATTATTGCGAGCCCAAGTTCACGGCCCACCGAGACGTCTACGTTCCTCCATAATTAACCGTGCCCTCATCCCCGCCTCGCTGTCGGTAGTAAAGCAAATTCTTCTCGTCTCCGGTCAATGGTTACGCTTTTGATTCTCGTTCCGGTCGTTTAACGTTCGCCTGTTTTCGTATTTCGACAGCGCTCGAGTACTTTGTTTAGCAGGGCTCGCTTGGTAAATTGGTTCATCGTCGAAGCAGAAACTCGATCCGAAGTCGGGCGCGCGGAAATCGGCCGATTTTTCATCGGGGCGTTCCGCTCGATTCGCGGCACGTAATTGCTCGATGCCGCGGGCTGTTGTCGTCGTCGTCGTCGTCGTTGCCCTCGCGGATAAGCGCTCAGACACGAGATCGCACTCGTTTCCGGGTCGGGGGAGATTGAGAATGTACCCGAGCCGGCACGCGGCGCGCGATCCCTTTCGCGCTTCTTCATTTTCCACCGCGGGGAACGCGATGCCTTCGTTTACTCCTCTAATGGCGTGTCCTACATCGTGTCGCCTCTTCACCGATGAAAAACGATAGGGCCAGTTTGTTTTGTCTCTTAGGGGAACGATGTTTGGTTCCTCCAGGCGGCTCCGATATTGTTTGGTCAGGATGATTGAATTTTCTGAGGCTTTTCGGAAACTCCATCTTTCACTCGGTCGACGTGAAACATGAGCAAAGAGAGAGGACGGTTAAGCTTTTGAGGATAGGCATGCTTTCCTAGGAATCCTTCCCTACGTAAGAAGTTTTGTACATAATGTTAGAAGTTTGTGCTACAAGTAATATTTACACATAGTCTTCTTTTGCATGATACACTGTCAGTCATAAATATAATTCAAGAATTAATACAGTAGCTCATATGATAATTAATGTAATATTTGATATCATGTTTCGTACCATGATTTGTATAATTGTTGATACAAGCTCGTATATATGTACTGTGTAATTCGATAAATGAATTAATCAGGAGTAATATCAAATGACTGAAAACTGATTTACTTTGCATAACAACTTCGGTATGAGCAGTAATGATATGAATGGATTAAAAGACAGACAGACAGACAGACAGACAGAATACTTTAAACCCTGAAGGTAGATTTCCCTAAATGCTAAGTACTAGTTGAAATTGAACGAGAATGCAAGGAAAGTTTAATTGTAGAGGCTTCTTTAACGAGGCCATGGGTAACAAAGAGGACGAAAAAGTTGTCGTCCCGCGATAACCGTATCCCTTAACAAGGTTCAATCGTGGAAAGAAAGCAGAAAATTCAAGGCGGATGCGTTTCACAGTCCGATTGTTCATCTAATAGCGGGACGGTTAGTTCGCGGGCTCCGTGAAAGGGACGGGAAGAGGAGGTAGCAAGTATGTGGAAGTAAGAATGGTAGGGGGACGTCGACAGTCAGGATGGAAGTCTTCGGTAACGCGGATGGAACTCGTTATCATCCTCATTCCCGTCGTCGAGATGCTTCTTATCTAGCCCGCTGGAAGCTGCTCTCCCCGTTTGTTCTGGTAATAGGTAGTCCGCCCCTCCCTCCCTATGTCTCTCCGACCTGCTACCGCGGAATACTACTTGCCCGTGTCCCAGTTGCACGCGGCTGTCTACTCTTCTCTATGTTTTTACACGCGACCCGTTTCAACCCGGGGCAAAACCTTTTCTCCGTAATTCCGTGGAACTCCGACGCGCTGCGGATCTCCCGTCCCGTTTTTTACCCTTTTAAATATACCGGAAATCTTCTACAACGCCGCATCATACCTTATGGCAATGAGATCCGCAATGAGGAACGCTGTATCAATGATACTTAATGAGCTTGTATGAAAGTTTGATTTAATTTCACGCGCTCGACGTGGCTAAGCCTTAGGAATAATATGAATATTTGTAGATAATGTTATTAGTATTAGATGTCTAATTACAGTATTATATAAATTGCATTAAAAATCGTAGTTGTTTTTGTATTTTAATTTCCAAGAAAAATGTCAAATTGCAATGCATATGTTCTGCTTATATTTAAATATGCATTTGGATAGCATTGGTCAGTGCATTAGTACTCTTGAATTAAAGTTCATTATACCCTGGAATAACTGTGTACTTCATACAGTAATTAATTAAGTGTTCACATAAACAATTTATTATAGTACCTCAGCTGCATCCATTATGCATAATGGATCAATAAGAACAATTTAAAATAGGTATTTACTGACTTTATTAAAAGTTTCATTTGATTAATATTGATGTATTCTTATATTTGAAGAATTAATCAAATTAATCGAATCAGTAAATATTCCAGTATTTCAGATACGCCTTATTGACCCTCCCTGTATGCCATTATATTTCTATGAACGGCGCACTTTGTGTCATGTGACGTATAAAATACGGATCCCACGATGCTCCTTATTCAAAAGCTTTCGTACGCCCCTATAATACTCACAAGACCTGCAGATCCATGGATATGAATCTCGTTCATCCCTGTTTTATGGCCTTTATGCGAAAGTAGGATTTCTTTAAGTTTCCTCTAATCGACACTGGCAAATATTTAATTATTGCACAAAATGCTTCGTGAACCGTTGATCGTTCGCCGATTCCGTAGCGTCGCGTCCCAGGAGTGATAGACGAGAGTAAGGGGATTAATTTAGCTTCAGGGTATCGGTGAAGACTCTCCTGTGGGTAACCGGTACTCCCTGATAGTTCACTTGCATAATTAATGGAATCGTGTATAAAACTAGTGATAAAGCGTCGCGACGACGTTGTTCGTTGAAGGCGTCGCAGTGTCCGACGGTCTGGCTTTAACTCAGCGTTTCGTCGTTTTCACGTTGCTTTATCGCTAATTCTACGCTTCACGTTGGAAATTTAAGAGGAGATTTAAACAACCACTGACCCAGTGCTCGTAAAAGCGACGGCATTCCATGGAATGAAAGATGCTCGTCAGGTCGTTGACTGATCGTTAAACCGTCGTGTAAAATGAGATAATTTGAGCACGTGTATCTCATGGTGAAACGTTCAATTGAACATATTAGATGTATTAATAACGTCTCGATGTATCAGTACGTGACTCGATGGCGAATTGGGTTAAAGAGGGTTAAAGAGACGTCGCGCGATTAGAATCAGGGCTTTTGTCCGCTTGCTAGCAAAGGGAAAGCTTGTTTGGCCGCGCGTCAAGCGACGTCGAAGGCTTCGCGAAATCCGCAATCTGCGAGGAGCGTTTAAATTTCATCCGCGTCGTTCGTTTGTACAGACGCAAGACAGGATCGAGTTCCTTTGATTACTCCTGGGAATTTCTGCAACCTCTCTACCTCACTCTCTCACTCTCTCTCTCTCTCTCTCTCTCTCTCTCTCTCTCTCTTTCTCTATTTTTAATTCATTACGCGCGGCACGTTGCGACGTTACGCGGAGTTACGAGCTCCTATTTGTAAGGAGATTGCGAAGCGCGAGTCAAAGAGGAAACGCGATACGCAGTGCCTTGCTTCCTCCGCTGTTCCTCATTCGTCCTTTTTAATGCCGTTTCCTCTCGCAAGGCTGTCGACATAGAAAATCAATCTTTTTGAAATGGCAAGGTTGCTAGTTGAATAGATAGGAGGTCGACGTCAGGATAAAGAAATTTGTAGGAGCCCATTTCGTGATTGTTCATTTTCATAAATCGCAGCAATTCGCAATTAGCCATAAGAAAAGCTGATTGTACATCTGATGATCGATGAAAAAAAATTTATTTGGAGGACAGGTGAAAAATATTTGGTATCCAACATAGATTTGGGAGTACGTGGATTCTGTAGATGAAAACGATGTCGTATTGACCAAATAGCCAGAAGGTCGAGATTAAGATACAGAATGTATGAGCGTATTCTGTCCACTCTCGAAAATGGCAACGAAAACTCGCGATTAGCCATAAGTCACGCGAGGAAACGTCAGCCACGATTATTCGTCCTTATCGCATCTTTGGGCGTGGGGCATCGTTGGTATCGCGTCACTTCCTCCCCCTTATCGGCCGGTTTCACCCTCGCGGGTCCGCGGTTTATCTCGCCGCGAGATCGGGCCGCGGCTCGCCCTCGGAATTGCTACGCTTTAAGTCTCGCGGCGCACTTAAGGCCGCCTTATCAGCGTCGCCGTACATTTCATTCATATTTCATATTGTGTCTCGGGCACGAGCGGGGCTCGCTCCAGTTCCCGGCGATCGTCGCCTCGCGTTGCAAAAAAATAAGGAATTGGACGATCTGTATCGCTTGCGCTGCATATCGCTTTTCCGCACGAACGAACAAGTTAGCGAGGAGAGATTATAAGAACATTTCCATGAACTCGATAATACAGTGTAGGAACGTACATTGCCACACAAAAATATCTAGGGATTTGCTTATTGTTAAATGATCCTTTATTATATTTAATTACGTTTTATTATCAAATCTATTTAAGTTTAGTGCGAATAGGTTACTATTTATTCTAGTCTGTCGCGTCTGAGTGAAATAATATTGATAGAATTAATGAAAAATTACTAATCAGAATGCTAAAATTTAGTATAGAGGACAGGAATAAGTAATTCGTCATTGGTGAGATGTTTATGACATATTGAAGAAATTAAGATTTCAGATAGTAAAAGCTGAAATAGGTAATACTGAATAAAATTGATTAATAAATTTCTTCTTTTAAATAAATGATATATTTTGATTCCTTTTAGTCAACATTCAGTTATTTGTCTAGACAAGTGCTGGAATTAAATATAAAATGTAAAATAAAAGGAAAATGACTTTTATCAGATTTAAAATAAATCCTGGAGGAGAAATAAACATCTGAATAAAATATAAATCATGTACAGTATTTTATTTCAACCATGGGAATGTCCATAAATCATTTTCGTGCAAAAATAATTACAGATTTTAAATATAATAATTGCACTATTAAAGACCATTTGTGCAGCGATCTAACACTTTTGTGTGCTAATGTATTTCTATCTTTACCGCGATCGCTGCGGAAAAATATATTCCCGGCGGTTACGTCCACAAACGAGAGATTGGGCTCGCCTGGTTGTAATACATGCTGAGATGCGAGCTTTGTTCAAGTTTGAACGAAGGAAATTTCTAAAGAGCTTCGCTGTCGTTAAACTTGTATAGGGTGTTGAGAAAATATATGAGTAGTAGGTACTGTTCCGCTCGAGTTATAAGAACCTGCTGCCTATTAGCCGCGTTCTTTTCCATATTTCTCGAGGGAAATTCCTTAGAAATATTGAAACTCAGGCCACGTTACCGAGTATCATTCAAACTGAGCCAAGTATACTCGGTGTTTGATTTTTTTATTTTAATCGGTCGTCTAATTAAGACCACCGTCCGTTTATTTGCATACCCTAATTAGATGAAACAATAAATTCAATGTTTCATTTAATTGATGCAATTTTTGTATGTTAAAAAAAATACAAAACGCGTACGTAAGAGAAATCAGAATATGAATACACATCGCAATGATTGTATTATTGAAATCAATGTGTGAAGTCTTATTTTAAACATTTCCCTTAATCGTTTAAGTTCGATTTCGAACGAAAGTGAAAGAAATCCGAAACGATGGAACACAGCAATTTCGTGTCGTCATTGTCTCGTCGATTCTACAGTCGACGAAATAGAGGCGGACAATCCTATTATCGGACAGTAACTGTCATGAATTGGATGTTTCGATCGAGCGAACTCTTGGAGTGGACCGCGTCCAATAAGACGACAACGGTTCGTTCCACTTTGTAGCCAGGCTTGGGAACGACTCGAAGGCTAACTGGCCGGGAATTCTCGCTTCAGGACCGTGTACCAGGCACGGTCCCACAGTTAACGTGAATGGCTTTGCCATCGCGATGAAATTTCAACGCAGGGAGCAAAGGGCGAAACACGAAGCGTTTGTCATTGACACTGGCTTATCGTCGAATGATTCGTCTGTGAGACGAGGGGGGAAAAAGGGTGGTCAAAGGGTTATGTATCCGTAACGAGGAAACGATCGAAGAGACAAACGAGACCAAAGCATAGAAATTTGGGTTGAGACACGTCAGAGAAACGGCTCGTTTGACGTTTTCCAAGGGGGTTGTACAATTCCAGCTCCGACACCTTATAACGGCAAAGTGGTTCGTTAGACGCGCTCTTCGTAAGACCCAATGGAAAACGTCGTGTCTTTCTCATTCCGCGTCCTACGTTCCTTCGACGAGCATCCGGGAAACGTTGCTGGAATAAAGATGTACAAGATCGCAGTCATTCTGTGCCGCAGCCGTTTCCCTTAATAAAGGTAAATCCGCTTTCGCGGTCCCCGACGCAAACTACAAATTGCTGCGTTCTACGCGATCGACCGTGCACCCACGTAATAATGCTCCTCTTGGATATCTGCGGGGAATTTGCTTGACTTCCGGTTAGAAACGTTCTCCTTCTCGCGATTCATAAATCTTGTAGACGTACCGTAGACTATAAACGAGTGAAATCGAAATTTGTTTATATTCCTTTCGTTCGGAGTAGGATTTTATTGAAATTTATTCATGATTTATCATAGGATTCGATACGCAACAACTTACTGTATGTGTCACATGATTTATTTATACGATTGCGATTTAGTAGGACGTTTCGATCGATGGAATGTTTGTCAGACCTCTCGATAAGTACAAGCGTACGTATTTTCGTTGGAATAACTGAAACGATTCACGGGTTTTAATTTTCCGCCACGACCGAATCGTTCGAACGGTTTTACGAGAGAATTCAAGGGATTAGGTCGCGAGATGGCATCGTTCCACGGAGACGCGTTACCCGTCGTGTCGCTACTTCCTCATTTCGCGGACAAGATGAGCCCCGGGATCCAATAAAGCGCGTACATCCATCCTTTGTGCTCCCGCGAGTTGGAAATCGCCTACAGTCTACAGTCTTTCAAATTCTCGGCTGGCTTAGTCTCAGCAAAACTACGGCTCTCGCCCCCTTGCCTCGTACGCCTCGCGACAGCTCTATCTCTGTCGCGTTTATTACCAAGGGTTGAATTTTTCAAGCTCGATTTATCCACGCTTTCATATCCGCTCCAACCTCGTCCTTCGCGTCTCGAGAGCTTCTTGCTCATCGATTTTCATATGTAATTTTTGATTTTGCATATTCTCATTATTTATCCTCCGGGAAACTACTCCTCATTGATAGAAGTGAGCTTTTGATCGGTGAAAAATAATTCTCTCTCTACTACTTAAGCGTTCGGTCATTGATCTTTCAACTCAAATACCAGAAATTGTATAATCTTGATTAGATAATAAATAAAATGGTTCGAATAAATGTAATCAATTTTTACAATTTCCGAGAAAATCTGTTTCGGCTACGTTGGATGCAGCGAGGTTTCGATTTAGGAAAACGAGAGACGCATTGGTGAAACGGAAAAGACAGTCGGCGTTTTCGATAGCGTGTAGATAAACGGTTTGCGCTTAACACGGAACACAATTTCGTGGTTGGTGACCTACGACGCACGGGAAGGAGAGAGAGGAAGAGAGAGAGACAGGGATGGGAGAACGAAATTGGTAGAAGGAGACATTTCCATTTGGCGAAGTGCAATCGACACGGAAAAGCGGCTCGCCGTGGCTCCTGCATTGCCGGATGAGTTTAGTCAGACCCGGGGGCCATCCAGAATTGATTTGTCTCGGGGAAAATACACGAACTGTCACAGGACCGTCATGTCCTGACGTGTGGTCACTCGCTCCTGTTCCTTTGACGACAGTTCTCCTTTTATGCTCCCTACTACTGTTTTTGACATTCAGTAATCGTCATAAGTTGCTCAAATTGCAAATTTTATACGACAGCATATGATTATAATTAAATAAATAATTATACAATTAATCATGAATTATTTCAATATACATCTATATTACATACACAAATGTAATGAATTTTTATTTAATAATATTTGCAATTCTTGAAAGAGGTCAATATTTTATATTGGAAATGGTCGATAATTGAAAGAATATCTCCACAATTCATTAGCTAAAATATTCGAGATGTTTCAGAAGTTTTTATTTGTTAAAATGAAAGATACAGGATGGGGAATTTCAATCGCAATTTCATTCAAACTGCATATGCAATTACTGTTAAAAGATCGATTCGTATAATAATAAGAATTCTTTTATATGTCTATTCATTTCTCATTAAAATTATCACGTAACAAATGTTCCTCTTTGTTTTACTTAAAGTACAGTTTGATGATTTATTATAAGATTTAGTCTTTCAATCGATATAATCTCTGATCGAACATTTGTCAGATTTTCTGATAGGATGGATAACTTCTGAAGTGTTCTAAAAGTTATGGAAAGGGGATTTATAAGCGGGATACGCGAAGCTTGCCGAAGAACAAGAAATTTATCGACACCTCTTTTCATATTTCTGGGAATTATTACAACGCTAGTAAATACGGCGATAAGCTTTATCGAAGCTTTCTCGGTGCCGTGAGTAGTCCGTCGAATTTACGCTCGCCGGCCCGCGGATTGTTCGTTACGTATTTCACGATAAATATTTATTTATAGAACATATCAACGGGCGTTTCGGGCTCGATAACAAAAAGCCTCTCGGAGCGCGTTATTTAGAAAATAACGCGCGCGGATTTTCGCCGTGGATTTATCCCCTTGTCCCCTTCTCGTTCAACCCCTTTTTTATCGAGCATCATTCGTCGTCGATTTAAGCGTTAGTTTGGATAAAACCTAATTACAGGATGTCCAATTTTATAGTGACACGTGTTTTTCAGTGTCTGATTCCTTTTAAGCAGAGTGCATTGGCATTCCAAAAGTATGAAAAATCGTAAAGTTACACAAAGCGATTAATCGGTTAGTTCAGTGTACATTGCAAGGAAAGAATCGTTTTCGACAAGAAAAAAATGGGACGAAATTAATAACGTCGACGATCGATCAACGCGGAAGAAAACTCGGCTCGTTAGCCCTGACGATGATGAAAGCCTCGTGACAAAAACGCGGGAAACGCGACTGGATGAACAATCGAGTCGCGTTTCCTGTTTCTGTAACCTTTCTCGAGCCGCTCTTTACACGTTGTAATTTCCCGTTGTTGAAGCGGTGTAATTCGAAAGCCAAATGGGAGACAGAAATTGAATCCCCGTCCTATTGTTTTTTTACTCGAACGGAGTATATCTTTTAACTCCAGTTTATCACACTTTAAAATATTTTTTTAATACGTATGAAAATGATAATCATGATCAATTATGATAAGGAAAAAGAGAAAGATATTATCCTTGAGTATGTAAAATAAATAAGTATTGTTCTTAAAAATTCGTGTATTGCAATTTTTTAATAAACTGTTATATTTGCATATTGTAATCCAGAATTTTTAGATTAAAATATTGATGGTAATACAATTAAAAACGTTATGCATTTTTATCGCAAGTAATTAAAATGCTGATTATTTTTATAATTGGAATATGCGTATTCAAAATTAATTTGACGATTTTTCAGAATTTTCTACGCTTGGTTTATGATTAATTGATGGTCTTGATTTAGCTTTTGTGTCCAATTACTCGGGCGATTCGTTAGGTCGATATTGCGTCGAGTTAGATTGTCAGTAAGGGGTAACGATTGAGGGAACAAAATGAAACGAAACAGGTGGAAACGCGTGACAGAAATGGAGAAATCAGTGATCGAGTCAACCGTTGCGCCCGGCGACGCGCCAGTGATGTAGGTCAACAATAAGGCAGGCGGTTTCGAGTAGGCGAGATTGGGATGCGCGCATCTCGAGAACTGTTGAGTCCCCATATCTAATATCTCGTGTACACCGAAATAGATGTTTAAGTAACACGGTGCATAGATAATATTTATTTATTTATTCCTTTTTTCATTCAATAATGGAGAGGAACATTAGTGGATTTTATGCATTTGTAAGGAAACGTAGATACTGTACAGAGATATGCAAAATACCAAAAGTTAATTGCACGATGCAATGGTTAAATGGTAAGAGGAATTTTTATCTGAAGCCCATTCTTTTAATTGATACCATGAATATATTATTTTGCATAAAGTGTCCAGTCTACCCATTAAAATACAGAAGTATTAAATGAAAAAGTACTGCCACTGGCAAAAAGTTTTTAATCAAATGTAACATGCAATAAAATAGCAGTAAATGAAGACATAGGGTTTGGACGTTGTAAATTTAAAATGCTACCGCATATGCGATAAAACGCAATGAAGTTACTGCTCTCCTGTTTTCATCTTTTAAGCATTTTTATCCAATATCATTTTATTGCGGTGATGAAGAAAGTTTTGCCATTTAGTACGAGTGGAAGCAAGAAAAATAAAAAATAACATGGACTACAATAATGTACTTTGAATAAATATTTATTTCGTTGCGATACATAGTTATTACTCATGTTTTTCTAAGTTTACATTTTTCACAATAAATCTTTTTTATAAAATTCGCCTCTGTTCGCTGTATGTATTGTATGCATTATATAATTTGCAATCTTGGGGCGTTGAGGAGAATTGGTTTCAACCAGGCAACCCTATCCCGCGTTCGCACGGAAACGCATTGCACGGCACGTGCTCGAATTACTCCCTTTCTTCAAGTTTCTCCATCTTCCGGAGAAAAATTGTTCCCCGGCAATTCTTCCTAGCCTCCGTTGGAATACGACGGAGAAGGCGATGGTAGGTGTGAATGAAATCCGATCGCGACGATGAATCGACTCTGTCTCTCCCTTCCTCTGCTTCAGTATACTCTCGACATGCATTATGCATGTAGTTCCGACGGAGCGTATGCAGGGCGTGCACTCGCACGCGCGAGCGTGTTCCTCTTTTCTGTCTCCTCGGATTAACCAGATTAGGATAGAGTTTAGGTTCTCTGGGTTGTCAAACTTTTGCATTAACGAAAAATATATTTCCTCTCGTGCTTTTTCTGCCTCTTTCAAACTTTGTCCTCTATGTGAAATATTAGATGGATAAATAAATTCCTAATCTAAAATATTCGAGATGTTTCAGAAGTTTTTATTTGTTAAAATGAAAGAGACAGGATGGGGAATTTCAATCGCAATTTCATTCAAACTGCATATGCAATTACTGTTAAAAGATCGATTCGTATAATAATAAGAATTCTTTTATATGTCTATTCATTTCTCATTAAAATTATCACGTAACAAATGTTCCTCTTTGTTTTACTTAAAGTACAGTTTGATGATTTATTATAAGATTTAGTCTTTCAATCGATATAATCTCTGATCGAACATTTGTCAGATTT
>NW_017170139.1:0-210 GCF_001652005.2 Ceratina calcarata | reverse complement strand
CACCTGCATGCTCTACGAGTCTACTAGAGACGTGGAGCACGATAGCTAGAAAAAATCCAGGAAGAAAGTACAGTCAAATACAGTAAGAAACATCCCAAACAAAATCTTGAGGATTTTCCTCCTCTTCCGCAACGACGTTCTGCGCCTGTACCAACGAATCCTACGATTCCTGCCTCTAAACCAGCGGTGAAGAAACCAAAAAATGTGGAA
>NW_017170138.1:0-210 GCF_001652005.2 Ceratina calcarata | reverse complement strand
TATGTGTTTGCAACAAATTAAAAAACAAACAAATTTTAAGTCAATACAGTGTCGGTAATATAGGAAATGACTTTGAAATGGTAAAAGTTTTTTTCGATTCGCTAAAAATCCTTTTTGCAATTATGATTTTTATCAAAAACGAACTTATTTTCAAAATTTCAGCCAATTCAGAGAACAGGGGTTTTCGGAAGTTCCGCCATAATTCTTATT
>NW_017170137.1:0-210 GCF_001652005.2 Ceratina calcarata | reverse complement strand
TGCTAATCCCTCATCGTTAGTTTCAAGAAATCTTCACTGCAGTCGACTTAGGGTTGCAGATTTTTTACTTGTATTAAATTTCTTTAAAATTCAATCTTCTCCTTTTCTTTCTTCTTTCTCTTTCTTTTCTTCAATTCAATATTCTTAAGAATTCAAATTCAATAATTCGAATTTCTTCTAATTACTCAAATAATTTTAATTCTTATAATA
>NW_017170136.1:0-210 GCF_001652005.2 Ceratina calcarata | reverse complement strand
GGAGTTATTGAAGAAAAACGAAATTTTTTGCCAAAAGTTTGCTGTTTCGACGGTGGAATGGTCGAATTTCGTCAGTGCCAATAAAACGCCAATTAATTCGTTACGCCACATATTTCGTTATTAGAATTACTGATTTTTTTTTGTATATTCATTTCTTCATTATAAATCCGTCACTTTGACTGGTTTGGTAGTTTTAGCGCCAAGATATGT
>NW_017170135.1:0-210 GCF_001652005.2 Ceratina calcarata | reverse complement strand
TCAACAGCTGTATAATTAATTCTCAAAAGGTGGGAGGCAAGCTTAATCAATTTATCTGTAGACAAAAACTTACTGCAGCTATTTGTTCAGTAATTATTTTCCTCACTTGGTTATTAACTATTTTCTGTCAAGAACGAGAGTTAAAATATGATAAATTGATCGTAACACAGAATTGATTGTGTAGGTGACTCACAAATGACTAGTTAGTTA
>NW_017170134.1:0-210 GCF_001652005.2 Ceratina calcarata | reverse complement strand
GTTCCACTTGGCTCACCTATTCCACTCCCCCTTATGGCAGGAGCGAGCTTCGCAATCCTATCGGACTACGCTATGAAACGCAGTCAAATTGTACGGAGTCCACTTGTCTCCTGGGAGCGTCTCTCGCGTTTCGGATACTAGGCCGGCTTAGCCGACCCGACACGTCAGCAACACGAGAGACGTATGATTCGAAGGCTGGTCTCGGATCCT
>NW_017170133.1:0-210 GCF_001652005.2 Ceratina calcarata | reverse complement strand
TTGTGCCTCTATTATGGCATCAAATAAATTGTTAAGATAATCAAAGTATGTCGTTTCTATTTGATCGTCAATATCTGGTTCTGAATTCGGTATTCGAGCTGTTCTACCAAAGACTAACTCATAAGGAGTGTATTTGGTACCTTCATGAACACTCGTATTATATGAAAACATTGCAAGGTCTATCCATGTATCCCAATCTTTGCCTTTTTC
>NW_017170132.1:0-210 GCF_001652005.2 Ceratina calcarata | reverse complement strand
GATTATTGATTGATAATCGTATTGCATTTATTAAGGGAAACGAATGAGCCGCAAGTGTACAATTGTGGATCGTCTGACTGGAATCCTATGAGTTTTTATACAGACTGTCCAAAATATATCAAATCAATTGAGAAGTATCCGTCATCAAAGATTGTCTGGTATCCATTCATGTTCTTAGTTGGGAATATTTACGTCTTTCTTGTACTTCAC
>NW_017170131.1:0-210 GCF_001652005.2 Ceratina calcarata | reverse complement strand
GTATATAACTTATTCTATTTCGGAGACATTTTATTGCAAATAATTATAAAACTTCAAATTCAATTGCAAATAATTATAAAACTTCAAATTGCACTCGACATTCTGTACCTTAAAACTACAAGAATGTTAGTAAGGAAATATAAAATTATTTAATAAAATTGTTATACAATTAGAAGATTCAGGAAATCGTATAGTTACGATAGAATAGTA
>NW_017170130.1:0-210 GCF_001652005.2 Ceratina calcarata | reverse complement strand
GAATCGACGTGTGCTAATTCGCTTGCGGATTTTCTCGTTACAGCCCTCAGCAATAATTGGAGGACGGGTTCGGAGCAGTGCGGCCACGCGCCTGGAACCAGCCTCCCTCATCTGACATATTTCTATTATTTTCTTATTTTCAAAATAATTTGGGCTTTTACGTTAGTTTTTTTTTTAATAAATTTGGTGTTTGATTTTTTGGGGAAATCG
>NW_017170129.1:0-1347 GCF_001652005.2 Ceratina calcarata | reverse complement strand
TGAATGCGATTACTTGAGGTCATTGGCACCGAGTTGCGGCACCGATTGGTCCTTGAACTTGACGTTGGCTGTGGTCCCCATCCGTGCGCTCTTCTTGACTGAACAGCAACGAAAATGCTTAGCTTTGATTCAGTCCAATCAAACTGATATTTATTACGAGGTACGATAGTTTAGGTTTTTCAGATTCTTCGATACTCAGTTGTTCCTAAAACTTTCCCAGCTTGAGTTGCTTAAGAGAAATGTGGCCAATCTCCCGAATGAGGAGGACATGAAGCTGATGAGCCATGTATGCGGTGCTTTTTATACGAATGCCTTCGAAACGGTAACAGTTCATGATAAGGATCGTTCCTCAAGTTTGCGAGGCCTCTATCCTATAGCAGCATTACAAAATCATTGCTGTGTACCGAATACCAGCCATCACTTCGACGCGGAATGCAGGCTCTATGTCAACACGACTCGTCCGATCTCTGCCGGCGAGGAATTGACTATGACATATACTAGTCTATTTTGGGACACCACGTTGCGAAGGCAATTTTTAAGCGTCACCAAACAGTTCTCCTGCATGTGCGGGAGGTGTAGCGATTCTACTGTAAGTCTGGAGTAATTAAGTATAAGAAAATTATGGAAGATGAAGTAAAGGACGAGTTTTATGTTCTTGAATCGTTTAGGAGTTTGGAACTAAATTAGGTGCTCTCTTGTGCGCATCCGATAAATGTTCTGGACAGTTATTGCCTCGCGATCCGCTTAATATTAAAAGTCCTTGGGTCTGTGATAAGTGTACCTTAACTATAAATCATCGGCAGGTATATTTGCAAAAAATTAAAATTTATTAATTAAAAAGAAAAATTGTTTACCATCAATAACTTCTTCTCAGTCGCAACACTACTTACAATTAGTTGTTTTCGTTTGTTTACTAGGTACATTCGATTTGTTCAGGTATAGCAGCCGTAACGGAAGAGCTTTTATATAAAACTCCACGACAAATTTTTAAGTTCATGCAAAGGGAATTAATGCATTTGGTTCCTCGGACTAATTATCTTCTCGCAGACGTAAAGTTTCGAATCATTTCCTATTTCGGCAGGAACGATGGAGTCACGTGGCAAGGTATAATAATGCATTTCAACAGATGCTTATTTATGTAAATGTNGTACTATACTTTGTAGTCTCGGGCTTTTTAATTTCCGTATTTTGGATGCTACGTATTCCCCAAATACGGAATACTCATTCTTTTGTCTATTTAGGACGCTTTGCATAGCGTTGAATGCCACCATTAGCCGTGGATCATCTTCCGTTTTTTTTTTTGCGCTTATTTGTCGATAAATTTTGTGACGAAAGTACATTTTGTAA
>NW_017170128.1:0-210 GCF_001652005.2 Ceratina calcarata | reverse complement strand
TCTCCCAGGCCAATAAGAATATTTCTAATTAGGTATTGATTCTGATAAAAGTAGACTAGTCCAATTATAAGGCAGTTTTATATCGCGCATGCGTATAATAGACAAAGGAGACTCGTTTTATCTTTGGATTTAATTTATATGATTTATGTACTTAATTAGATGAATTTGTAATCACCGACCTTATATTAGCTCAAGATTCTGTTCATCCGT
>NW_017170127.1:0-210 GCF_001652005.2 Ceratina calcarata | reverse complement strand
GGACACTTGGGACACTTGTCTTTGGGCCTCAAGTGTCCCAAGTGTGATACTCGTCTTAGGGTCTCAAGTGTCCCAATTGTCACACTCGTCTTAGGGCCTCAAGTGTCCCAATTGTCACACTCGTCTTAGGACCCCAAGTGTCCCAATTGGGACAGTACTTAAAGATGTAAGGGACAGCACCCTGCAGTTTTATGACAGTACTTATATTAG
>NW_017170126.1:0-210 GCF_001652005.2 Ceratina calcarata | reverse complement strand
CCCCCAGAATTACGCGTACGTTCGTATGAAAATTCATATTTATTTGAATTTTTTTAATTTATTAGAAAATTCTTATATTTTAAATGGATTTAGAATTGTTGTAAAAAAATTGACAGAGATAGAAATGTTCTGATCTCAGAAGAAATTATTTGAGAAATTTTTACAATTTTATCAGTCATTTATTTTTCTATTCTTCAACATGTCGAATAT
>NW_017170125.1:0-210 GCF_001652005.2 Ceratina calcarata | reverse complement strand
ACAGCGTCTCTTATACAACTAACTCGATAACATAATTCGCACTTAAAACTCGATACATAAAAACGTTCACTCGATTCGGCAAGAACAGTTCCGATCTGAGATACAAGGAAAACTCGCTAAGGTCACACGATGTCGTCGCGTTGAAGATCCAACTAAAAGTGCTTGGGCCCAAGCGGTTAAAAAAGAACGTTGGCCTGCGGGCCTTTGTTT
>NW_017170124.1:0-210 GCF_001652005.2 Ceratina calcarata | reverse complement strand
CACCATTGATCGTTCGAAGCTCGAAGGTTCGATTTCTCAATGCCAAGGATAAACAGTAATTTCGGAGGCAGGCACTGCGGTAGCAGGTTGTAAGGCACAATAATTCGAAAGATAATCGGTTACGGGCCCTTGCCCTTTCGTGGAATTTTCGGAGAATTTCAGACCGCCCCACAGTGGTCAGAAATCATAAAAAGACGAAGTAAATTCATA
>NW_017170123.1:0-210 GCF_001652005.2 Ceratina calcarata | reverse complement strand
TAATACTGTTGTGTCCGAGTATTATGGAAGAACTTTTGTAGTTTGTTAAACGAATATTAAATAAATATTTATTACACAAATGAGACGTTTGCACGTTGAGGTACAATTAGTAACTGACTAACGATGAAATTTATTAATTGATGAACAAGGGAATAGCATTAAGTCTTTCGGAACTGCGCTCGCATATTCCAACAAATACTAATAACTATT
>NW_017170122.1:0-210 GCF_001652005.2 Ceratina calcarata | reverse complement strand
TTCTTGTCCTGCACATATTTTCTTAAGGGTTGCACAGGATTACATACAGTTTTACCTTGAACACACAATTTTATTTAAACTTTATATAGTTTGAAGGGAGCTGGAGTATCCAACTTGAGGAAGAAGAACAGAGACTCCAAATGCTAACCGGAACCAGGAAACATAAGCAGCGCTGATAGACACGCGGTGTACAACATTTGAACATATCCC
>NW_017170121.1:0-210 GCF_001652005.2 Ceratina calcarata | reverse complement strand
TCGTCGTAGAACCCTCTTTCGTGTCCTGTTTAGTTTTCGCTTTCTCCTTTCCGTGTGCGAGGCCGTCGGCCGTGGTCGTGATCGATTTTGCCGGTGTCGAGATACCCCTCTTCAACGACGATCCATCGTCTATGATCCTTGCCAATTCGTCCGAGACGACTACCTCCATTCCTTCGTAACAGTTCAGGTTCGCCGACAAGATGAACTCGT
>NW_017170120.1:0-210 GCF_001652005.2 Ceratina calcarata | reverse complement strand
TCCTTCCTTTCTTTTTAATGTTGGTCACCGTGTTCCGTAAGATTTTGCACTTTCGTTTATACTCATCCAGGAACACTTCGAGACGTGCATCTTCAACCCAGATACCGTCGGTCTTGTCGGTGACTGACAGCTCTCCGTCAGATGCATCTCGATCGTCTGCCATCATGCTGTCCTCAGGTTTCCTGCTGATTCGTCAACATAAACGCTTTA
>NW_017170119.1:0-210 GCF_001652005.2 Ceratina calcarata | reverse complement strand
TTACTCATTGCGAGCGAGAGACAATTGTATATCTCTCACGTTTCAGTTTCCGATCCCAGATGATTGTTGTTATTTGTTCCCGGATTGGTATGCCTTCGCGAGGCTTCCATTTTTCACAGTTCCCATATTTATCCGACCGGCCCTTATTACGCATAATCTTCCCTAATCCTGACGTGTACCTGTGCGTGAAATCCCCTCTCCGGTCGGGGT
>NW_017170118.1:0-1346 GCF_001652005.2 Ceratina calcarata | reverse complement strand
GGTCAGGACGACTCTAGGGGGTTGTTCCCGGTCTCCGTGCTCGTACACGCGATTCTTTTCCCTTGCTCCCGCGGCCGCTGCGCCATACATTATAATGCCGGCTCGCGTGTACCCAGCCGAGGCGCCGGTGTTCACAGGGAATGCAAAAGTGAAGTTTTATGTCGCCCATAAACGATGTATCTACGTACACGCGTCCGTTCGTTTTCTAGGACAGTGGAAAAATGCCCGACGGCTGTGTTACCTGCGCGACGCCCGGATAGAAACACTTTTTACTTCTCCCAAAGCCGTGTAACACTCATCCCGTGCCGGAACACTGAAGTATAGTGTTTGCCTCTTCCGAGTGGGATAAGAGATCGAGACACGAAGCACTCCACCTTTGAAGAAAAATACGGTAGGTCCGACTCGAGCTGCCGTTCTGATTTGTACCACTACTTTTGATGCCCCGTTGAAAATAAATGGGGAGATCCTCGGATTTATGAAAGTGGAAATGAGAAATTAAGACGGCTCGCTTCTCGGTCGAAGATAGCTAGAATCTGGAATGGGATATCTCGCCTATTACCCGAAAAAGCAAGCTCCACGAGTTATCTCGTTAATTCTGCGAAATGGGTTTCAGAATTGGAGAGAAGAAAAAAGTGATTCGACACAATTTTTATACTTCTCGTTATATAAAATCTTTTCTCGTCAACAAAATAGCTGAATCCTGTTATAGTCCGCGCGGGGAAAAATGGTGAGGAGCTCGGGATAGCAGAGGAAGTGGAACCACTGTAGGAAAGTTTGTAAATTGCAGTAAACATAATCTTCCTGTTAGTTCCTCGTTAACTAGCCACTTTCAATTCCGCCAGTCCCGGCGACCCCATATTTGACGCCCCCGATAAAACATCTAGCTAGTTTGCTAAAGTAATTTCGCGTGGTCCCTGCGCCACGGCCGCCGCCGCCGCGGAGTTCCTCGTCTCATCGTCCAAGAAATACCGCGAAGGAATTCCCGACGAATTTCCCCGGGCGAAATGAAAAACCGGGACAGAGCCACTAACGCGACCAAGAGGACATGCATAAAATAGTGCGTCGTCGCGAAAACCGACCAACGAGTGGCTGCTGCGCCACGTCGAGTGGAACGCGCAATTTAAACGGCATTAAAGGAACGCGCGTCGCGATTCACCTGCGACTACTCAAATTGCCTCGCGTCCGCATTGTTTCCATAGGATTAGAAGAGATATAACAGAGAAAGGCGGGATCGGGACGAGATTATTAAAAATGAATAAAAATGAAATGCTGGAAACTTTGAGGAATCGACATTTTTACACCATTCTCAGCCTTTTTTAATTTGTTCCTTCGATGTAAAATTAATA
>NW_017170117.1:0-210 GCF_001652005.2 Ceratina calcarata | reverse complement strand
GAAAATATTCATTTGGTGATTCTTTCCCCAGTCATCCATGACTCATCGTGACGATCGGGTCATTTAATTTATTATTGTATATTCATTCTATTTTTATATCATGAACATCGATTGTTAATAATTGACGTTCACGTTATTATTTCGATATACGTGTGCATATAAATGCGTGTATTCACCTACAATGACTCACCTGTCGCTCCAAAATGTGAC
>NW_017170115.1:0-210 GCF_001652005.2 Ceratina calcarata | reverse complement strand
TGTTTCTATAAAATATCTCAGACGTTCAATGATCTCTCATTTAATTTATTCATTGTCACTAATTATACAGTTCCACGAAGTAATTAATTTTGTTCATGAAATACAAATCACAAGTTGTTCTAATAATTGTACATGGATTTATGTTTTGATCAGTTCAAAAATGCATGGATCAATATAAAAATATTATTCAATCTTTTAATTATCAAAACT
>NW_017170114.1:0-210 GCF_001652005.2 Ceratina calcarata | reverse complement strand
TCTTAATACAATGTATTTTTACCTGACTAAGCGGAGACAGTGCGAGCGTGGATTTTTTGATTTCTCTTTCTCGCCGTTTAGATTCTCCAACGACATACTACGAGGTCTCACTATTTCCGGCAACACCAAATCACCTTTGGAGACATCTTTCTTGTCTTCGTCAAAAAATGGAGCAGTGCACTCTTTAAAAATGAAATTAAAATAAAATGA
>NW_017170113.1:0-210 GCF_001652005.2 Ceratina calcarata | reverse complement strand
GAAACAATAAAGTGTAAGGCTTAATAAAATGTTAATTTCAGTAGAAAGCCATTACTGATAAACTATAATCGTATTCCCTTCTTCCCCCTCGTCCTTCGGCGTACTTCGTATACTGGATTCGCCGCATCCTTTTTTTTTCAGATTTTCGAAGATTGAAGAAATGAATCGGACGCCAGTTTTAAAATAAGAATGATATACCTCCGCGATACA
>NW_017170112.1:0-210 GCF_001652005.2 Ceratina calcarata | reverse complement strand
TGAAGTACCAATGACAACACTGAACTGGACTCAAATGTAAAAGGTATAAATATAAAAAGGTATAACAGTAGCACATTAATGTACGAAAACTGTCGGTACGTTTAGTGTTAAATGTGTGATAGTCTACAGTTTAATTTCGCAGCTAGTTAGGCTCGTCTACAGGGTGTCCCAGAACTAGTGTTAGGCCTTGAAATGGGGTGGAGCCATGGT
>NW_017170111.1:0-210 GCF_001652005.2 Ceratina calcarata | reverse complement strand
CCTTCCCTGGACAGAAGATCAGCTGTAGCCTACCTGCGAGCGGCAAAGACGCTGAGCCATTGACCGTGACCCATTGTGAGCAGGTGCACTTGCGAATGAATGAGCAAGTCTAATCTCTACAGTTTTTACATTTTCTTTTTAATTCAATATTCTCCGCGACTTGTTAATTCTTCATTTATCCTATCATCATCCATCAATTATCAACAATCT
>NW_017170110.1:0-210 GCF_001652005.2 Ceratina calcarata | reverse complement strand
GTATAAAAGTCTTGATCATGTAGTAAAATAAATTGATGACTGTACGTGTGAGAACAAGTAAGTAAGGGATGGCCAGGAATTATTGAAGGCAATGTCGTGTCTGGCACTTTGTTCTCATATAATCAAAAGTCCTTATGCCACTTTAGCATCATTCATATAATTATAAATTTAACTTTAACTTTATTAACGGGTAGAACCTTTTTTGCTACA
>NW_017170109.1:0-210 GCF_001652005.2 Ceratina calcarata | reverse complement strand
TGAATACATAGCCGCCCTTCCTTTTGTTCGATTCATATATTTTTCAATACACTCGCTAAGCGCGTCCCCAAAGTCCTCTCTCTCTTGCTGGGAGAGAATTCTCTCCGGGAAGTCTTCTGGTATTACGGCCAATTGAATCATCACTCATCAATTGGGTAACTCCTCCAGGTCGAAATTAGTACGTCTCTTCATCTTGCTTTCGTACGAGGC
>NW_017170108.1:0-210 GCF_001652005.2 Ceratina calcarata | reverse complement strand
TAACAATGAAGACGATATTACCCTGTACAGAAAATCGTTGAGAAATCCAGGCAGCAACTTCTTCTTTCAGAGCTAATCAACGGAGTGCGTTCACCTCGCTTAAAAAATCAAAACGATAAATCACTGAAATGGAAACGGAATTCATAACGCTCTACGCAACTAATAATGACGGAGATGATATTACCTTATTCAGGAAATTGCGGAGAAAAT
>NW_017170107.1:0-1347 GCF_001652005.2 Ceratina calcarata | reverse complement strand
TTTTTTTTTTCTCTCTCTCCTCTCCCGGGAGTCTCGAGACGCCCGTGCGAGATTCTAAACCGTGATACTAACTCGACTGTGTCAGCTTCTCGAATATCTAGTTATGACCGGTGTTCCTTTTAGAATTCGAAAGCTGTTGAAAATTCTGTAACGTAGATCGTAATTTCCTATTAGGAACAGTTGCTGTTGCAGATTTCTATTAATAGGAAAGGAACAGGAATTGAGGATTCGTTCTCGAGACAAAAGATCGTGAGATAGACGCCCACTGATCGATTAAATAATGGGAAGACTGTATCAGCCGGCAGCGGAGGGATAATTCCTATTCAGGCATCGTCTTCCACTTTCTAATCCCGTGTCGGAAAGGATCTTCTTTAAATAGAAAACATGAGGAGTCTCCTATAAATGACTAATCAAGTAGTCAGTCATAATTACGTCTCGCCCATCGTTCTCGCCTCGAGGGTACCGTTTCGCCTTGTCGATGTGCTTCGTCATATCGACCGAGTCAACAGATCTCCCTTTCATATCGAATGGGAGATGAAAGATCGATATAATTTGTGAACGAACGTCTCTAATTGGAACGACCCCGTGGTTTCGTCTACTTAAAATCAAAACCGTTTACCAATCAAATTCAGCTGGGATGAAAATTCCGAGATTTCTTCAGGCGGAGGGTTGAACGAGGACCAAGAACGTTGGTTCAAGGGGGCGTAGGTCGTTTGGAGGTGTTCGGTGGTCAAAAGATAGGAGCACCTGGACCTTTGATCTTTCGACAAACATGGCTGCTGCCGGTGTAATTTCGTCGTTAAGGGGGCGTGGCACGTGTGATACCATCGTGCGATCGTGATGGGGGTTGTGCGAACAAGAAACGCGAAACTCTTCGGGGATCCCGTGCACCCCTTGCCAGCCGAGGACGTGGTCCGTACGGGCGACGCAAGGGAAGAGAGGCCCGGAGCGGCCGTTGCGTAGGTGTTGGTACCTGCGCGCCGGGCGAGCATAATTATTTCTTAGCGGTGGCGCAGCCCATTGCTGCAATTAAAATGCCGAAGAAAAAAGAACGAGATGCGGTAATGAGAACGTTCGGGGGGGTGGGCGACCGCCGACCCCGGTCCCCATTAGATATTTCGATGTGTAGCCGCGGGAAAGTACACCGAAATCGTTACGAGAATCATTATGGTCGGCCCCTTTTTATCCGAGCCTCTGTCCCTCCGATGGCCGCAATGAAAATAATATCCCGACTCCTTCCGCCTCGCTCCCTGCGAATCGCTTGTGAAATATCCAAAGGAGTAATAAACGCCTTTCCCGTCGAACGGCTCCCAGCGTATTTTAAAATCCAGCCAAATCATTTGCGCT
>NW_017170106.1:0-210 GCF_001652005.2 Ceratina calcarata | reverse complement strand
TTCATCAAGATACATTAGTTACATAAGAAAACTAGAACAGTAATACTGTTTCAACGAAAAAAAAAAAGGGGAAAACTGTACTCACCAGTCGGTCGAATACTTCCTCCCGATTCCGATTCATTTTTTCTTCCTTCGTAAATGTTTTCACGTTGAGTTCAACGGCAACTGATGACTTACGTGGAATATCAGGGGTTTATATAGCAGTTATCC
>NW_017170105.1:0-210 GCF_001652005.2 Ceratina calcarata | reverse complement strand
TACTTTCGGTATCCCTACAAAGGTGACCGTGAGGTCCAAGAACCTTGAGTTATAATGAAACCCCTTATAAAATAAGTAAAGAACCAAGTATGGGTAGAAGGTCCTAATCCCGGAAAGGACCCGTACGTAATTTTGCCATCCGTAAGAAGGTGTTAGTAGGGTCCGGGGACCTCGACTTGGAGAAAACTTTTTGAGACAAAGATTCGTGAG
>NW_017170104.1:0-210 GCF_001652005.2 Ceratina calcarata | reverse complement strand
GTGGTTCTCTGTTTTTTGTACCTAATATAATCTTTTGTGCTCTTCAATTTAGTCAGTGGAGTGATCAACTGAATTCTGTCCTTTTAATTGACTTCTTGGGGAATACAAGTCTAACTTATTCATTTAAGTATCAGTGATAGATAACTAATAACTTCTAATTTCAATTCACAACAGTACACTTTAATCTTCGTTTCCCAAAGGACGTTTATG
>NW_017170103.1:0-210 GCF_001652005.2 Ceratina calcarata | reverse complement strand
ACACGTTCGCTTCTGCAGTCTTCACTTCAATAACCTCCGGGTAAAAATTTGTGTATGCACGTAAGATTACGTAAACAAAAAGAATTTTGAAAATTCTTGCTCACGATAGATCAGAGCTAAAATATTTATAACAGCTCTACATATGTATTACGTATAATTTCATACGAAGAAGTTATATGGACTATTTGAAGAAACTCAATGAACAATTTT
>NW_017170102.1:0-210 GCF_001652005.2 Ceratina calcarata | reverse complement strand
GGGGTCTCCGGGAGCAGAGGAGGCGCGATTATAATCGCTCCATACGGCAACGCTGTATGCGGTCCCGAACCACCCTTCCTGGTTTGGTGACTCGCGATGCTCCGTAGCGATCGTCTAGCATGGAGGGTCAGAGGGTCCTCCCTGCACCCTGGTTATCGAATGGGGGCCTCTACTTGTGGTGGGCTGCTACATACCCCCCAGTCGCAGCCT
>NW_017170101.1:0-210 GCF_001652005.2 Ceratina calcarata | reverse complement strand
TTCTCTCGCTCCTTTTTTAAACGTCACCGTGTGTACGTTGGTGGGACGCACTCGATTGTGAGTGTCGAGTGCCAGAAGCGACTGTAAATTCGAGCCTTCGCAGCTGGGCGGAAACTTCGACTACCCGACACCAGAGCGGTAAAACTCCCTGTGAATCGGCACCGAGGAGAGATTACTAAAGAGTGGCAACGCCTGTGTTAACGCGCGGCC
>NW_017170100.1:0-210 GCF_001652005.2 Ceratina calcarata | reverse complement strand
AATATTACGTCCCGATCTTCGTCGGTTGAGGAGGCGCCGTCCGTGTTCGTCCTTGACCTGGTCCTTAGTCGTTAACGTCTCCGACGTTCTGAATTTCTGTAATGTTGCAAATGCGAATTAATAAGTATTTCGTCGCACTTCAAGCTCGTGCGGATAGAGTTGCCACTTCTGGGCAGAACTCTGCGCAGTGGACTGTATTCTTGTCTCGAT
>NW_017170099.1:0-210 GCF_001652005.2 Ceratina calcarata | reverse complement strand
CTGCCAGTCCAGGCTCGAATTTTCAGTTCATCCCAACTGGAGTGGAAGGACGTTAACGAAGAGGCGAATTATCAGTCGCTATTTCCGTCGCTGGCACGCGGTAACGGTTAAGCCGCCAGTTTGAACCGTCCTCTTTTTGAATGCTGAGACCTTCGACCGAACTTTACGGCATCGAGTCCGATCGGCGTGGTCGCCTCATCCAGGTTACTT
>NW_017170098.1:0-210 GCF_001652005.2 Ceratina calcarata | reverse complement strand
GCCTTTCCAGGCACTCATCACGCACTTCGTTAGGTCCTTGCAGTAGAACTATTGACTTCCTTCAAGATTTTAACTCGTCTCTTAATTAGAAAATTGTAATAGTAGCTCTGAGAGAGATGCCTATCTTCGTTTTATGAGAATACCTTCACTGGAATCTCATAAAGTTTCTAATATCTTTTAGAATGTCGTGACGTCGACTAAATTTTTGGT
>NW_017170097.1:0-210 GCF_001652005.2 Ceratina calcarata | reverse complement strand
ACCATAGTCAAACTACTGTCACGCTCGTCCAGAACACTATATCTAATAAGCGCTTATGCGAATTACGATAATCGTAGTCTATTTACGCAGGAACTAAACCAACTATTCACTGATCTTAATCTGGCATCAGAAGACTCATTCTATATTTTAGCAGGGGATCTGAATGCAAGAAGCATCGCTTGGGGTGATCGCACAGATAATCCAAGAGGA
>NW_017170096.1:0-1347 GCF_001652005.2 Ceratina calcarata | reverse complement strand
GCAGTTTTCGATGAATTGTCAGATCTGAAGGGGCTTGATATACAATTTTCGATATTTTCGGTATTTATTTTCCCCGATTCTAACGAAAGAAGATTTATTATTAATGAAAAATGATTAGTGTGAACGTTTTGATGTCACTAATATAACCGAACGTCCTTTTCCTATTTCAATAAGAAAAAACTGTTAAACGAGTATCGAAAGTTTATTTGCAGCTTTATAGCGGCAATTTAACCGTCACCGCGTGGGTTATTTCGGTTTGGAATTTTCCACGGAAGACATTTTCATGGCGTTACGGTCAAGCGAACAATTCCAGTTTTCCATTTGCAGCAATTTTCTCGAGTAGCTACGTATCCGTTTCAAGCCCTGTGGGATAACGTTTAGAGAATTGCATTACCCGCGGCCCGTCCGTTCACGTGTGCCGCGCGCGGCTCGCACGTACCGTGTATCGCGAAATTTGTAAACAGCGTTACACTCGCCCGCCGCGCGGCGATTAGAGATAAATTTGTCAGTTAATTAATGCCCGGCTACAACAAAGCGAATAATTAAATTACCAGACATATTATGCGTCGCGTTCAACGTTCTGAAATGATCAAAGCGATATTCCGACCGTAAATGCCTCCCGAATAAACTCGGTAAATGATCGAAAATACTTTAGGCCCATTCGATTGTTTCCTACAATATAAAATTCTTCTGTTATACAAATTATTATAAATTTTACGTGTGTAATATTAATGTCAAAAATAAAATCAAGTGATGTACTAGTAACTAGATTTTTTCCTGAACAGTCTTTAATAGTTATTGACTGGCCATTGTTATCAAAAATATTAAATTGTTTATAGGGTTTGAGTCATACTGAAGAAATTCTCTGAGCCCTGATTAACGGCCCCATTGAAAGGCCAGTTTGCCTCTCATAATGCTTCTCGATTTCGGTTGGTAGAAAATTTTCAAGATCGGATCGTTTAATAGTCGGTCTAGCCTCCAGGCGCCCTAGGTGGCATCGATTTTCAAAGCGCACTTGAACCTCTTGAACCCCCCTCTCTCTCTCTTTCTCTCTCTCGTGGGCGATCGATCGAGCGGCTGCTCGTGACGAGGGAAAGGTGCGAGTTTAATGAGTGTTGATATTCGATTTAATACGAGAGCCGGTCTTCTTGATCGCCTTCGCTTTCGGCTGCCAACGAAACAGGTACTCGAGGTTTGATCCGATGAGAAGCACGTTATGGGATAAATAGAAGCTAAAATTGTTAATGGCCTCCTTTCTTAATGGGGTGGTGATTTCCTCAACGTACGTCGGAAAATTTTTCATATCCTCTGCCGTGTCTCTTTCCATTTATTCTTTCTAGAACGAGT
>NW_017170095.1:0-210 GCF_001652005.2 Ceratina calcarata | reverse complement strand
AAGTGAACAGTGTTTGGGGAAAGTAAAAATGCCCCTTCTCTTCTCTCTCTCTTTTTTAGGGAAAGAAGGCCGGTTTACCAGTTGCAGATCCCGACCGTCTGCCCGTTTTGTTTGTTTGTTCTATTCGTTTGTTTTAGGTATTTCGTTACTTGTGTTTTTTTTTTTGACAGGGTTTTTGATGCATTTGCGGGTGGCTGACCATACGTCATA
>NW_017170094.1:0-210 GCF_001652005.2 Ceratina calcarata | reverse complement strand
TGCCATGTTGCACAGCTTTATGTCTTCCCTGTTGGGGTAAACGCTTACCGATCCGGAAATCATGCTGGTTAAGGACGGCTCGACCGATGGGTCGGAAGTCCTGGCGCGGGAATGCGGCGAGTGGCATCCTATGTACCGGGTGATCGACCCGGTTAACGGCGGCGCCTCTCTTTCGCGCAACTCTGGGCTGACGACGGCGCGCGGTGTCTA
>NW_017170093.1:0-210 GCF_001652005.2 Ceratina calcarata | reverse complement strand
CTTGAATGTTGGGGCCTGGGCCTATAGCCCCAGTTAGCACCCTTTAAACCGCCTCTGATTTTCACTTGAGGTCTGTTAGTCAAAATCAAATCTGGAATTGCACAGAATTTTTTAAATGAATACAAGAGTTGATTAATTTTCACTTGAAATCTGTTACTCAAAATCAAATTTGGAGTTGCACAAAATGTTTTAGAAAATCAATGTAAAAGT
>NW_017170092.1:0-210 GCF_001652005.2 Ceratina calcarata | reverse complement strand
AATGTTTTGCAACTCATGGAATACCGGAGATAATAGTGAGTGATAATATGCCTTTGGCATCATATAAATTTAAAAACTTTGCTGAGTTATGGGGAATTAAATTAATAACGTCTAGTCCACATTATCCTAAAAGTAATGGACAAGCAGAAAGTGGGGTGAAAATAGCAAAAGCGTATCTCAGAAAAGAAGTTGATTTAGATACGGCGTTAT
>NW_017170091.1:0-210 GCF_001652005.2 Ceratina calcarata | reverse complement strand
TCGTGTTAAGAGTAATTGCAAAATATACACATTATACTTACTGTTGTCAGTGTTTATAATATTCGATATAGTTCGCCACAATTGCACGTGCGGCTCCAAAAATTGTAACTGAGCAGCGAATTTGTAAGAATTGGCTTGCCCAGCCGCCTGGCCGCTTTTCGTTCTCGTCTTACTCCTCCTGTACGTGTCTTTTAAGTTCCGCTACTTGCT
>NW_017170090.1:0-210 GCF_001652005.2 Ceratina calcarata | reverse complement strand
GGCTGTAAGCAGATCGAAAACAACAATAATTAAATTCTATTTCACTTTATTACTCGAAAATTTTCTTGACGTAATATCAAGTTGGAGATTCAACCTTATATCACAGATTTCCGTAGGACAGCGACACTTACGTGACATTAAAGTGAAATTACTCTTTAGCTATTAGGTTTAGGACTAATAATGGTCAATACTTTTTTTACTTACAATTCG
>NW_017170089.1:0-210 GCF_001652005.2 Ceratina calcarata | reverse complement strand
TTAGTTGCTGCATACTTGACAATTGTAATTCATACGCAAGTATATCAATATACATTTTGTTAAGAATAAAATACAATGACGAAAGAAAAATGTACCTAAACCAGGACTGAAACACCAATAACTGATGAATTTACCTTCTTTCTTTAAAATTGTTATTTTCTTTTCCCAAACATCATTCTTCTTAGTTTTTTCAGTTCCTCTACTTGGATA
>NW_017170088.1:0-210 GCF_001652005.2 Ceratina calcarata | reverse complement strand
TGTGTTTGTTTCGTGATGTGTACTTGATGGTCCTCCCTCCTCTAAGACTAACCTGCTTCTGGTTAGTTTAACTTCTTTTCCTCCCATGTTTAAATATCCTTCCTTTTTTTATATTACTTTTTTTCTGTTTCTTTATATTATAGCTTTTATCTACCTTTTTTTTAGGAATAAGGCTCTTTTGTGTGGATCTCCGACAATTTCCAACTCATT
>NW_017170087.1:0-210 GCF_001652005.2 Ceratina calcarata | reverse complement strand
ATCAATCCAATTGTTCGCTTCTCGTCAGCTGTGTTTGCGATTCTTGATAACATCGCCTGACAGCATAATCGATTGAAGAAAAACTAGCCAATATAGTATTCGTGCTAGGTACCTGTTTGACGTGAATTTTTTCTATTGTATTATTAGTTTCGCACGTACTGTCATTTTGCATTATGCAAATTATGACTTATGCATAAAAACGTCAAGCGC
>NW_017170086.1:0-210 GCF_001652005.2 Ceratina calcarata | reverse complement strand
GATTTGATAGTGATGGATTTACAGGTGATCGCTGTAAGTTATGGGACGGAGTGTGCGTTAATGCATATTCGTCCATAGGACCTAATAAGTTCGATCTTTTTGATTTTGTAATGGCTGCATTTTTATCAGATTCATCGTCACCGGTAGTGATGGAGTGACTACTCTGGTCTTCTCGTGGATTTTTCATATGAAATGAAGATAGATCAAGGG
>NW_017170085.1:0-1348 GCF_001652005.2 Ceratina calcarata | reverse complement strand
GTGGGGGATGTGGTGCTGGTTGGAATTATACGGTCGGTAACGTCGGTAAACGTCTTACGAGGATAATGCGTGTTTCCTAACCACAACCCGTCAACGTTCTCGGTAATGTAGGGTTCTTTACTTGACGGTAAGAACTATTGCGTTCCACGTCCACACGTGCTCAATTTATTAAACTGCTATTTACATGATATGTACAACGCGGCAACGGCCAAATAACTACTCTACGCGATAATAAATGAATTAGAATTAATCGTAGCTCGGATTAGGCTACGACTAGGCCAAAGATTGCCGATTCGGCATCGTGCCGTAACCGATTCTCTAAGTCTCGTTAGACTAAAGACTCGATCGTCCAACGGTCGGAATATTCAACGAAATAGGAAATGACTTGACAATTCCATTTACAGAGATGCTCTCGCTATATATTTTAACGCGTAGAAACCACGTTCTCTACTCGGAGGATTGCACGAGGAGAAGTCCGAATAGCACGAAGTTCAAACACGTTGTGTCTTGTTCGAAACCGTTAACGGATGTTCCATCCGGAAGGGGTAACTAGAGATGCGAACTCTCTCGAATCTACGTTTCGCTAGTGGCGCCAAGCGGCCGCAAAACCATCTGAACGTGCGATCCAAATGGAAAAAAGGCTCCCACAACGTTACGGAAGGAACAATCGTGGTCCTAAGAAAAGACCACCTTCCACCATTTTATGGCACCTCGCACGAATTCAACAGATCCATCCTGGATCAGATGGCATCGTACGGGCCGTCACCGTTCGGATGAGCACTGGTGTCTACAAGCACAACGTAAGCCAATTAACACCACTTCCAGTAGAACACGAATGTTTATCAAATCATTGATAAACCCACCCTCCAGGTAATAACTGTCAGATGTTACATCACAACATCTTGAGCGACAAGTCACTCAACGGGGGGAACAGAAGACAGGAAGAACAGAATTCCGAATGTCTCCGAACAACAGAATTTACAACCGGTCGGTATTAAAAAAGGGTCAACTCGTTCTCAAATGGCCTTTTCCAGTCATGAAAAAAAAAACAGAGTTGTTTTGAAGGACAAAGGCACTTTAAACCGCGATCCAGAGGACAGATTAGATCTTATTATGAATGCTCTGAAATTAAAGCACCTTGATGAATCATCGAAACATCTAGTAAAGGAAGTCGTAGGAATGTATGCCGACCGTTTTTTCATCCCCGGAGATCCCTTAGGAAAAACCAACGCAATCCAGCACACAATACCCGTCACCGACGGCAATCCCGTGTTCGTGAGACAGTACCCGTTTACGGTTGATCAGGAAAAAGAAATGCAAACGCAATTACAGAATTTGTTAAAATTGG
>NW_017170084.1:0-210 GCF_001652005.2 Ceratina calcarata | reverse complement strand
GCGGTCGCCTCTCGGCCATCGGGCCGCGTGGCCGCTCCGGTGGTGGTGTTGGTCGCGGTGGTGGCGGCGGTGCGGCGAGCTCGGCTCGGGGAGGCCGGGCTGCCGGCACCGTCACCTTGGTTTTTTCGGTCCTTCGCTGCGTGGGATCCATGACTGGAAATTAAGGGGCCAGAGTGGTTAGTGCCCGGTATATGAGGCTTCGCATTTAGG
>NW_017170083.1:0-210 GCF_001652005.2 Ceratina calcarata | reverse complement strand
CATTTTTATGAACTATCATGCAATTTTTCGAGAATCGTACGTGATAGTACAATTCTGTTTCCAGATTCGTGTTCAGCACGAGAATCTCTATAAGAATCACGTGATGAATATTGCAAAATTATTTTTGTGTTGGTTAGTGTTATTGGTATGTGAAAAATATGACATTGAGAACTTGAGTTGTTACGTAAGTTATCACTAATTTCGTTGCTG
>NW_017170082.1:0-210 GCF_001652005.2 Ceratina calcarata | reverse complement strand
TTCTATCTTGTACTTGAAAAAAATTAAGTGTAATTCAAGAAAAGAGTAGAAGGGAAAAATAAGTAGAAAGTAAAATTACTGATTTTCATTTCTACTCTTTTTCAATTACATTTCATTTCTTTCATTTCTACTTCTACTTTTACATTTTTCAATTACATTGTTTGCTCTAAGCGACACAATTTCATTGTCTGCTGTAAGCGACACAAATTT
>NW_017170081.1:0-210 GCF_001652005.2 Ceratina calcarata | reverse complement strand
GTCAAAATTAAAAAAAAAATTAATTTATACTTATTTCACGCGACAAAATCATGTCGTGTGATGAAATGATTGATAGAAGAAATCATGAAATTTATCAAAATATGTATGTGCCCATAATTATGGAAGTGATCTAAGTCAAAATTTAAATTAAAAAAAAAATGAATTTATCATTTATTTCACGCGACAAAATCATGTGTGAAATAAGTGATA
>NW_017170080.1:0-210 GCF_001652005.2 Ceratina calcarata | reverse complement strand
TATTTAAGTTCCTATCGCAATTTTAGTAATCCAAAAATTTCGGAACGGGATGGTGGAGAATTTTTAAAATAATTATACGAGATGGCAACCACATTTTTCGGAGCAAAATCGGGGATAAAAAAGAAGATGGGAATTACAGCGAAAAATAACAAAATTGTCCAATTAGATTATCTCATAAATTACTTAATATAAGAAAGAAAGAAAGCAATT
>NW_017170079.1:0-210 GCF_001652005.2 Ceratina calcarata | reverse complement strand
GATAGCCCTCCCGGTCAGAAGCTCCTCGACGAAGTCGGAAGTATTCTGCAAAGGGAACTGACTATAGTTTGGAGGTCAGTTGAAGGCCGGCCTTACAACCCAGGCTTCCTCACGCAGAGTGGCTAGCTGCGTGAGCATCTTGCAGAAGATGAACACAGGCTCTGTTTCGGCGCACCGAACCAGTGCAACGTCCGGTCCTCCTCATTTGTT
>NW_017170078.1:0-210 GCF_001652005.2 Ceratina calcarata | reverse complement strand
TTAGGAACTTCGTTAATAAATGACAAATATAGAAATGTGACAATATTATGTCGAAAATAATTTTCATAATTATTTTTAACATTAATTATTAAAATTATTTTTAGTATTATGGACATTTATTTTTGAAAGTTAAATGTTAAAATAGCTTTCATAAAATATTTTCAATGTGAACTACAGATCTTATTCTCAAAGTTACATCTGTATTTTCGA
>NW_017170077.1:0-210 GCF_001652005.2 Ceratina calcarata | reverse complement strand
ACAAAATTACCTTGTGATGAAGCAACACTATTGTACAGGGGCACCTGACACAAACATGGCTCGTTTTCGCTATCCCGCGAACTCGGTGGCTGATTTTTCATGTACGTCCTCTCGATAGACCCCTGGAGACAACCGTCTGGTGGAATGTCCTGGATATACGAATAGACACGGTATATACTTTACCTGGCAGGAATGCACTTCACAGATCGA
>NW_017170076.1:0-210 GCF_001652005.2 Ceratina calcarata | reverse complement strand
ACAAGTGAAAAGTGTCGAACGTTTCTTAAGGAAAGTGACAAAATACGTTCGGAAGATAATATTCTACTGTGAGTAGAAAAGAAAGTCGTTTCTTTAATCTAACGAGGAATTAAGTATACAATTTTTGTAGGATTCCTCTGTTTAATTAAATGAATGTAAATCGCTATGAAAATAAATCGTTTATGATCTATTGGACAAAATTATTCGCTG
>NW_017170075.1:0-210 GCF_001652005.2 Ceratina calcarata | reverse complement strand
TTTCACTCCCGATTCTTTTAGCAGCTGTTTGTACATCATATCCAATTGCATAGAGATGATCTGTCTAGTTGTAGTACTTTTTCGTTTCACATTAGTCGTAGCTGAGTTATTTTCCTTGTCCTCGTCGTCTACTGGAAAAGCTCGCTTGGCTCTCACTTGCTCGTGGTCCATCATCCTGGCCAGGAGGGAAACCACATTCCCAGACTGGGT
>NW_017170074.1:0-1348 GCF_001652005.2 Ceratina calcarata | reverse complement strand
AGGAATTAAGAAAAGTTGAGAGATTCGAGGGTATGGTGCAAGTTTTTTCTTTTCATTGGAGTTTGTAACTTACGTTGCTGCAGCTTCGATTGCAAACCAGCTCTAAACGCTGAGCTTCCCAGCTCGCTCACGTTATACAATTGTTTCTTTTTGTTCTTCAATTTTAATATCTTCTTTCACTTTTAACTCGAATGAATTAATTTTTTTTTTCGTTCGATCGATGCAATCTTCCTGGATCAAGTATCGCAACTGCACGTAGTTCTTATGAGAACTTATTAAAATTATGTTTTCTCGACTGTCGCAAGCGAGCTTCGATGAAATCTTTGTCTTCCTATTCTAGGGTCCACTAATACCAGCGGCGTTCACTAATGGCTACCATTGAGCCTTGTTAAGACCTAATAACAGGTACGTAGTCACGCTCTCTGACATTAGCTTTAAAATCATCCTCTATAATAACTATCTCACGCTCCATGATGTTTGGCATTAGCCAGATCTTTTAATTGAAAAGCAAAAGATCTATATCCTATATTAAAACATTTCTAGTATCAAATTCTTGAAAAACATAATTACTCCTACGCAGTACGTATTTATAGACAGTTATCATATTCTCATCAGTCAGTAGTGTTATCTTTTTACTTCGCGAATCATTTTGTTGTCGGGATTTATCGTTAACGAATCACGGTTTTCTCTTTTTATCAGGATGGACGAAAGGGCAGAACGCAGCACGGTCGACTGACGGTACAATGAGCGATGTGAATGCCTTGGCAAGACCAACCAGGATCTCTGGACGCTGGAATGGGGACGCTTATTTAACATCACACGAGCAATATACGGGGGAGAATCGCGATTTAGAAGGATAACGGTTTCCAACTAGCGAGGAGGCTTCGAGCTCTAGCGAAAGCGCGGTCGGTCGAACAAAAACCAGAAGAGTAAAATAAATAACTGACCGCGATTTTCTAGCGGGGAACAAAATAGCAAAAGAACACCAAATGCATTTGGAAAATAAAGATAGAAGCAAACTTTTAAGTTAGAAGGGACGAACGAAGAGGAGGTGGGTGGGAGCGGGGGTGGCTAAAGGGGAACAGTAATGCGAGAGGAAGAATTGTAGAAAAAATTGTAAATCGCGATACACGTCCAAATAGTTTGCGAGAGGCGCGAGAATAGAAGATGCATAAGCTGAAAGTAAGAAAAACGCGAAAAGGGCAGAAGCTGCGTGAAAAGTTAGGCGTGACCGAAACTGCGTATTTAATGCCCGTTCTCCGACATTAATAAAGAATAATATAATAATAATAATGAATTAAATTAATAATTATTAATTGCTAAATAATTAAGCGACTAAGTTTAGAAT
>NW_017170073.1:0-210 GCF_001652005.2 Ceratina calcarata | reverse complement strand
TGCATAAGACATCATCTATTTCTAATGTGACAATAAAAATAAAATAATATTATTTTCACTTTCTCAATACGAAAAGTTATTAATATATATACGAATTTTGTTTAATTAAAAAATTATATTTATGTTCACAGAATCAATTTCTAACAATAATCTTTTTGCCAACACCTGTAGACTTCCCCAATTTGGAAGAACGTCTACTACCCTCTCTAA
>NW_017170072.1:0-210 GCF_001652005.2 Ceratina calcarata | reverse complement strand
TCTTGAGTTCGGTTATTAACTTTTCAAGAGAGACTGCAGAAGCAAATATGAGTGGTGGCTTATTGCGTTTAATATTACCCTGTACGGAAGTATCTGTAGTGGGCCGCGAAGGCATGTCATTGAGGGGCGTACCTGCGCCACTGGGCCCTGCCGTTGAGCTGGAAGTTTTCGGCGCCAATGGGGCCATGCTCAGTTCCCCCCGAGCGCACG
>NW_017170071.1:0-210 GCF_001652005.2 Ceratina calcarata | reverse complement strand
ATCATTTCAAGTAATGTTCGAAACCAAAGGCGAAAACAATGATAGCGTAAGAAGGACCATCTGTACGCTGGCTTGCTGCGCCCAGGCTCAAGGGACGGTATGTAAACGTTTCCATATTTCTTATACGTGTGAAATAAAATTTAACATTTCACATTCCATTTTTATTTTTTATAAGTAGATGTCTAGTACAAACATCGACACAGCTACCTT
>NW_017170070.1:0-210 GCF_001652005.2 Ceratina calcarata | reverse complement strand
GAATAACAGAGGTAATACGATGACTAATGATTGAATAATTAATTAAAATACTGTCAGATGAGTTAAAGAACTAAAAAAAGTAAAAATCCTTTGAGTAGTTTTAAAACCTTTGAACCTAATAATTTTGAACAGCAAGGCATTTTGTGAGAAGAGTGGAACAAAGCTGTATTACATAATATTACATATAATTTACATTCAATCTTGCTCCCT
>NW_017170069.1:0-210 GCF_001652005.2 Ceratina calcarata | reverse complement strand
CGAGGCGCTACAAACTTTGCTTCAACTCGCCCCACTTAGGTTTGCCCCCCCAGCAACCTACTATTCCCGGTGCACTTCTCCTGGTTTAAATTGACGCATTCGAGGTGGTCTGTGCTAGGATGCACGAGACCTTTCTTTCTCCGCCTTGTTTTTCTTTACGAACGGTGAGGGATCTATTGCAAGGCGTACTGATCATCATGTGACAGGTTG
>NW_017170068.1:0-210 GCF_001652005.2 Ceratina calcarata | reverse complement strand
GTAGCTCGGCGCGATCGAGTAGCTCGAGCATTTCGATGTATCGAGTCATCGCCCGTACTCGCTCGGTCTTTTGACAGCACGACTCGAAATCGGTTTTTCGGGTACTCGCACATCTCTAGTATTCAGTTTGTAATCGGTATGAAAACGGTGATTGCTAACGTAAGCTATTACATAAATTCACTCTTGTTCCAGATATTTTATTTTTTATAT
>NW_017170067.1:0-210 GCF_001652005.2 Ceratina calcarata | reverse complement strand
GAGGCAACTTCAATGGGAGTCGCACAATGTATCTACCAGATTTGTCACGAGAATGAGTGGCACGAAAGTGCATCTCGCACTCCAGTTCCTCTGGAGTTAGTGACACTGGTGATCCAAAAATTTCTTCTTGAGTCCAAAATCTGGTCAGCAATTCATCCAATGAGGAGTCTCTGTCGACTGACACATGACATGAAGAAACTGATGTTGTTG
>NW_017170066.1:0-210 GCF_001652005.2 Ceratina calcarata | reverse complement strand
TGTCTTTAGCATCTTGCGTGTGACTGACCTCTTGTAGCACCCTGTCTTCATTGGCCACCTGATACCTTAGGACTTTCTCCCAGTCCATTCGGGAGGAGTTGTAAATTCTGGTGTTGACCCTCACCTCTTTTCTTGTATTGTCTATTCTATGTGGAAGTTTTATTTCAACTAAAAGAATCTGATGATCAGAGCCCAAATTCAGACCCGAGT
>NW_017170065.1:0-210 GCF_001652005.2 Ceratina calcarata | reverse complement strand
AAACGATGTATTATTTATTTCACTCGTAATCGGCAGGAAATAATTCTTATAATTCGTGGACTGTATGTAGCCGAGAGGAATTCTCCGGTTTTTTACTCTCTAGTATCAATTTGAATCAAATGAGACGAGGACGACAGTAACTTCTGATTTATCACTGTATCCATGCACTGATCAGCTGTAACCAGATGTTGTCTGCACTGCACGTACAGT
>NW_017170064.1:0-210 GCF_001652005.2 Ceratina calcarata | reverse complement strand
GTTTGCCACAGTAACCGCACATTTTGACCTCCGTCACCCTGCTCGAGGGACCTGCTCCCCGCGCATCCGAGAGAGTATGTGGCGTGCTTATGTTGCTCCTCACTCGGCAGTCGCGTGCCTCATGTCCCTCCTTTTGGCAGAGTTGGCATCTGGTCCTGTCCACACGCCCCTCGGAGCTGAATCGGATCTTGTCCCGCTCCATTTGCTTGT
>NW_017170063.1:0-1349 GCF_001652005.2 Ceratina calcarata | reverse complement strand
TAATTTCCAGGGGCAACCAACAATTGTGCGCCCTGCAAGCAGTCCAACAGTTTAGTATGCGTTTGGCGGAACTTCAGTGCGCGCTGCGAAGGGATAAGGACACCCTTGCAGTTTTGGACGTGGCCCTGCAAGCGGGAGCCACCTCGGAGGTCGCTTCGTCTGTTCGTCACGTCGCCAGGCTGTTGTCCGAGAAACAAGACATCAATTGCCAGGTACGTTTGTTCAAATTCCAATCGGACGATCAAAATCCTATCGCGTGAAGTTCGAACGCGTTTCAATCGTTTTACGCGTTGTAACCGAGCGAGTCGAGTAACCGTGGAAAATGATTGGCCTATAAAATTTTTCAGTACCACGGTAGAGTGTCGAAAGCGATTCGATAAAATAGGAAATGTACTGTTTCACTTCACGAGCACTTCTTGCGTCTCTGTCAGTTGGTAAAATTCACGTGACACGTGCAAACATTAAAAAGTAACGCACATTATTATATTCGAAGTGGATCTCAATTTAGATTTTATTTTTTCAATGAGAAATCGTAAATCTTCGAAATTGCACTAATTCTTCGCAATGTAACGCGTATCGATCAATCTTGCTCTCGAGTAGAAAATTGCTTTTGACCATGCCGCGATCGAATCGAATATTACTCGATTCCATTACATTGTACGTGTGCGTTACGTGTAATGATTAGAGTCACTGGATAAGAAGGGATCATCGAGGGCCGAAAGGGCCTAAGTGCGCGTTCAGCGTTTTGCATCGCGTCTTCGCTTGGATAATGGCTATCCTCGGTCCTTCCATCACGCCTTTTCTTCTTTACCTCGCCGCTATTACCGTTTCCACGGATCTTACAACTTCGTCTTTTCTTTTTATGAATGATATATGCAATTGCTTTGAATATTCCGCGTGTACAAAAATTTTATATAATAGACTTCAACCATTTTTAATATTACATTATTAGATTAATATTAGACTAAAAATCTAGCAGGTTGGAAAGAAGTATACGTTTTTGTTGAGTATAAATTAGAAAGCAGCATTCTGTCTCTAAAATTTTATCCATTAACAACTATTGAGAATCGAGATCGTTGCTAAATCGTTTAGCCAATATTCCCACGGCATCCTTGATTTTCAATCGGTTAGATAGCTGGCAGCAATTATTCAACGTCTTTGGATGGGGTAACGGTTCCCGTGGGTATCGCTTGTGTGCATAAAACCATTTCCCCGCTTAGATTGCCTGAACGGAGGAACTCTTGGGGATATGGCTCTCCTAAGGAAGGCGAGATTATAAGGCGAATCATGTTTATTGGTTCGTCTTCTACCTCGCGAAAAACCTTTCCTTCAGCTCTCTCTATCTCTCT
>NW_017170061.1:0-210 GCF_001652005.2 Ceratina calcarata | reverse complement strand
GATTTATCGTCATATAACTTGCATTATTTTAATGCATTATTGGAAGAATGTATTTAATGTATTGACTGAAGAATATTTATAGATATCAAAGAACGTTGTACTAAAATTTGCGTACTGTAATCTCTAAGCATTAAGGTCGTATCAAATGACGACAGTCATATTATTACGTCTGTCTAAGAATTATTATGCCAACCGAGATAGAGAAATCGT
>NW_017170060.1:0-210 GCF_001652005.2 Ceratina calcarata | reverse complement strand
CCAAAATTTCGGGAAGCTACTTAAATCTAATTTATACGCGACGCGCCGCCATTGGTTAGTTTTGGAAAGTACGAATCGCGACCTAATTGATGTTTCTCGTACTAATCTGGCCGAGGCGCGGACGCGACAAGCGAGACACTACCCATAGTGGCCACCCTTTCCCAGGTAGCGCGCTCAGTGGCCACAACGCCCGAGCCTAGGAATAAGATT
>NW_017170059.1:0-210 GCF_001652005.2 Ceratina calcarata | reverse complement strand
TTCTTTTTGTTCAAGATCTTGTGCGATACCAGGGAAAATTTTTCTTTTTTAAAGAAGGAGGCAATCGATAGGAATGCGTACATATTGAGTCAGGGGCTTTTTGTTCGCTTTCTGGGAGGCAGATAAGAGGAAGAAAGGGTGTTTGTTGGAAATGTGCGCTAGACTCTGAGATATATGGACAGTGTCGAGAAAGAGAGAGAGAGAGAAGAA
>NW_017170057.1:0-210 GCF_001652005.2 Ceratina calcarata | reverse complement strand
ATTTTGTCCCCAAAACATTTTTGTATATAAGTTTGTATTTCTATACTAAAGTATCGTATCGTAGAGAGAGAGTGCGAGAGCGAGAGAGAGGACTGAATATTGCGGGTAAAATAAATATTTAATGAAGTGTGCCCCATCGGGCATGGAGATGGAGGACGCGATTACGGAAGAAAGATTATTACTTCCCGATAGTACGGAGTAGACAAGTAA
>NW_017170056.1:0-210 GCF_001652005.2 Ceratina calcarata | reverse complement strand
CAGTCTAGCCTAACTAAATCTAACAGAAAGATCAAAAGTCGATTAATCGACGACCTGTCGGTAAGCGCTACGGAGCAAAAGTCGATTAATCGACGGCCGGTTGATAAAGTGTTAATATGGTGGTAGTCAGGTTTTGTATATCATGTGTACCTCTCGAGCCTGTTTTCTTGTCTTCTTGGATGTTCTTTATTTGCGAATAGAATAAGTTTA
>NW_017170055.1:0-210 GCF_001652005.2 Ceratina calcarata | reverse complement strand
TGATATTCGTGGACTTCGATTTGAATTTTCTCACCCTTTCGTTGCTTAGTGCTGCCACCAGATTGGGAGCGGTCGTCAAGTTCTGCTACCATCAGCCAATCCCGTGGCTCCTTAAAAACCTTGCGGGTTCGCTCGACAGGTTCGCCGAGTGGTGGGGATACGGCATAGCTCGCTACGTTTGTGTGCGAGCGAGGAGCGTGGAGGTAGGAG
>NW_017170054.1:0-210 GCF_001652005.2 Ceratina calcarata | reverse complement strand
CATATGTACATTCCTACGTCGCTGCATGTTTTTTTTTAAGGAAGTAATACGTGCGCCCTGTTGGCAATAAATTATTTAAACATTTTTTCGTCAGTCATAAATCCTGCAGTAATTGTAAAGAAAAAGAAAGCACACTTGAACTTGATTTTCTTAATTTAACAGTACATACAATAAACGAGAATGCCTTATAAGATTAAAACACCAAACTAT
>NW_017170053.1:0-210 GCF_001652005.2 Ceratina calcarata | reverse complement strand
GTCTATCTCTTTCTGAAATTGTTGCCCTGCTGTATGATCGGTGGAAAGCTTTTGCTGTAATTATGATATGTAAATCCGTGTTTACGCAGCTGAGGCTGATGGCTTATGCTTACATCGAGAACTCAGTATCATTGCCTTCATTGCACGTGCGAGCTATTCCGTACAATTTTCATTGTTTCTGAGATCGATGTAAGGAATTTTCCATTTTTT
>NW_017170052.1:0-210 GCF_001652005.2 Ceratina calcarata | reverse complement strand
GATGGATGTTCAAATGGATGCGCAAGAACACACCTTATGTTTTTACATCATGGGTGGCTCGGCCGATCCGCCCGTTACAACACTTATTACAGAAACTCAGTTAAGCTTTTATTCGTGGCCCGATCTTCGAATAAGATTTATAATAAGTAATTTATTATATATATATACAGGGTGTCCCAGAACTAGTGTTAGGCCTTGAAATGGGGAGGA
>NW_017170051.1:0-210 GCF_001652005.2 Ceratina calcarata | reverse complement strand
CTTTGGTGACAGTTATTCGGTGTTAGTGTTAAGGAAGTGTGACACGGTTCTCAGTGTGCGGTGTATACGATACCTTCCATAAACTAGAATCCCTTTCTACGGTTTCAGGAGCGGACTAGTACTGCTTCTGGCTGTACTCGCGAATCCCTTCTTCGGGTTTCAGGAGCGGACTAGCACTGCTTCTGGCTGTATTTCCTAATCCTCTCCTGT
>NW_017170050.1:0-210 GCF_001652005.2 Ceratina calcarata | reverse complement strand
GTGTCCCAGAACTAGTGTTAGGCCTTGAAATGGGGAGGAGCTATGGTGATTTTAAGGATGTTCAGGCTATACAATCTCTGCCAAAAGTGATGGAAATATAAAATTTAGCAATTTCTGTGTTTTTAGAATACAATCACTTACATTAAATGGTGAAGATATGAACTATAACAGTAAAGTTAACTATTAGAATGGTTTTTGATGTTCGTAAGG
>NW_017170049.1:0-210 GCF_001652005.2 Ceratina calcarata | reverse complement strand
CGTTCGTATTTCGAAGACGAGCGGGCTCATCTCCATTGATAATCAGCACTATACATATATTAAATAGAATACATTAAAATAAAATAAAGAAACCGAAGTAGAAAACATTTGATATTTTCGTGATATACTTGAAGTATTCTCACGACGTATCTACATATGCATCGCGGCACACAACCTGAGAAACAATGCTGATTGAAAACAAACAATGAG
>NW_017170048.1:0-210 GCF_001652005.2 Ceratina calcarata | reverse complement strand
AAGAAATAATAGAAGAAACCCCTAACAAATGGAATTTTCAGAAAATATATTTAGACAGTTTAGATCAATATATTTATGGCAATGTAGTTAGAAACAGTATTAGACCTTATGTGCCACGATGTTTAAGAAAACAAATTTTCCACACAATACACGATATATCGCATCCTAGTGGAAGAACATCAAAAAAGTTGATAGCGAAGAGTTTCGTTT
>NW_017170047.1:0-210 GCF_001652005.2 Ceratina calcarata | reverse complement strand
GAAAGAGAGAGAGAAGAGAGGAGAGAAAAGAGGAGAAGAGAAAGGAGAGAAGGAAAAGAAGAAAAAGGGGAGAGAAGAAGGAAAGAAAGAAAGGAGAGACGAAAGAAAAAGAGAAAGGAGAGAAGAAAGAAAGAGAGAAAGAAGGGAGAGAAGAGAGAGAGAAAGAAAGAAGGGAGAGAAGAGAGAAAGAAAGAGAGAAAGGAGAGGAGA
>NW_017170046.1:0-210 GCF_001652005.2 Ceratina calcarata | reverse complement strand
GACGGAACAACTGTTGTTCAGTACGCAAATTATAGTAACGTGCGTTAAACGCCGAAGCGGACGAGATAGGGCCGAAGGAATGACGTGTTAATTGAAAGGTATCTGAAAATGTGCACATTACTTGCACACGTGGATGGCACGTAATTGATCTCACAATGCGAATTTCAAATTTGCGAAACGCGTCGGACGTACGTGCCTAATTACGAGCGG
>NW_017170045.1:0-210 GCF_001652005.2 Ceratina calcarata | reverse complement strand
GTCACTGGATGATGCAATATCAACCTACTGCAGGTCCTGTACGAAGGCGGGGTGCTCGATCAGCTCGGTCCGTCAACTTCGGACGATTACGACCTGCGGACGTCTAGAAACTTAAGCACGTTAACTATGGACGTGCCGCTGTCTCGAAGCTGTGAAACAACGATAAGGAACCGAATACGAACGAGAATCTTTCTTCGGAATTCAAAGAAG
>NW_017170044.1:0-210 GCF_001652005.2 Ceratina calcarata | reverse complement strand
TAAAAATTTGTCTCATTGATAATTTACAATATCAGAAACAGGCATAAAGGCAGACGGATATGGAAATTTAATGGAGGCAGACGGTTTTGAAGACTGCATACTGCGGCTCGAGCAATGGCACCGTGCACTCGCTACGGTCAACCTTTAATTATAACATAATAAGAAAAGTACATGCATGACGCCTTTCGCTTTGTCTTCTTTAAGTTAACA
>NW_017170043.1:0-210 GCF_001652005.2 Ceratina calcarata | reverse complement strand
TTTCATTTTCCCACTCGAAACATACGTACTTTCGACTTGCTTTATGCAACGGAATGAAGAAGTAGGTGTCTTTCAAATCTATCGAGCCCATGAAACATCTCTTTAATGCTAACTTCGTTGCTGTCTGAAAATCCTCCATTTTAAAATGCTCCTTGGGGATAAAATTATTCAATTCCTTTAAATTTAACACAAATCTCCTTTTCCCATTGG
>NW_017170042.1:0-1350 GCF_001652005.2 Ceratina calcarata | reverse complement strand
CAGCTTAGCAGTTCATGGATGCAATAATTGTTCTAAAATCATTACTCATATTAAACAGTCTTATTATAGTTTGGAACTTCGTACAAGGAGTAATGATGTACGATATTGAATTTGGTATACTGAAAGTGCTACATACATACGTATAGGTTGATCTTTTTCAGTATATAAACGAGTGAGGTTGGCGCAGCCAATCCTCAGTCTTGATAATAATACCTGGCGTTTTCTATCAAACATTACAACAGGATTTGTCTCATGGATGTTCCTCCTAATCAGATGAATAAAAGTTGAGTGTGAAGGTAATCTTTCATAGTTCTTTGATTCGAATTCTGTATGTTCGAAAAACTTATCTAATTCGAATTTTTAGCCTTTTTAGCAGCCTCATCGTGTCCATTGGAAAAAGGACCCAAACTGAATTTCAAGTCTAGAATTATTCCGAAGAACTCCAACGTATTTTCCAATAATCATCTTGATAATAAAGCCTATCGATTTGATATATTCTAGAGCAGTCAGTACACTCTTATAATTAGAGTATACAATAATAAAGTTTGTCTCTCTGAAACTGGACAAGTTTCACAAGAAAAGATGGGACAGTATAAGGGCAGTTTAAGGAGATACTTTTAATGAAGTGTTTAAAAATTTGACTTTAAGAAGAATAATTGGACTGGTCGCAGGGATGAAGAACTTCAAACCGGACATCTCCGATTCTGCATCTTCGTTCTTTTTCGACACGGACGGGCGGCACCCCGGCAAGGAGAGCGAGTGAGTGATCGGTGTCGTTTAGGTTCGTCGATCGGCTATTTTTCAACTGAGCCATTGGCAGCCCGGACGATTTCGAAAGACCGTGGCTCGACCGGGGTGTAATTAAATTTAGAATATTTTTTAAATTTCTCCGATTCCACTCGCATGATTTGGCACGCTTTACGCCGGCCTCGGTATACGAAGAGGAGACGAAGAAGAAGAAGAAACAGAAAAGAGGGAGCGAGTAACGCGCTAAGGAAAAAACAGAGGATCGATTCTTCGCGAACCTCTTGCAAAATCGACAGTACCGTACGTATGTACCTACCGACCAAACATTTTGTCCGCGGTTTCCCTTTATCCGTGTTGCATTGCGCAACGCTGCTGCTCACGGGATTTCGAATGGCCAATTGTGCAACGCGTTGTTTGCCATTCTGAATCGGCTACATTGTTCGATTCTATTTTCGGGGGAGCCGCTCTTCTGACTGATCATCGTCGAACACTAATTACGCGAGATCATTAAATCATACAAACACAAATACAGCATTTATGATTCCTAATGGTATTTGCAATTTCATTATACAATCCTGTGACACGATTTTAATATTCTTACAT
>NW_017170041.1:0-210 GCF_001652005.2 Ceratina calcarata | reverse complement strand
GAGTACCGTCGACATTAGTGTTAACCGATGTGCACCACGAGGAGGTTGTCGATCGAATTTTGCACATCGTGTGTGTGCATGTGTGTGTGTGTGCGCGTGTGTGTGTGCATGTGTGTGTGTGTGTGTGTGTGTGCGCGCGCGTGTGTGTGTGTGTGCGCGCGCGTGTGCGTCCTGTCTTCGCCAGTCTGTAACAAAGTGCAGAAATACAAG
>NW_017170040.1:0-210 GCF_001652005.2 Ceratina calcarata | reverse complement strand
CTGTTCGACTCGCTCTTTCTCTCATTCACTCTTGCGCGCGGTGACGCGGCTAGCTGGATTCGCAATATTTCGCCCGCCTTCGTTGGTCCCAACAACGAACGGTGCTAGAAATTCGCATTTTTAACTTGGGAATTAAAGTTCAGAAACGTATGAGGCATCATACGTTTCTTAGAATCGGGATATTCCTTCCCCGAAAATCGACGCTATTGT
>NW_017170039.1:0-210 GCF_001652005.2 Ceratina calcarata | reverse complement strand
CATGAGAATTATACTTTATTTTACGGATTTTTGTCGCAAGCAATTAATTCAGCAATTCTTTGGGAATTAAATCAAACGGTTCTTCGTTAATTATATCAAGAAATATTATTCGTTAATTATTATTTTAGAAATTGATCGTAATTATATTCCACTCCATGAAACAAATTGACTTTTTTAACATATGTCCATAGGATCTGAAATGATAGAAAT
>NW_017170038.1:0-210 GCF_001652005.2 Ceratina calcarata | reverse complement strand
TGTTTTTAAAATTCTTACATTCAAATTTATATTATGCTGGTTAATAGAAATATTCAAAATGTTTATCACACAGTCTTTTAATGTAGTACACTTTTATATATTCATAAATTTTAATAAATTAGATTTTATTTTCTTACAAAATTGAAATATATTGACAGCAGTTTTTATCAGTAAATCATAGTATGTGCTTTGCATAATAAAACTCATTAA
>NW_017170037.1:0-210 GCF_001652005.2 Ceratina calcarata | reverse complement strand
TGTCAAATGTAGATGTAACCAGACACGTTGCAACTCTTTGTTCCAATAATATGTTGCATGGTGGAGTTGATATATTTGGCCATGAAGATTCGTCTTCTTGAAGCTATTCTGGTCCTTCCTGCCATAGAGATGGCTGGAGGAATTCTTCCGGGAGATGGCCCCGCGAAATAAGGTCAGCGGGATTGTCTGACGTCGATACATGTCGCCAAT
>NW_017170036.1:0-210 GCF_001652005.2 Ceratina calcarata | reverse complement strand
GTACATTTTTATTTTCATAGGGAGCCGTTAATTCTTCTTCGTAATGGTTTGATGATTTGTTCTTTCTTTAAATGATTCATAGATTTTTCTGTTAATTCTTCTTTGTTGCGAATTTGTAATTCCTTTTAATGGTTCGTAGATTCTTCATAAGGATCCGTTAATTCTTCAAATTTTGTAATGAATTGGTGATTTGTGGTTTCTTTTAATAAT
>NW_017170035.1:0-210 GCF_001652005.2 Ceratina calcarata | reverse complement strand
CGAGTCGAGATCGGGACGACCGGAGACGACGCCGCCGTCGCTGAGTGACAATAATAGCTGAAGGAGGCACCCGACCGCCGGACGAGAGGAATTCCGAGCGAGGCTGCGGTGAAAACGTCCGGAGGAAACAAGAAGGAGCCTTTAGAAAAATAAACCAGGTTTTTTTTTGAAAAGATTATTGTTCAACTTCATTACACGTAACACCCGTTC
>NW_017170033.1:0-210 GCF_001652005.2 Ceratina calcarata | reverse complement strand
TTTGATCCATCATTTAATTATCGCGCAATATCTTTTTTTATTATTGATCAACTTGAAAAAATGTTTTTTTTTCTTTTCGTATCTTCAATGACAATGATAACGGATTCAAAGTAGAATATTTTAAAGCACAAAATTAATCTATGCAAATGTTAATCTGTTGATACCGGCTTGTCTGACGACTAATTGTTTCTTGTGAATTGCACAAGACAT
>NW_017170032.1:0-210 GCF_001652005.2 Ceratina calcarata | reverse complement strand
GTAAAATGAAAAGTGGCAGTGAATTTGGAAAGTGTAAAAGTAACAATTTTTGTTTTGTGAAAATTTATCAGTGGGACAGTGACAATGATCGTAATGATAAAGAAAAAACCGTCAGGTGCAGGTCATTGACTTACTCCAAGCATCAGCTGCTGCGAGCCGAAGGTCGACCCATTGACCCATTGACGTTCTTCTACGAGCAGGTGCACTGAC
>NW_017170031.1:0-1351 GCF_001652005.2 Ceratina calcarata | reverse complement strand
GTAACCACTCGGCGGCGCACCTAACACGCCGACTCGGGTTACGCGCGTCACAACTACATCAGGACATGTAAAAGCTGCCAAGAACAGAAATTGGTAAGAATTAAAACGCGTGAACCAATGCTGATCACGGTTACCCCGGCTAAACCATTCGATAAAGTGGCCCTAGACACTGTTGGACCTTTAGCAGCGACCCGAAGGGGAAACCGGCATATTCTAACTCTCCAATGTCAATTATCTAAATTCTGCATGGCAATACCACTTCCTGATATTAAGGCAAACACCGTTGCCGATGCTCTGTCTCGGTATTTCATCGCCATCTTCGGAGCCCCTCGCGTTATAGAGGCCGATCCTTTATCAATCAAACTATTGAAAGAATTGCTAAAACATTTAGAATCAGTCACGCAACCACATCCGTATATCGACCACAGACAAATGGATCCCTCGAAAGGAGTCACTTAGTACTAGTGGAATACTTGAAACATTATCTAGAGACTCAGGGAGATTGGAACCTGCTGTTACCCTTCGCTAGGTACGCGTATAATACTTCAACACATGAAGCGACCAACTTTACGCCGTACGACACGTAGCTAGAGACCCCTTTACACCCATCGCATATGACGATATATTAACCTACCCGACTTACGTACAAAACTTGATACAAACGCTGGACAACATCAGAGAAATAACCAGGCAAAATGTGGAGCGAAGCAAAATCCGCTCCAAGGAACAATACGACCAAAGAGCAAATGAAGTTGCGTTTAAGCTAGACGATCAAGTGTATGTTCTGAAGGAACCGCGAATTGGGAAACTTGACGCTCGCTACGTAAGACCGTTTACGATTCATGGTATAACGGATCAGAATAATGCTATCCTCGCATCCGGAATCGGACAAAAATTCGTTAAACACTTAGATAAATTAAAATTAGCCTATTCAGATGCGCCGACTTGAATAAGTAAATCACTAACCTACTTAGGCATGAATATTAGCTTACGACTTCACCGAGCACATTCCGAACGATGCTGACTCGACAAGGCCGTTGTTATAGCCCTGTGAAAGGGCTAAATTCCTTGTCATTTGTCGCTTTCGCAATACGCGCTTGGTAACAGCCAGCGAGTATTGAATTGTGACGACTAATCATTTCGACACCTCAGGTCATTGGTCTGATATGCGTTCGAAATGCAGCGGATGTCGAAATGACGACTAAGCGAATGTCTTTTCGCATATCCAAGTCCCGGTAGAGGGCACTATCGTTGTCTCTCTAAGATATACTAAAGTCACGTGATGTTGCGAGGCAAGTACCTCTCTTAAGCTAGCAGGACCAAATCAGCAGAATCACATCGGACCTAGTGG
>NW_017170030.1:2340-2728 GCF_001652005.2 Ceratina calcarata | reverse complement strand
GTTTTGGACACTTCCAGAAATTTTGTCGGTCAGTTGAAAAAAGATGTTTTCGATACGGGGAAAATATACATGGACCATGTACTGATAAATGATGTGTGAACTGTAATGGCGAACATGCATCCCTGGACAAAGCGTGCCCCATGTATCTTAGAGAAAAAAATATAGCTAAAATCATGGCATATAATAACGTCACAGCTAGACAGAGAGCCATAGAAGAGGAATCAGTTTACTATTCGAACAAACGCAATTACAATTATAACCATGTCAAGAATACATTCCAGCAAGAAGAATATGATTACGATCAAGAGAAATACGGACAAGACACAAATAACAATAGAAATCTATTGGATAACAACAGATCACAGAGAGAATTCTGGGAGGATACTAA
>NW_017170030.1:0-2319 GCF_001652005.2 Ceratina calcarata | reverse complement strand
ATTTAGCAAAAGACAAATACAAGTCGTTTAGTAGTTATTTGTTGAAAATAATTAAGGCTGGCACGGACAATGGAGACGAGGAAAAGAAGAAAAAGCAGTCTCTGGGTAATAGAAACAGAAGAAACTTAAATGACGAAGAAGAAGAAAACTCTGATGCCTTAAAGTTTAGGAGCGATAGACAACCGAAGTATTGGTGGGATAAGGAGTGCAAAAAGAAGTGGGAAGAGAAGAAGAAGCTGGAAAAAGATTTTATAAAGTCCCCATCTAAAGAAAAAAAGAAGACCAGCTGGAATAGCATGGTAGAGAAGCTAGGAGAGAAGAGAAATACGGCACAAATGTGGAAGAAGGTTAATGCGTTAAAAAACGTTATCTGCAAAGATAGAACTTGCAAACCGATAAGAGAAAGATTAGAAGATGAAGAGGGAGAAATAGAAAAAATCAAAGTTAGAAATGCTGAAGTTAAAAGAGATGAATTGTTGAGGGTTGATTTAAGAAGAACTAGTATGTTTAGAATTGAAACGATATTTAAAAGAGAAATCACTAAACAAGAATTAAATAGAGCACTGTTTGCAGGAAAGAATAACAATTCAGCGTCAGGAGAAGATGGCTTCGACTATGAAATCTTGTCAAACTTAACTGATGTGGGGCGAGACATCCTTCTGGATACTTTCAGATCTTGCTGGACACAAGAATTTATCCCTGAGGAATGGAGATTGAGTAGATTAATCTTCATTGATAAACCCGGCAAGAAAGGAGTTCGTCCTATCTCCCTTACGTCATGTGTGGGCAAAACCTTTGAGAGAATCGTGAAAGAAAGATTGGAGATCTGGATTGAAGAAAACAAAATCCTACAAGAGTTTCAAAATGGTTTTAGGAGGCATCGATCGGCACAAGACAATGTGTACGCTATGATAGGAAGAATCAAGATGAATGCTATCTCAGTACAGTCAACGTACGTAGCCTGCTTGGATGTTAAGGGAGCATATGACATTGTAATACATTCAATCTTATTAAGAAAGTTGAAAGGTCTGAAGTGTCCACAGAAAATCATCTTGTTACTCGAAAAATGGTTAGAAGATAGAAAATTGATTTGGTCTAATGCGTTAGGGGAAGAAAAACTTTTAGAAAATAAAGAAGGAGTACCTCAAGGATCGATATTGAGTCCCATCTTATATAATATTTATGTAGCCGACGTAGGAAGGAGATTAAATAGAATTGATCCAAATATAGATGTACTAATGTATGCAGACGACATAGCCATTGTAACATGGAATGATAATAGAGACACGGCGAAAATTTTACTTGAAAAGGCAATAAAGATGATTGGAGAGGAGCTACAACTCAGAGGACTATGTCTTTCAGAAGAAAAAACTCAAATTTGCAATTTTGAATACATACCTAGAATAGCTAGAATAAGCAGTAGTTCTATGGTAGATAATGTAACAGTAATGAACAAACTTATTGTAGTAAAGAACGTGATAAATTTTTTAGGTTTGAATATAGAAAGAAACTTAACGTTATAAAGTAGAAGAACTTCGTAAAAGACTGGATAAGAGACTGCATCTAATAAATTTTTTAAACAGATTCAACAAAGGAATAGATTGTAGTTTGAGTATAAGTCTGATTAAATCCCTTTACATNGTTGGGCACAATACCTGAGAGAGATCGGGAATCAGAAAGGAAATTACTATTTTACAAGATTCTGGGACAGAGAAGTAAACAAAAGAAAAAGGAATAAAGTATGGTTTGAAAACAGGGGGCTGTATAGTAGAAAACTGATAGTTATGTATTCAAGAATTAGAGCAAATCATAACCATTTAAAGGAATCGAGATTTAGGAAAAACTTAGCAGATAATCCTGACTGTGATTGTGGGCAAGGAGTAGAAAATATTGATCATGTCTGGGGAGAATGTACTCTATATAATTTTGAGAGATCAGAATTATTTCGAAAATTAGACTGGTCCACAGATGAAATAAGGCCGTTAGAAGAGCTGATAGTAAATGGTTCAGCCAAAGAGTTAAGATGTATACATATTTTCTTTCAAAAAGCAGGAATATTAATTTAAGTTTAGTACAAACTTAGAATGTGAGATACTAAGAAGTAAGATAGGAATATTGCGAGTTTGTTCGCGTCTTCGATCTCGATTGTGTTATCATTGTTTAAGTTACTAGTGATATTGAAACAGATTTAGAATTTAAATGAAAGAGTTTTGTGATATTAAAGTTGATGTGAGAAGAGAAGGGATATACCATGTAAGAGTGTAAAGGAAGGTATATGTAGTGAGTCTGCGCCTCCGAGAGAGGGGGAAAGAACCAAGA